>NC_067283.1:1204158-1512658 GCF_020740795.1 Apus apus | reverse complement strand
ACAGTGGGCATCTTTTCCAGGAATACAGAACTGAATGATGACCAGGAAATACTGGAAATGAAGTTCAGCTCATTTGCAATGGTGAGACAGAGATACCCCTAATGGTGCTGTGGTTTGGACAACACTGCTGAATAAAGCCAGGAGATATGCTGGACAAAGCCCATGTCTTTTTCTGGAAAGCCATCCCATTTGCCAGAAGATGCTGAGAGCCAGATTTAAGGAAGGCAAATAATTATCTTCCAAGTGTAAATTCAGGGACATAACAATATGTTATTCCTTTGTACCAACATTTCCTTGTCTTTTTTGACCACTCTTGATCTAATCAGCTCAGTTCTATGTCCATGTCTTTTTTTGGGACAAGATTAGGAGAAGTAACTTGTAAGTGGACATGAAAAATGTGCATCCTTTTAAGTTTCCAGTCAATCATAAAGGAAGGATTAAGTCTTTGGAAATCAAATCCCCCTTCAGGAAATGTTATGTTGGACTTTTAAAATAAAGATATCCAGATTTACCAGACAATGGCAGAAAAATAATGGATTTTCTGTGTGCTTGATGGGATGATTATAAGATTTTATTCATTCTTGTCCTGCTTCCTTGTACATAATCACTCTTTGATTAGCCACTTACACACTCTTCAGGCTTATGTCAGAGGCTGAAACCAAAATAATAGGGTATGCAAGAAAGACAGAAAAGACTCACCTCGTGTTCAGTTAGCCATGATATGTTTCACAAAAGCTGAAAATAAAACAAAGAGAATTCAATTCACTTTCACTGAACTCAGTGACCTCCTGGGTAGCTCAGCCTGGTTGTTGTTTAAATTCACTCTTCTTGCTTCCTCTGATGCAAAGACCACAGCACTTTGTAAATAAGATTCCAGATACCAGGTGCAAACAAGTCATTTATATTATATATATATATATATAAGTTATATATATATATAACTATATATATATAGTGGTGTAGCCACACAGCTAGGTAGCCACTTGAAGTGGACACACACATCAGTCCATTCATAACTTGTTTAGTTTCTTACCCCTGGCTGCCAGATGGAACTGGATTTCCAAATATACAACCATAAGGAACTCTGGGTTCTCATCTTGTAAGGCTTTCAAGACTTCAGCACGTTTGTCCTAAACCAGGAGACTCTGAAGGTGCCTCTGGAGTGAACCTTCAGGATCCACAGAAGGCCACTGGGTCAGTTGTTGTGACTATATCTCTCCAGTGAACTCAGGTTTACAAACAAATAAGGAATTTTAAAGTAAAAATCAAGCTTTTATTTCAAAAAGTTTGGGGTTCAATTTTTTTTCCATCTAAAGAATATTCATTATATATTATTTGAAATTCAAGAGGAAAAGGAAAGCTAAATTTTGCAGTAAGGAACTGTGTTTTCCTCACCAATAATCCTCCCATGCTTTGAATTTCTCTGAATTCAGCATAAGTTGATGAGCCATCTGGGTTGGCTAAAATCTACTGACTTCAACCAGTAAACTACTTGTAAGAAGGGTTTCCCTGAGCTCAGATCACTGGAATTTGTAAATAGGAGACCCAAATATTTATAAAAGGCTCAGTGACTATGACAGACCAGCTAGATCAGCAAGATGATGCAATGGTCAGTCACCAGTTTTCCTCAAGAAGGACTCAGGTGTGGAGGGAAACCTGTGCTTATGCCTGAAGCATGCAGGTTTGCAGGAGGCAGAAGAGAACTATGGTCCATGTAGTCATGATCAGGTCCTTTTCTTTTGACTTCCTCCAACAGCACTGAAATAAACTGGAAGGTCTTTGTGAGGTCTTGTAGGATTCTAAGGACCCCAAAGAGGATGTCAAGGATAACATTATTTGTTTATTTTTTTTCCTGAGGTTTTGAAAGAAAACTTAGTGATTTTCTGTACAGGGGTCTGAAAAGGGGTGTGTATTTCTTGTTGAGAGGACAAGGAACAGTGGGAACAGATAGGAAAAAAACATAATGCGTGTGTTTTAAAAGTCAAACAAAATAAGAATATTCAGCCCCACCTCCTGAAAAGGTCACAGCCTTGCAGCTGTGGAAAATACAAGGCAGCTTCCAGGGATAGGGTGTATCAGGTGAATGACGGAATCTGAATTGATCTAAAGTTTGGAAAAGCACAAATCCTGATCTTCTGGATCAGATCTTCCACAGGTTTAAATTTTCTCAGGATGATTGCAACAAAGCCTCCAAGCACATGGCCGTTGTTAAGACAAGTGTTCATATCTACCTTCATAGTTGATACAGCCATTGGCATCTTCCTGACCAGCCATGAGCTTATCAACTTCCTCTTCAGTCAACCTCTCACCTGGGCAGAAAGAAAAATACCTGATTAGTACTCGAACCCTTTTCTAGCACTTTACAAAGTGCAGATCAAAGATTCTAAGACTAAAAAGAGACAAGAAAGAGAAGGGGGGGAGATTTTCTCCTCTGTTTAATTTGTGATGCTGACTGCTAGGAAAGCTACTTCTGAACTTGCAAAAAGAGAAAATTTGATCTGAAAACCAGAAAGACACAATAAATATGGAAACCCACATGATCTTATATTCACATACTCATTCTTCTAAGAATAAGCTTCCTCTAAGTGCCAAATCTTAAAGGCTTTAGTCACTTTTTAACTGAGTCCTAACCAAGTAAACTCTTAGTAGAGTCACCATCTAGTTTGTCCCTGTATTTGTGGTTCAGGAAGATTCCAAGATCAAACTTACAAACTCTGATTTGTACCAGTGATCCATTCAATTAAATTAAATTAACTCAATATTAAATTCCTATTTGTCTGTAAGGCTTCATCCTGTTGAAGCAGAGATCAACACAACCAGTCTCTTCATTGTGAAATTAGGCACTGATTTTAGGATGGGGAGCAGAGCCCGACCCCCCTGGCTCCAACCTCCTCTCAGGCAGCTGCAGAGCCAGCAGGTCTCCCCTCACCTCCTTGGCTCCAGGCTGGACACCCCCAGCTCCCTCAGCTGCTCCTGCTCAGACTGGTGCTCCAGCCCCTTCCCCAGCTCCCTTGCCCTTCCCTGGACACGCTCCAGCCCCTCCATGTCCTTCTTGTCCTGAGGGGCCCAGACCTGGCCCCAGGATTCCAGGTGCCCCCTCCCCAGTGCCCAGCACAGGGGGATGATCCCTGCCCTGCCCCTGCTGGCCACCCCAGTGCTGACACAAGCCAGGATGTTGGTAGCCTTCTTGGCCACCTGAAATCATAAACATGAAAAGAAGATGAAATGCACTGGATTTGCTCTGTTATTCATGTTGTTCCATTTTTCTATCACTGAGTTTTGGCATACAGGAATGAGTCTTCAGCTGAGATGAATCTGGGAAAATTTAACTGATGTGTTGGGTTTTTTAATTAACTTAATCAGTTTAATTAGTCATGCTTAGTAAATCATGCTAATTTACTTAGTAGCTAAGACTACTTGGCTGTGCCTAGGGTTTGACCAGTGTTTAGAGATGTCACTCTGAACAGAACTATTAATTCTTCAGATTTAAATACTTCCTATCAGTGCCAACATTGCCACATGGTCCTGGGTCACTGGAAAGAGAAGGGTAAGTACTAAATTCTTTCTTTTAATGCTGTGAAACTCACAAAACTGCCCACAGTAATTTATTTGTCCCTGGTAAGGTTAGACAGGGCAGCAGTCCTCACCCTGTGGGTTTGGATTTTTTTGTTATCATTGAATTTAGCCCTCAAACTGATTCAATAACATCAGTGATAAAAATGATTTATTTCTTTTCTTATTCCCTCTGTCATTAATAGAGATGGATGTGTCATGGCATGACAACCCCTGGGCATAAAAGGTTTGGGTTTTTTAATAGATACCTCATGTCAAAACCATCATTGGAAACCTTTGGGCTAAATTAAATCTCCTGTGTAAAAGCTCATGCTTTTTTAAAATAGTGGACAAAAATGCTCAGTAACATGCCAGGGCCTTCTAATCCAAATTGGAAACCTGTCATTAAGTTAGACCCAATTTTTCTGTCCTGCACTCATTCTGTTGTCATCACTCTGTGAAAAACTGAGCTTCTGAACTCAACATTTGAGAGGATGGAGAAATATTGATCCTTCCTTTAAAACCAGGGCTTTCCATTTCAAATTTTTCTTGAAGGTGCATAAAAATGGGCTGAAATATTGAAGGAATAGATGGGGTTTCCACTGTTCGAATAATGTTATTGTGCTAGAAATACAATGTTTATTGGAGCAATAAACCACTAGAGACACTAGAGGAGGGGAGGAAAGGAAGGAAAGGAAGGATTTTTAGTTTCATTATTACAGAACTTTTTTTAGTCTTTATAACTGAGGGCAGTGTGATGGCTGAAGTCTTGTCCAATAATTTTCTCCATAAAGGTTACCCATAATCATAGAATCATCCTGGCTGGAAGGGACCTAGAAGATCATCAAGTCCAACCATAACCTAAACCCCCCTACCATAACCTAATCTACCCATTCAGTGATTAAATAATGTTGCTAAGCACTATATCTAAATTTCTTTTAAACACTTCCAGGGATGGTGACTCCACCACCTCCCTGGGCAGCCTGTTCCACTGTCCAACCACTCTTTTGGCAAAGAAGTTCTTTGTAATATCCAGTCTAAAGGATAGAAGCTTGTATCTAATGATAAAAGCTTGTATCTAAGGATACAAGCTGTATGGAAAGACTTCAATGATGAAACCATGTGAGGAGAGGTTCACTTTACCCAGTGTAGCCAGAACATGGCGGAGTTCAGCCCCCATCACTGTCCCATTTCCCTCCTTGTCGAAGACACGCAGACCCTCCACGAAGTCCTCATAGGTGCCTGTGTCTTTTGTCTTGGCAATATGCTGGAGCATGGGCAGGAAGGTCTCAAAGTCAATCATCTTGGAGTTCATCTCTACAAAGACACAGATGGAAATGAAAGTTTTGGTGGATTTTGGGAGAGCTGAGGGGCACTCACTATGAGGGTGATGAGGGTAGAAGAACTGTGGTGATAAAAGCCAGCTAAAAGGGAGAGAAGAACATAGAAATATCATAAGTACAGATGGAAGAATGGACAGGCAGAGTGGGAAAGAGGATGACCAAAGAGATAAATGTGGGTTTTGGATGGATGGATGGATGGATAAACAGACAGACAGAGAGACAGACCGATGTCTCCTAGTATCTGACATAAACAGACATTAAGGAAAAAAAATATTATAAGGCTCCCAAGGCTGCTTCATGCAAACAAAAGTATGAAACTACACAGAAGACAGTAAGTGAAGCTCATTCCCATTACAAAATCAGCCCAATGATGTAGAGATGTTTCCCACCATTCTGGGAGAGGAGCTAAAGAGCAAATAAGCTAAACCAGGGCTGTGTATCCCATTTTCCTAATTCTTTGCCTTTCAAGATTATTTGAAGGTATTTTGTTCCTTTATGAAGCCTTGTCCTAGCTGTCACTGTGTCATTGCCATATCCTGAAATACCATAATTGTGGAATGGGGGCCTGTCAGTTCCACCTCAGTGGGAGGAAAGGACAGAGAATTAATCTAGAAATGCCTGCATGTAGATAAGGTCTGAGAGACGGTTCCTGTCTTCTGACAAAATATTTCGTGTATGATGAACATTGAAGGGAGATATTACTGCAGTCATTCCAGATCTCCTAACACGTACTTTTGTAGAGCAAGATGTGTCTCCACACTCGGTCTATTCTTTTTTTTTCTTTGGATGTCTTTAAAAAGTCTGCATTTTTAGTAAACATGTGTGAATGTCTGTCATCAAAGCAATTTTAAAAGGCAAAAGCTTGACATGGTAAAACACATTGACACATAGGCCCATTAAATTAATTCATTCTCCTAAATTGGAGACAATTATATTGTCTGCAAGATCACAGTTTTACTCATTTCTTTTTCTGCTCTTGGTCTGCAGAGGCTGTTCCATACCCTTTGTTACTTCACAAGGAATCTTTCCATCAGAGAACAGAGACCTCATCTGCTTCACAAATCATTCTGGGAGTCATCTTTTCCAAAAAGAACACAGAGGACACCAACCTTCTGGTTTGGGTCTGCCAAGCAGTTTCATGACCTCAGCCTGGGTTGGATTTTGCCCCAAAGCTCTCAAGACATCTCCACATTGTGCATATGTGATTTTCATCTCAGATTTAGGAGTTCGGTCGAAGAGTGAGAATGCTTCCTTAAATTCTGGAAAATAAGAACATAAGAAGTGCATGTTATGCTGCCTCAGATAAAACTAAAGCAAGACCAGATCTTCCCCCTAACTAACTCTACCCAACTCTTTTATTTTGAAGTTTGGGAACAAGTTTGATTGGCTTTGTTCTTGCTGTTATCTACAATGTTTGTGTTCCTCCTCCCCTGCATGTCCCGGTTCAGTCAGGGAACGGAACTGGAGAGGTCAAATGTTCTTCTCATGGTATTTCCATCCCAGCTAACATGGGGAAGTGCAGAAAAACTTCTGGAAATGGTTGGCCTTGAGAGCTTTCCAGCTCATCAGGAGCACTCAGAATGGCACAGAATTGAATAGCAGTTCTGCTCATGAGCTAACTGGATATTGTGTTCAGCACTGAACTCTGACAGAGCACTGACACAGCCCACTGGGATAAAGGAACACCTCTGTTAGCAGGTAACAGGATATGCCATGATAACCTACAGGAACTATCACACAACCAAGAGTCTACTAGTGGGAGAGGGTGAAAGTATATGGGAAATCTTATCATTGCCTAATTGTTGTATTTAACAGTGCCAATGAGCAGATCTAGATGAATCATCTTATTTTTCTTTTTACTAGCACCCAGTCCCATTTCATCTGGACAAGTAAGGTTTGGTATTCCATCAGCTACCAGTTTCAGGTCAGATATCACGTGTGGAGATACAATCATTCCCTCCAGTGGTTTCACATCTGCCTGCTTTCCCCTGTGCACTCATGCAGAGCACTTGCAAGACAACCTCTGCTCACCTCCACTGCATCCTTGTGAACATATCCTCAGGTCTTGTCTTCTGGCTGAATAGTGATTCCCTGACCACTGTGAGCAGCAATAATTTGACAAGATCATTCCCATGGGAGAAGGTGTTTGATCTACCACTAATGAATGGAGTCAGTGCAGGATCCCAGGGGAGACTTCCCCAGACACTAGTTGCTCAGCTTCACCTCTCCCTGCTGCAGCTGCAGACACGTGGCAGAGCCAGAGGAGCATCTCGGCGTGCAGGCAGCAGTAACAGGCTGTTATCCTTTAATGAACACACATCCCTTTGGCTGCAAAGCCCTGGATATGCCCCTTCTCCTGCTGTTACTCTTCTGTACAAGTTTCCCTCCTTCTCTCCAACCAGTGTGGTTGCTTTTTTTCCCTGTAGCTCCTGACTCAACCATTCAGCCATGCACTTTGCACACCAGTTTTTCTCCATCTTTCCCTTCTCAGTTCCTTCTCCTATTGAATATTCCTCCTCCTTCTTTTTTTTTCTTTCTTCTCTTTTGCTTATTTTGCTCTCTCCTTCTTTCTTCTAGTGTTGCTAGTGTTGCTAGCTTTGCCTCTCTCCCTTTTATTTTATCATTCCACTCATAACTTACTAATTTCCTTCCTCATCCAACACTTTCAGACAAGGCTGTGTTTTCTCATTTTGGGCTAAATAACACTCCACTGTAACACTTGTTTTCTTCTTTGCTTTTCCTCTTTGCTCTCTCTTTCTCTCCCTGCCTCTTTCTCCTGGATCTTTCTCTCTGTCACCAGCTGGAACCCAGGCCCCATTGGCAGCCCTCACTCCAGCAGAGGGCAATAGTGGATTTTCATGGGCTCCTTCCTGACAGTGGAAGGGGGGCAGAGCCCCACTCCCAGCTCTGTCTTTTCCTGGGGGTCTCAGCAGCTGAGGTGGATAAGAAACACACCTACCTCCCTGAGCTACTCATCCACATGCTGCTCACCTGCTCCCCGAGAACAGTTGCCTGAGCACCCTTCCCACCATCTCCTAAAGGTTCACAATTCATCACAGCTCCTGACAGCTCACGCTTCTCTTTTTTCTTTTTTTTTCTTTTTTTAATATTAAATCAGATGTAACTGCCTTTCACCAGAACATTGGCCTGTGGGTTTGGAAACCCCATCTTGTCAATATACAGAAGTGGACCGTTTGGGGTTTTTTTCTGCATTTGCATTTGAGTTTGTTGGCTTCATGCAAGTTTCCATCAAAACAATGAAACCAGCCTTGCTATGTTGTCCTTTATCCTCCTCCTAGCCATTAAACCACTGGCAGGAGCAGTGTATATTTTCATAGGCCTAATTGCTACCTATCTTCTCATCTTGAATAGCTCTTATTCTTCTCTTTTCAGCAATTAAGGGGGCTGAAGAGGCCAGGAATCCAGTTTCATAAATACACATTGCCACAACCAATGACTTTCACTCACAGTTGAGGCAGGAGGACATGCAAAGATGGATGTGTTCATGTGGCTTCACCAACAGACAATTCTTCTCCTTCTGTCACGAGTATTTTGGGGCCTAATACAACACTGAATCCTTGCAGGGAAGTAAGTCTGGCACAGTGAAGTCTCTTCCTTAGCAAGAGGGTTCAGAGTATCATAGAATCACAGGATGTTTTGGGTGGGAAGGGACCTTAAAGGTCAGCTAGTTACAACCCCACTGCCAGAGGCAAGGACACTTCCCACTAGGTCACGTTGCTCAGAGCTCCATCCAACCTGCCCTTGAACACTTCCAGGGATGGAGGAGATACAGCTTCTCTGGGCAACCTGTGGCAGTGTCTCACCACCCTCAGAGCAAAGAATTTCTCCGTAATGTATCATCTAAATTTCTTGTCTTTCAGCTTAAATTTGTTCCCCCTCATCCTATTGCTCCATTTCCTTGTAAAATGTCCCTCTCCAGCTTTCCTGTAGGCCTCCTTCAGGTAACTTTTAGGTATCTTAGAAGATAAGGCTGGACAAAACTTGGAGATGTTGCATTTTATTTGTTTTCTCCACCACCTCAGATCAGAGTCAGCTGTCAGAAAACCAACTGGGCTCAATGATAATAGGCTGGGGATAGATGTTACTGACAGGCAGGAATATCTAACACGTAGAATCAACTTTCAATTGATCTAATTTCAGCTGACAATTGTGGAAGGATCTTGTCTCACTGAGACACTTAAGTCCTCATCTGGACAACAGAGAGAGAGGTGGTTATTATACATTAGAGGTCTTTTTAAAAAAACAAAAACAAACAAACAAAAAAACCAACACCACAACACATATAAAGGTATTACAGGTGACTTCGATCTCCTGATGGCTCCATGGAAGAGGCCATTTGACAAAATCAGCAGTGCAGTGTGGAGCTGAAAATGAACCCAGAATAAAACAAGTGCAACCAAAACCCAGAAGAAATGAAGAGCTGACAATCTTGGAAACTTGAAGAATGGGAAGGAGAAAACAAATAAAAAAGATATATTAATACAGAACTCCTGTGAATCCCAACTCTTGAGTCATGCCAACAGCCACTATAACAGCTATAAATCATGGCAAGTGGTGTTTGCTTTCTAGCATGGGCTTTTAAGATGAAATAAAACAGTCCCAAGCACTGGAATACTGATTATCCACTTTCTTAAACTGGTAGCACCCTTCTTGGCAAGGGTTTGACATGCACAAACCAGTACAAAGGACAGCCGGTACCAGGGACAATCCAGGAACAACTGTGGACCGTGATGCAGATATAAATCTACATCTGAAGAATCTAAGCTCTCCTTCACTGTAAATATCTTTCTAGCACCTATCAATCTGTCTGCCTAGGAATCTAGGAACATTCTAAAGGTCAGGTGAAGGAGAGAGAAAAAAGGAACTAGAAGAGGCCAGGAGGAAAGGACTTGAGGAGCTGATTGAGGAGCAGTGATCAGTCCCCAGGTGATGTTCAGGTCAGTCCTGCCAGGAACTCCTGGCAGAACCTGTGAGCCGAGTGTGGGATTAACCTGGAGGGGATTTAGTGTCCCTTCCTAGTGCTAGCACAGAGCATGACTCCTCTATGCTGTTGTAGCTGATGTGGATGTCTCACAGCCTTTCTCACACAGATGATGTTATCTGCTTCCTGTCCCATGGCTTTCCCTTTGATATTTCAAGGACATCCTATTTCACAAGTCTTGGATTCCCTGTTTTTCTGTGTATGCTTTTCTGTACAGCTAGACCAGCAGGCAGCTGTAAGAAGAAGGAAAGAAAGAAGATGCAAGTTTCTGTTTCTAAAGATGATCTACATCTGCTCTAGACCTGCTATCTTTTATGGCAGCCCTGGGGTTGTTCCAAACTTGTCATTTTCTAGCTATCCCAATGGGCTGATGGCCAGACAAGCACCTCATTTTCATATTATTATTTTTTTCTGGATAAATCTTTTCCCACTCTCTTCTATGGTCTCAAGAGCTAGCTCTCCTCAGCAAGAGTGGAAGCAAGGTATAGAAACTAGGTGAGTCCTATTCCATCTCCAGAACATTGACTGAGGAGACATCCAACTAGTGTGTGCTGCTGGAATAGCTCAAAGGTTTGTGGCTCACAGCTGTGCCTCTTTTACAATTCTCCCTTTACTTTGGGACTGGAAAAAAGGTAGATTCTCAGAACGTAACGATTGCCTCTAATCATGAGTTACTACTTCTGACCTGTTTTTCTAAAATAGAAACTAAAGCTTGAAGGGGGCTTAAAAAATCCTTATGTAATGTTGGAAGTCTGTGGCAAATCTTCAATTTCTAAGATATTATGGCATTTGGTTCCAGTTCTGAAAATCCTTTTTTCTATACCTCTCCTCTGAATCAGCCTGACTGGATAGCCTGTAATTTCTTTTTTTTCATTGGTTCTAATTAACCCATTTTCTGATACCATCTTTCATAGGCTCTACCAAGTTCTGCCAAGTCATTTAAGACCAAAGCAAAATTCTACGACATGTTGGACTCCAACCATCAATTATCCCATAAAGTCAAAAGCAGGCTGGTAGTTGAGGAAAGAGGGGACAGCTGCAGTGGTAATGTTCCCAGGGCTTCATCCAGGAGGTTTCAGTATCAATTTCTTGGGCTGGGACAAAGATTTCAGAAAGTAATGCTGATTTTTTACTTTGAATTTTTGGTTGGTTTTTTGTTTGTTTGGGTTTGTTTGTTTGTTTGTTTTTTAAAAAGCCATCACTGTCAGTATTACTGGTTTCTGAAGAGCTGTCACAAAACTGTAAAACTGTTACTGATTAAATTCTGATTGAACACAGGGGAAATTTCTCAAAAGAGGAGCTGTGAGACTTTCTGGAAAGGTTTGGTATTTTGTCAGTGGGTTTTCTTATAGAAAGAGTGCCTGTTTGGACTGAAGGTTTTGGCCACGTGTGTGTGGTTTTGGTTTGTTTGTTGTTTTATTTTTTTTCTCTTTCTTGATTTTGCTTCATTATCAAAGAAGCTGATGTTTTCTTTAATGAAATAAATACCTAATCTGCACAGTGAGAGACTTTTCCCCTTTTCATTTGACCAACACAACAGAGGGTTTGGAGGAGGAACGGAGCAAGAGCAAAGCCATGAATTAAACTTGAATGAAACATGAACTTCCTTCTCAAGGGAGCTCCAGTACCACGCTAGTGTCCACATCAACACTTGCCAGCACCTCCCAGTGATGCTATTTACTGTGCACAGAAGAGAAACACATCTTCCTCACCTTCAATCTGATCAGGGGTGAATTCAACCTGGAAGAGACAAAGAATAAAAGCCAGATGAAACCAGAAAACTGAAACAAATAAGAGCCACACTGCATTAGTCTCTGTCTTATGGGTCTGGGTGTTTTTGAGATTCATGAAAGAGACTGACTCATAATTCCAATGAAATAATTTTACAGAACCTGGACAAGTTCCTGTGTGATGTGCTCTGGGTGATCCTTCTCTGGCAGGGGGGTTGGACTGGATGATCTTTCAAGGTCCATTCGAACCCCTAAGATTCTGTGATTCTGTGATCTTCTGACTTAGAAGAAGGAAGAACCAGAAAACATCTGGTGAACTTGGAAGGCAGCACTCACCACTAGTCCTGCAATTGTTGAAAATTAAGCCACTATGTTTTTGTGTCTGTCCTGTTCAATCTTATCTGAACTAGTTCATTCAGGGCATTACCACTTTGTTTGCAATTTTCAGTCACCACTTGCCTTGAATGAAATCCAATAAATAAAAGAGTAATCCAACTGGCAGTCAGGAGGCTGTCTGGAAGGAAGCATTCAAAGAATGCAAGAAAGGAGCCCCCAAAAGAAAAGCAATGCTCTTCCCTTTCCTGACATGTGGAGTGGTCCAAACTCATCTTCGTCAGGAAGGTTATAATAATCTAGATTGAGTCCTATCCCAAATCCACATTCCATAGATTAATTAGAAATAAATACCCATCAGGGAACACGTTTATACAGGTGCATTGTCAGCAGCAACTCTGTGCTCAGTGTGCTTAATTGTATCAAGCTTGTGACTGGAGAATGTGACTGGAACTATACTGAGTTTATTCAAGCATCAATAACCACTGTGAGTGCAATAAAGCCAGGCTGGCAACTTGTATATAAATCAGTATCATGGCTTGCTCTTGGGGAAGAACTCATCTCAGCTACACTTAGATGTAGACATTTATGTCCATGACCTCACACTTGCTTTATAGCAGGTAGAAGGGAATGGGCACTTCTGGGTGTGATTTGACTTGCCTTAGGTCCATACTTGGAGAGAAGATGAGTTATGTTCTCCTTTTCACTGAGTGGATCAATCAGTTTTTCTAACTCAAATAAAAAGAGTGTGGGTAACTAACACAGATCTAGATGTCCCTTTCTGGTGAGTCTCACCCAGGTGTGAGCTAATTCTTTGGCAGACTGCAGGCCAGGAGAAACTGTACCAGAGCAAAAAAAGGATGACTGTAAATTCCCACAGCTGGAGCAAAAGAGAAGTTTGGAGCTGAAGGGCTGAGCATGCCTCACCTTAGATTATGGGCCCTATAAAACCACCACCCAGCGCTGGGAGGCCCTGTGTGACAGCTGGCAAGGTCATGGCAGATGGTTTGACCAGACTTACCACCCAGGCATGGCTTCCTCTCAGGAAGGTTGCAGAGATGTGTGGGTGGTGGCTGCTGCTATTTTCTCCCCTCTCAGCACAAACCACCGTGGAGTTGTAGGGAAAGGTGAGTCATCATTTACACAGCCATAAGGTATCATTGAAGATGGATGGAATGAACTTTGGACTATATTTAGACTGAAGATGGCTGAGGTGGTTTTTTTTTCCTTTCCCTCTCCCTCAGAATGGTGAGAAATACACAAAACCAATGTCATCTTTGGTATCCCTGAAGCCCAGGCCCACTCCTGCCCCAGGCACTTACACCACTGCACACCAGCACCACACCAGACTTCACTGGGCTCTCTCAGCACCTCCTCACCTGAAGCAGGAGGCTGAAAAACCTGCTCCCAGCCTTAATGTCAATTTGCTTTCCCAGATATGGCTTTACATTCTCCAGTTCCTAGTCCAGAATTCTTTCCATTGGGGTTTCATTTCTCTGTTTGTTTGTTTGTTTGTTTGATAGTTTTAAATATGCTGGCATTTCACAAGAATTGACTTTCCCCTGGCATTTTTTCTGCTCCCTGAGGTTGCAGGGAATATTTGGGACAAGCAAGGAACAAGGAGCAAGCAAGGACATTCCTATGAGTGCCAAGCACCACAACACCAAGGCTCACAGTGGTGGTGCTTGGCATAAAGTCACGTGAGAAACAGCTGCTGATTGCTAATTTCTTCCTACTTGTCTCCTGCCCTGACTGTGGACTGTGCTACGTATCCTTTGAAGACACCAGGCATCTGAATTAAAATCTTTCCATAACAAACAAGAAGTGTTATGCCAGCTTTCCTGCTGTTTTAAGGATCATGGCTTTAGGGGATCATCACCTGGTGACCAGTGACATCAACTGTAGCCCTAATGCAACATTCCTCTTTGTCTAAACAAAGGCATTAAGCTGATTCTGGCCCAGAGGCCCCAGGAGGGATGCACACACCCCTTGTGAACGTCATTCACAGCTTCATATCTCAGGGAATTTTTTGATTAAACCCTTAGTACCTCAATCAAACACATAACTCTGTGCATGATAAGTCAGACATAACAAAGCCTGAAACCAGTCCTATTAATAAAACTGTTGCTAACCACCAGTCAGAAGGTCTTCTGGGGAGAAGTATTTAGACAATGCAAGCAAGGAGCCCCTCCAGAAAAGAAACAATATTCTACTTGTTTCATGGTATTCTGAGGAATCCTAATTCAGAGAGCCAGGTTTTCACTGAGCCATGGCAGGGCTAGTTTTGAAGAAAGAGAAGGGTTTTGTTTTTATTGTGCTCTTGGCAGACTGATTTAGTAGGCAGAAATGCAGCAGATGGGAAGAGACCCAAAAGGCCAGCAAGATCAGTATCATGTTGAGATTGCATTTGTATTCCACAATCATGTGGGTTTTTCCACTAAGGCCCTTTTGAAAATATTAATACACAACATCCCCATCGTCCCTTCTCCCAGCTTTTTTTGTGCAGAGTAATCATGAGGTGCATAAACTCCTCCACTGCCCATGGGCAAACCTTGACACATGGCCAAGTCTCATACAGCTCCAACCCTTAGTTTGATGGTCAATCCTGATCACTCATGTCCTTTGCCTTCTGAAACTTTTGCTATATCTACATTTGGGTCCCAGGGTTGCCCTGAGGACTTCATTATTTCTACTCAGCTCTGGTTTGATGGGAGGGAAGGTGTGGTACAGCATACAGACACTTGACTGGTATGTGTGGAGAATGGATCAAAAACAGTTCAGAGGAAAAGGACTTGGGGGTGGTGGTGGACAAGAAGCTCAACATGAGCCATGTGCACTTCCAGCCCAGAAAGCAACCATGTCCTGGACATCATCAAAAGCAGTGTGGCCAGCAGGGCCAGGGAGGGGATTCTGCCCCTTTACCCAGTCCTCATGAGACCCCACCTGGAGCATTGTGTCCAATTCTGGAGCCCCTAATGTAAGAAGGACATGGAGATCCTGGAGAAAATTCCAGGGGAAGGCCACAAAGATGATCAAAGGGCTGAAGAAGCTCTGATTGGAGACAGGCTGAGAGAGTTGGGGTGAGAGTGGAGAAGAGGAGGCTCTCAGGAGATCTTAGAGCACCTTCCAGTGCCTGAAGGGGCTCCAGGAAAGCTGAGGAAGGACTTTTCAAAAGGGTTTGTAGTGAGAGATCAAGAGGTAATGGATCAAAACTGGAAGAGGGGAGATTTAGGCTAGACATTAAGAGGAAATTCTTCACTATGAGGGTGGTGAGACAGTGGAACGAGTTACCCAGAGAAGCTGTGGCTGCCCCATCCCTGGAAGTGTTCAAAGGCAGGTCCCATTTGGCTCTGAACAACCTGACCTAGTGGGAGGTGTCTCTGTCCATGTAGGGGTATGGAACTAGATGAACTTTCAGTTCCCTGCCGACTCAAACCAGTCTGTGATTCTATGACTATGTGAGCTGTGACACGCAGTACAAGAGGTTGCACCCAATCTTCACGTGGAACAGCTAAAATACAATGAATGTTTTGCAAGATAGAAACCCAACCATAAAACTCTACTGATACTCTATTTTTCAGGTTTGCCACCAATGCTTTCAGAAGAAAAAATACTTCAAGATGGTCTGAAATGACAGATAATTATGGAATGACAGAAAATACAGTGTCTGGGAGTCAAAGAGAGAACAGAATTGTTGACTTTTTATGATACCTGACTATACCAATAAGGAAAGTGAAGTGGCAATAGGAATCAACCATTATTTTCAGCTGAGTTGGTGAAGCCCTTCATTAAAAATACTTCAAGATCAGAAAAAATGAGGCAAAGTCTTTGTCAAGGTCATGCAGAGGATGCTGTTACATAAGCACTTTTTTCTCCAGCCTGCACTCTTTTCCATGACAAAATGTTCAATTTTAATCTTTCTTTTATCTGGGTTTCCTGAGAGCTGAATAATTTCAGCAGTGTATCTCCACTGCTTCTACTGTAACTTCAGCCTTATGGGTTTCTGGTCCCTACTTTAGTTTGGAACAAGCATGGATGAGTTCTGTCATGTTTTGATTCACCTTGTCCCTCAAGAAGTGGACACAAAAATCTTGTGTGAATGAGCTGTGTCTGGTTTTGGGGGTAGGAAGCACTGCTTTGGGTCTCAGAGCCATTCCATGTGATATTCCCAGGTGGCAACAAAGCTAGAGAGGGGGAGAGCTGAAGTAGGTGCATTGCACTGAATGTGGGCTAGTGGGAGGTGTCCCCACCCATGGCAGGGGAGTTGAAACTAAATGATCTTTAAGGTCCCTTCCAACCCAAACCATTTGATTATTCTAGGATGGGCGGGTGAAGGACTGTGGAGACACTGAGAAATGGATTTGGGGAACCCATGATATTCCTATCCCAAAGAAAGAAATGCAACACAATCCTGGACTTCAACACCTCGCTCTGAACCTGCTCAGCTGTACTGTTGTGCTCTGAATTGCCACTGAGCGAGGAACCACAGCCTGCTAAGTCCACAGGGCACAGGTTCAGCTTTGCACTTTTTAGGCAACCTGTCCACTCAAAGCAGCCTCACCTTTGGTGCTGGTGTTCTGCATCTTCAGAGCATTGGGTGGCAGTTCCTTGGCAGTGCTTCACATGCCCTTGCTTCTTGTTTCTTTGTAAATACCTTCCGGGGCAGAAGGAGCAGTGAGCTGTTCACTCACCATCCTTTTCCAACTCCAGCAGTAGCCCTTTTTGGGCTGGGGAATGTGTCACCACAACTTTCTGGAGTGCAAAGGGAAATTCCAGAGCCTCAACAGGAGAACAACACAGCCGTCCTGGAGAACTGCGACAGCTTCTGGCAATGGCCAGCACCAAAAATATAAACCACTCTGTGGACTGACTGTTCTCCCTGCAGCAACATGGTTTGGGATTCTTCAACCATTTATCGACGACTGGCTTCCCACCTTCTCTGCAACTCCCCCCTTCACCAGCCTCACTAGAAGATCTTTGTTCAGATGTTTGCAACCATGAAAGAAATTATAAAACCTAAAACATTATCTCTGTTAAGTCCTGGAGGAGAGCCTGGGGTTTAGGAGAGGTCAGAGGTTGCCTGTGCTGTCTGCTTGAAGTAGACAGGCAGTAGATTGTTGGGTTATGTCTCTGATGGAGAAGAACCCCAAGTGAGCAACTTGTGGACCACATTGCAATACTTCCTGGGGGTTTCTGGCCCTCAAACCTCCTGGTAAGTGGGTGTTAGGAAGGAACAAGACCCATTTCCCAATTCACATGCACGAGGCCAGGTGGTCTCCACCGTTCCACATGTAATTATGGGACATCACGTGCCCCTTGCAATATGAACATCTTAAGATGAAGGAAGGTCTCAAGCAGGACAGGGAAACTTGGTCACATTTGGTGGACACAGTATGTTGGAAAGTGCCCAGAAAAAGGCAGACACTTCTGTATTTAATTTGGTTAGCAGATTAAAGTAAGAAAAAACCAGAGGCATTATTATTATTATTATTCCACTTATTATTTTTACACAAAAACCTTTCACTTTGTCTTTCATTTCCAAAATCTAATGTTTTGTCTTGTAAATACTGGCAGCTTTGTTCTTCTCTTTCTAAATATTTTAAATTCAAATATTTTCATATTGAAATGTCATATTTCATGTAAAATTGACTTAAAGAATCCCACTCGCCCACATCGTCCAAACCCTACCAAAACAAGCCTTCCTGGACTCAACAAATCCATGTTGAGCTGCCAAAAAAGAATTTCTGTGGGTTTTTTGTGTGTTACTGAAACCTCCTCCTGAAAATTCAAGCTGGTGTCTTCTAATATTTTAATTCCCCCACCAAGCCTAAAAACAACCACCTTTTGCTAAACTAATTTTGCTCTCAGATGAGACATTTGTGTAACCCTTGTAGGTTGCTGATGATGTGCCAGTCACACCAGAAAGGAATGAGATCATATGAGGTTGGCCTAAGTGAAATAAGTTCAAAGTGTCTCAGGGAAGAGGTAGCAGAAAAATGTGTGTAAAGTAAAAATCTGGAAGCAGAGGAGTCAGGTTTGAATGGGGAAGCTGAAGCTCTTGATAGTACACAGGGAGCTCCTCTGAGAAATGAAACACCTTGGCAAAGTACCTCCACCTGCAGCACCAGTCACCACAACCATCTACCTTGCTTTTCACAGAATCACAGAATGTTAGGAGTTGGAAGGAACCTCGGAAGATCATCAAGTCCAACCCCCCTGCCAGAACAGGACCAAAAACTAGGGCAGATCACTCAGAAAGGCATCCAGACAGGTCTTGAAAGTCCCCAGAGAAGGAGACTCCACCACCTCTCTGGGCAGCCTGTCCCAGGGCTCTGTCACCCTCACAGGAAAGAAGTTCTTCCTCATGTTGAGGTGGAACTTCCTGGACTCCAGTTTGAATCTGTTGCCCCTTGTCCTGTCACAAGGCACAAGTGACAAGAGCTTGTCCCTGCCTTCTTGTTGCCCTCATGTATTTATAGACATTAATTAGATCTCCCTTCAGTCTTCTCCTCTCCAGACTGAACAGCCCCAGGTCTCTCAGCCTTTCCTTGTAAGGCAGGTGTTCCAGTCCTCTTTCTTCCTCCCAGAACTGGTCTGACAGTGTTTTGCAGCCCAGCAACGCACAAACACAAGAATTTCAGTGTCCTGTGTAGAAAACATGAAGGTTTCCCAGACATACCTTGACACAACCTCACATCATGCAATGTGATGCAAACTTCACACTCTCCCAACTCCATTCCAAAAGTGTTGCTTTTCTCCATCTTTGGCATTGCAGCCATCAGCACTCCAAGCCTTCCCAGGGTTGGGATGAAGCCAATGGCCAGCCCCCAGCAAATCCCACCCATCCTCATGTACTTGCAATTCCTACAAAGCCAAACAGCACCTGGACCCTTTAAAATGTCACAGCCCTTGCCCTGCAACTGTCTTGAAAAGAACCCAACAGGATAAGGTGCTGAAGTGTCACCATGATAACGCGCTGGCAACGGGGAGAGCTCTGCTTTTCTTACCCGAAGCTGGCAGGCACGGTGCACATGCCTCCCCCAAAATAATCCCACTGTAACCCAGCCTCAGCTTTAAATGGGCCAAAATTTCCCTGTAGAAAATCCACGAGCACAAAAAAAAATATCTGCCATGCTTCATACTCTGGGGGTTGCTTCTGGTTGGGATTTTTTCAAGTTCTTTTCCGAAGCAGGACGTTATTCACTGTGAGCTGAAAAACACACGGCTCTGAACTCACTTTGTAACCACAGCTGTACTGGATGTTCCTGCCTGTCCCCAGCCTCACCAGGGAGCTCCAGTTTGAAAAGCTGAGCCCCAGCTGGGATCTTGGTCAAGAGGTTGGGAATTTTAAATCCTGCCCTTTTATCAACATTTCAAATGGAAGACAAAAAGTAGGAGAAACCCTTTCCCTCTCCCTGCCACCACCATGACTTTTTCCTTTCAGTTCAGCCTGCTGGGGTCCTTTGCTTGATTTAGAGGTTTATTTATTGATTCAGAAAGAAGCCAAATCTGAAATTTCTTACAACCACAAACAGAGCTGACATTACAGAGTTTGGTTTTGGGTTGCTTTCAGTCTGCTTACCATGGTGTCAGTGTCCAAAATCTGATCATATTAACAAATGCTCCAACCTGTAACAGTTTTCTCCAGGCTTTGCAGTGGAGCCTGGAGGGTGACACTGAAAAACAAGTTTCTCCAGAGACCTGCAAGCTCTGTGCATGTTGCCTCAGTGCCCAACATCACTTTGCTCTCATTATAGCCAGCTCCTGCCATCACAAGCAAGGAGGTTGGAGGCAACTTCAGTGTGTGTATAAGATGCTGTCACCAAGCAGCAAGACATTCAAGGACATTTAGTTTCTGGACAGAGAGGGGTGCATTTTTTTAGGTTGGTTTTTTGTGGGGTTTTGTTTTTGGGGGGAGGCAGTTCTTTTTGCAAATATTAAATCAAAGAGAGAAAACATTTCTACCCTCTGCCAGGCTGTGACTGTTACCTACTAGTCAGCACCAACCACATACAGGGAAAACTTTGAGCTATTTTTCTTACCAGCATTTTATATTTTCATTTTTATTTTTTTCTTCTTCCTTGTTTTTACTTTTGTTGGTTTTTTTTTTTCCCCTTCTTCTCTGCCCTCCCACCCCCACAGGCACTCAGCAGTTAGCATCAGGCAGCTCTTAACCATAGTTGGGTTCTCAACAATGCATTTTTTTATTTTCTTGCTCCCCATTGCTGTTTTAAGGCGGGTGGGTTATAAATGGGTTTGTTTTTCTAAGATCATTCACAGGAGCAGGCTTCTCACAGGAGGTTTTTTTAGCCACGTCTGCCCAGTGGCTGTGAGGTTCTGCTGCTTCCCAGAAAACACAATCAGTAGATTGTCACAGTTTCTATTCTAGGCTTTGGATGTGTAATTTTGCTGCAGTGGAGCAGTTTTTGCAGGCTGGAGGCTGGGCTGGCTCCAGCCACCTTCCTTCCCAGAGTGAGCCCAGAAGGATGGACTGTGGAGCTTGGCTCTCCTGAACCTGTTGGAGGGCAGGGAGAGGGGCACTACTCCCCGTGTTGGACATCCAGGCACCTTGCATGGGTAGGTGCACTGTGTGCTTATATATGCAACTGGGGAAATGGATAAAGAAGAACTTCATAGGGCACTCATGGATGTAAATGTTTGCTCATATGTATTTATTTGTGTGTGTGATTTGTATGTACATACGTAAATGCACACTCACATTTCTTTCCTACACACATCTATGCACACATCCATACACTATAGACTTTTATATATACATATGGATATTTACTACAGATACATACACACACACACACACACACATATATATATATAAATATATAAAATAGAATTCTAGAATGGTTTGGGTTGGAAGTGACCTTCAAGATCATCCAGTTCCACCTCACCTGCTGTGGGCAGGGACACCTCTCACTACACCAGGTTGTTCCAAGCCCCATCCAGGCTGGCCTTAAACACTTCCAGGGGCAGGACATCCACAGTCTCTTTGGACAACACGGGCTAGTGTATCACAGCTCTCACAGGGAAGATTTTCTTCTTAATACAGATTGTTTGCACAACTCACATTGACAACCATACGTACACAGAGAAACCAGAAGTGAGACATGATAGTTTATAAAGGACTGGTATAAATCTACACTGATCCTTTTAAATCTAGAGGCCAGGATCTTTTGGATCTAGAGCACAGCTCTTTGGCAAAGCAGGATGCAGGTATTCAGCTGGGATAAATCAACATGGGTGTATGTGTGAATGGAAGGGGCTTTGCTGCTTGGCCCCCTGCTGGGAATCTGTCTGTGACGTGGACAGCATTCAAGAGCAAAAGCCAGTAAAGCTCTTCTGATCCCTGTTATTAGTGGCAGCAATACCCAGTTCCCTGTCCATGGCTGGAATTCTGGGAAGCATCTATCTCATCAAAGAGAGCTGAGCTGCAAGCTGACCACATACCCTGAGCATAGCCTGATGATTTCAAGTTAAATTTAGGTGAGTGCCTCTCTGGCTGTCTGCTTTTTAGAATTCAGATAGCCGACAGGGCAGGGGAGGGAATGGTGCCATGTAAGACACATACAATGAGACATGAAACTAAACTCAGGAAGGAAAGCTGCTTAGGAAGGAAAAAATCCCCAACCTTCTGGAGATTACATTGGCATTGCCCCTCTACTCCTATTACATCCATTTCCTTTCCCATATTTCTTTTCACTTCTTTACACTTGCCAGAATAGTATAATTTGATACGTGTATATATATATATATGAAATATTGTTGGGAAATATTTTTGATATTACTTTGATGTTGCTGGTTTTAGTAATATCTAGCCTTTACCCAGCCACTTTGTCACTTGGAAACCTTACAGCAAAGTCACTTGGAAACCTTAAAACAACAGATAAGTCCCTGAGGGCTCCCAGAAGAGTGGGAGGAAGAAGATGGAGGTGGAGGAGCTCACAGTCTAACATCAGAAAGCTTTATATTTTGAGCCACCACAGCTTTAGGAGAGGTTGGGTTAGTTTCAGACCCAAAGGCCAAGAGCTTTTGCAGCAAGGTGGGTAGATCTCTCCAGAAAAGACATGTCCATGGAGAGGCTCTTCCCATGCTGCTGGTCTTGGTGCAGAGCTAACTGGGTACCTGCTTTTGTCCAGTCCAGAGCAGGTAACCACTGCATGTCTCTGTCTGAAAATTTGTGTAGATACACTCTGCCTTTACCTGCTGCCAGGGGGAACTGCTTTTAGGTATTTATATCAGCTCTACTCTTCTAGCACATCAAAACCCTTCATGAAAGCCCCTGTCAGAGCTATATTTGTCACTGTCCTCCCTTTGCTGCTGTAACATGGTAGCACAGAGATAGATCTTTACTCAAGGACATGGTTCCTGAGGTCACTTCTGGGGCTTGCAGAGTGAAGCCAAAGGGCTCCTTCACTTGGGAATTCACTTCACATGGAGATGCATTGCCCTGGGCCAGCGTGGCAAGGACTTGGTGACGGTTTCATAATCAGCCTGTGCCTGAGAAGGGCTGGGTGCAGGAGCAGGAGGAAAAGCACCACGTAATCATCTGGCTCCATGTCACATTCCCATCCAACTCACTGCCTTATGTGGGGTAGTCACAGGGGGCTAGTTCACAGGGTAGTTCCAGGGGGGAAGACCTACTAACACTTTTTTCTGTCCTGTCAGCACATACACTGGGGAAACATGCACCCAGGCACCTCTGCTCCAACAATAACAAAAGTTAGGAAAAAAACACCATGTCTGTTTCTTTTAAGAGCCACTGTTCCTCTCCACCCCCATCCCTCCTATAGCTACTCTCAACATTTTTTTCCCTTCTCCAAATTAATATTTAACAGGTTTATGGGAGGAATAAATACTCTGTTTCTGCAGTCCAGCTTTCCAGCAACTCAGGAAAAGTTAGCACTTTAGCCAGGGCCTTCTGCATGCTCTGAGCTGTGCATTTAATTTAAATTTAATAGTTATTGCACGTTACACAAATGACAATTAAAACCATATTGATTGAGGTTTAACAGCTATGTGAGAAATGCAGATCTTATTGCAGTGCTGCTCCATATCCAGAGTGTGCTTTTAATAACTCCCTGTTCATCAAGGGGCAGATTGGAAAGAGGAAAAGGAAAAGGCAAGGCTGGGAGGCACTGGCTGGAGCCATAATGTAAGGCTGTGGTCATGCAGCTCTCATTGCTTCCCACCTTGAGTATGCACCCTCATAGCATGAGATCTGCACACTGATCTTTTGCTTCCTTCCTCACCTATAAATCAAATAAAGACAGAGTCCACATCCACACCACGTGCTGAAGAGACAGACATGTTGCCTGAGATCTCAGAAGGTACATTTCCATGGCAGGATGTATTGCTGTAAGGGCTTTCTAGGTCAAGACCTACTGCAGAGCCACTTGAAAACCCCAGAAACTGTCAAAAGAGTTTGTTATTCTCTCATCTTCCCTTTTTCAAAAATCTGCAGACTTCATCCAGTGGCAAAACAGAAATAAACAACTTCTTGTGTCCTTGTTTGTCTGAGACAGAGACTGAAAAGAGAAAATGAACTGGGAAAATAACATCTACATTGAAATCCCCCTGTGAGAGCAATGAAATCCTTTCAAATCAATGCTTTGCTTTTATACAATTCTTTGCTTTGCACAATTTGCACAATTTCTGTCCTTCATGCAGAAGTGAAAAGCAGGCTGGGAAATACTGCAGAGAGACGAGGAGTGTATAAATATCAGGGTGGACAGATAAAGATGAGAAACATCCAGAAGTATGAGGGGAAGTGTAGAAGGAGCTGAAAAAACCAAACCTAGACACACCTGCAGAAAATCTTACTTTGATTTCAGCTGAGTCAGTAATGCTGGGCTATCCTTGGGCAGGGTTTAACCACTGCCACGACCTTTTCTTCTGTATCAGAGTAATGAAATGGATGGTGTTTGAGTTTCTGTAAAGAGATCATCGAATCAAGGAATTATAGAATTATTAAGGTTAGAAGAGACCTTCAAGATCATCAAGTCCAACCCTAATCCAACTACCACAACAACTAAACTATATCCTGAAGTGCCACATTTAAACACTTCTTGAACATGTGCAGGGATGGTGACTCCACCAGCTCCCTGGGCAGCCCATTCCAAGGCCTCACCACTCTTTCAGTAAAGAAACTTTTCCTAATATCCAACCTTAACCTTCCCTGGCACAATTGAAACCCATTTCCTCTCATCCTGTTACTAGTTACTTGGGAGAAGAGACCAACACCAGCCTCCCTACAACCTCCCTTCATCTTCTTTCCACAAGAGACTAAGGAAAGCCATGTTCAAAAAAATCTCACTGCACTCCTGGTTCTCAGCAATCCAGATGCAGCCTCAGAAAGCTGCACATTTTGCTTTCAATGCCCCAAGGTCTGAGAATTTAGGAATGCTGCAACTGTGATTTATTTCAAATAAAAAAGACCATATGGAACTGGACAGATTTTCATCTCTACACCCCTCACACCAAGCTGAGCTGCTTACAGGTTTGGTTGTGTGTGTCCCTGGGCCACAGACCTCAGATACTGCAAGAAAAAAGTTATTTTTTGTCAGCTGTGTGCCAAAGAATTGGAGAGGGAAACTGCCCAGAAAATTGATTTTTAAAAAATAAATAAATCATCCTACTGCTTATTTTACGGTGACACTGAGCAATTCCCAGATTTCCAGGGAAAAAGTCATGTTGATTAAGAATAAAAACATACTTGGTTTTTGTGTTCTACTTGATGACAGTTTTAGTTGGAAATGAGGGAGAAAAACGGTTCAGATCAGTCAAGATGTTCTCTTTTGCCCAAATGGAAGTAATTGCAACCATTACATATTTCTGGGTATTTTTTTTTATATGAAGGACAGAACCCTTCAAAATTACTAGTTGCTTTAGATCAAAAAAACCTAAACAGGGAATTTATATTAAAATAAGCTGAAACTGGTAATTTTCTTTATGCTTTTCAGATTTCATTTGGAAACTGTTTGCAAAATCTATACGCATTTGCAAAACCTTCTGGTACCACCAAGCTGTACTTTTCCAGTCTCCCCAAAAAGTATTTTTACTAGAAATGTCACCCAGTGAACAAGAGAGGTAGACAAAGACAGCCAGACTTTCAATGGCCCAGAAAATACATCTGGAAAGCTTCTTTAATTTGCTGAGCTATTCAGCTTTGGCTCTAAGAATGAGCAGAATATACCCCACAGAAACCCTTGGGCTGTGTTTTCATGCATTCTTGCTCACCATCTTACTGTTTCTTTGCAGTTCTGCATCCTGGCCTGCATCTCCTGAGGATCATCATGATGCTAAAGCCACAGGCACTTGAGTCAACCCACATCCCCTCTTCTGATGAAATAATTCTGGAGCGTGTCCAGAGAGGTAAGGGAGCTGGGGAAGGGGCTGGAGCACCAGTCTGAGCAGGAGCAGCTGAGGGAGCTGGGGGTGTCCAGCCTGGAGCCAAGGAGGCTGAGGGGAGACCTGCTGGCTCTGCAGCTGCCTGAGAGGAGGTTGGAGCCAGGGGGGTCGGGCTCTGCTCCCCAGGAACAAGGGATGGGACAAGAGGGAACGGCCTCAAGTTGTGCCAGGGGAGGTTGAGGTTGGATCTGGGGAACAATTCCTTCCTGGAAAGGGTTGTCAAGCCCTGGCCCAGGCTGCCCAGGCTGCCCAGGGCAGGGGGGGACTCCCCATCCCTGGAGGAATTTTAAAGACATGTAGATGTGATGCTTGGGAACATGGTTTAGAGGTAGCCTTGGCTGTCCTGGGTGAAAAGTTAGACTTGATGATCTTAAAGGTCTTTTCCAAGCAAAACAATTCTGTGATTCTGTGATTTCACTGGGTCAAAGCTGCACGTTGTTTCCTAACACTGAAACACGCTTTACATTTTCAGGCACTGATTCATTTCTGTCAAGCAAGCTGCCAAACCCATGTCATCCTGGGGCCAGCTGCTCTGAAGGGAGGGGCAGGAGGGAGAAAGGTGCTCTCTCCATTATTAAAAGCTGCCCCACAAAGGCCCTCTTGGCTGGGAACATCCTGAGCTTTCAGATTGACATGCAGTGTAATAAATAAAGGAGAGAATAAAAGAGCAGAGCTGCCTTCAGAAGCCTGCCAGGGCAGCATGGCTTTTTAACCATCCTTATCTCTGGGATCCGTCCAGAAGCACTGAAGAAAAATGTTACTGGGGATTTGTAAGTTTGACCATCACCTGGTTTTTCTGTGCAAGGCAGCATGTCTCAGCCACCAGCTCCTGAGGAAATCCCTTTGGTAGCTGCATACAACAGCTTCTCACAGGCAGGGAGGCTTTGGAGAGGGAACAGGGACTGTGATGACAGGCCTGACAGAATCTTCCAGCTCTCCTGAATATGAAGGGTGATCTCTCCAGGAGGATGATCATTTTCCAGCTCCCACTCAAAGCAACTGCTGCCCACCATAACCTGAAATCCTCAGCTCAGTTTTTTTTCCTAGCAAGGACCACAGGTTACTGAATTTGGATCCCTCCCAGCTCCAAGGAGATGCCAGATAGGGAGAATGCAGGTTTTTCTTTCAGGCATGGTAGAAATTGCTCAGGTTCAGAATCTTGAGGATGTCTTCTCTTCCATGGTCCTTCCAGGATTTTGGAGTAGGTCTATAATTTCTTTTAGAGTAGGACCTTGGGAAGAACTTCTAACATTCAGCAGCCTGTCTATACTGTGGAAAAGTCCCCAGACTGGTAGAAATCCAAACCAGTGGAGTGATACAGCACCAAACTAGATAGTTTTACTGGCTTGCACCCAGACACAGTCCAGCCCTGGCAGTGTCCCACTGGTGAGCACCAAATATTTGCAGTTCTCTTTAGCTGGGGCACAAAAAATGAGCTGCCAGGGCTCTTCACTGCATCCAGATCATTACTTGAGTGTGTCTATATTTCAGGGGCCCTCTTCTCTACCCTGCTTTATTAGATCTATCTTAGAAGTTCAACTTCAGGTGAAATGAATGAACTTCTGGAAGTGCCTGTTTCTCTTTAGCAGCTCAGATGGGAACCTAAAGTGACTAACCTGGCCTTGAATGCCTAACTAGTAGATGCCTGAAATACAAGAGGTGAATCCCACCTATTTTTGTTTGTTTCCTTTCTTTCTTTGTCATTGGTACCAAAATGCTTTTAACTAAGCAACAACTTTGCGCTCAGTAGAGCTCATCTGAGTCAAAATTTGCATATAGGATGCCAGATTAGATTAACAAACAGCCTTACACTCTCTAAAACAAGTGTTCGCAACACTCAGTGACATGAGAACTTAACAGATCATGCAGGAGCCTTTGACCTTCTTCACTCATCCTCGTATTTCCATTTGGGGTCAACTGAGCAGGGCAGAAGACCCTGGTTATCTGGGGTTTGTGTGGAACTTCTCCTCTTTTGTTCTTTTCTGGTTCTTCTGTTCCCATCACATGGAAGTCAGGACTCTTTGGTTCATTATTTTTCTAGTGCAAGAGTTAAGTGGGTCAACTGTTAACAAGTTGTGGAAAAATATTTAATAATGCAATTCAAACTTCCAGTGCCTCTCTGCACTTAGCTGCAGTGCTGGCTAAGACCCTGTGCTTGAGATAGCATCTTGAGCTTATGGACCCAAAGGTTTCAGGGTGCAGCTCCTTTTTCTTCAATATAACTGGCTGAGACAGCATCTCATCTAAACCAAATGTCTAAGTTCTCTCCTTAGAAGCCAGACTGAACTTTTTTTCCACTTTCAAATTTATTCATCACATCCTAAGGAGTATATCTGGTGTTTAAAATATATGACATCTGAAATCTTAGTCTGGAGTTGCAGGAGTTTGTAGTGTTATTATGGTGAGAAGGGAGCTGTCGCTGAGCATCTGAAGATATTTTCCCAGGTCTCTGAAATGTCTGAGCACATACCTAAGAGGCATTTACCACTTGCTAAATTAAAAATAAATCACTGTAAGCTTACAGAAGTTCTCACACCTTGCCAGAGCACTGGTTCATGGCAAGTGCCGTGAGTCAGAGGCAAATCCCATAAAACCCCAAAGGAAACATTTCCTCCTGACTTGCAATGGTGTCTCTTGCCTTTACTAAACTTTCCATCATTTGTGCCTGGGGCCTCCTCCAGACTCACTGCTCAAATTTCTCTGTGCATGAAAGGCTCAGGAAGAAACCACTGAGAGAGCAAGAGGCCCAGCATGGGCCTGGTTTAGCCTGGCAGGTGTCTGCCCACTTCAGAAACCTTCAAATATGTGAGCACAGGAGGGAAATTGCTCTCTAAAAATATTTCAACTGAGATGCACTCTAGGCCAACAATAATAATGGTGATGACAATGGAAATGTGTAGCACCTGGAAGGAATGAAACCAAGGGAAAAAAATAGGTTGGAGAGAGAAAGATGAGAGGGTGTTGGGATGTTGAAAATTTGTGGTGGCCAGCCTCAGTTGTCCTGATATCTGATCTTGGAGGCTCAGGCACACACATGCGAGTAAAGAGGCCCACATCACTTTTAAGGAAGACTTGGCCAACCTCTCCGCAAAATCTAACACCTTGACAAGTTTGAAAGTGGGAAAAGAGCTGCATCACCCCACATCTTACTAAAATATAACATGATTTCTTCTTGCAAGTTACATATGATGTGTGTACAATACATGGGATGTCTAGATGGGTTTGCTTTGAATCAGACAAGCCCTTAGTGGTTGGATGCCTTTACTATGTCCCAGGACATCATCTGCCAGACTCTCTAGGGAGTTCACTTAATCACCACCCATGGAGGTGTTTAAAAGAAGTGTAGATGTGGTGCTTAGGAATGTGCTTTAGCGCTGGACTTGGTAGACTTAGGCTCATGGTTGGACTTGATGATCTTACAGTACTTTTCCAACCAGAGTGATTCTGTGATCCTGTGATCTACTCAAAGGCCAAAAGTAATGGTCCCCACACTGAGCACTGTGATGCCCTGGGTGGCTCTAACACCCCCTATCTATCTGGTGCCCTGTTGACATACCTGTGGTTTCATGGTGTAACCACAGGTGAAAGGCTTTGAAGACACCTGTTCTGTTGTCTCTTCACCAGAGAGAAGGGATTGCTCAATATGCTGAGGTTCACATCACACCCACACTGGGGTGTCTTAACCTTGGCCCAGCAAATGCTTTTTTCTGGCAAGAAAATCCCCCCTTTCCTATCTCACCCCTGTTGTATCACGTTTTCCAGAGGTTTATGTGGTAAAGGACCTTACAGTCCTGCCACCAGCCAGCTACAAGCTTGTCCATGGCTGAGCCGCTCATGCCGGAAGAGATGTGTGCCCATGTGCTCATACACTGGTTTCCTCACACATCCAGATAAAATAACTTCATTTGCACACTCAAAATCTCTCTCAAGTGGGCCAATACCTCACCTTTCTTACTCACAAAGAGCCTTTTTGCCTACAAAACACTTCACCTCTACAAGCAAACACACACACTCCCCTCTCTTCTTACGGAAGTCAGGGGTGTAGCTGAATTCCTCTCGCTGAATAAGAGGTACATTCAAAACCTCTCACACAGCTACAAAACTTCACAAAATCAGGGCACACACCCCACGGCTACAGATTGCACACACAAACCCCTCAAAAACTTGATTACAAAACCTCTGCCTCAGGCACAAAGGCACAAAACTGTCATGCTCCTTCATCCTCTCTTGTACACACCCTCATTACCCCCATAAACTGAATTTCTTTAATACAAACAAGTGTTTAATAGAGCATTTATTTCTCTCATGCACACTCATGCAACACATTTACCCTACAAATAAAACCATTTTTATCCACAAAGTAACTCCTGCCTTTTCAGCACTCTAAGCCCTTCTCACAGAGCTGTCCACTATTAACTCATATGTATTTCTCCCACGTCCAACCTCACTCTGAAATAGTCATTTCACTCACTTCAGCCCAGTATAAATTCTCCAGCAAGGCACTGAAGACTGCTCTGACAATCGCAACTAGCAGGGAATTTGTAGTTGAAATGGGGTTTCTCTCTGAAAACTAATCCATCTCCCCCAAGGGACATTTGCTTCCCTTCCCCTGGGCTGCAGACTGTCTGACCTCTGCTCATCCCTGCTTCTCACCGCCAAGGAGACTCACACATTCCCCCCTTGCACAAATCCTTTCCTGCAACCCTGTCATCACCCTTCAGCACACTCCATGCTTTGGAGATGAGCAGACAAGTCCTGCAAGATCTCATCTTTACTGGTGTTGCCCCATGCCTGTGTATTTCCCTCGTGGCTGCTCCCCTCCCTGATGCTCTTACATCTTTTCTCACAGAACGAGAAAGAAGTTTTTTGGTTTTGTTTTTGTTTTTAGCATCCCTGCAGATGTTCAGAAGCCTGCAGGGCTTTTCAGGTTTCACATGGCTTCAAGATCACAGCACTCCTCAAAAATAAATGATGACTGTTTTTTTTTCCCAGCCACCTGTAGTACTGCATGCTGCTACAATAGGAGTATCAAGTGATGGCTGGGGAAAATGTGGTTACTAAGGACAGCTCTCTCTGGTAAGCTGTGTCCCTTCCAGGACCTCATGTACACCAGCTGTCTCTCTGTGGCCTTTCTGTATCCAGGACTCACTGGACTTGGAGCACACGTCATCTCAGCTAACTTTAGCTGCTGAAATGTTGGCACCCAAATACCTGCCTCATCTCCTCTTGTCACCAGATCGGCATCTCCCAAGGGCATCCATCCTGACAAAGGTGTTTATCACTGCAGCAAGGGGCAAACCCCTAGAGAGTTTCTCCCTGTTTATTATAGATTATTTAAGATCATTGATCAGCTTTCCAGTGGTTAAAGCTAGAGGAGCCAGTCCCACTTTCTGTGTCCATAACAATAAAAGGATGAATCCTGTTTTTCATTTGCATCATTTGCAGTCGGGTTTTCAGGAGAGTGGAATGTGTTTCTGGCAAAATGGATGAGAAAGATGGAAAAGACAATCTTCATGTTACCAGATCTCTTTGGGACAATCTGTTCCTCAAAAAGGTTCAGGGGCCATTCCACAGAAGTACATTTTCCCTTAAAATAAAAAACTTCCTCATGAACTCAGCCAAAGTTTAACAGAAAAAAAGACACACAAACCCCCTCCCCCCAAAAAACCTCTTTTCTATGAGTTGCAAACAACATTCAATCACACCCAATCTACTCTGAAAATTTCTAAGTATTGGATCAAATCCTGTGGGAATATACGTGTGAGCAACATTAACATTTTAGAATAACTGCATTTACTCAGGGGGCCATATCTCACATTGAGGCCACATTAACTGACATCCCAATGGAGACCCAACAGATTGAGACCATGGAGAAGCAAGAGAAAACCAATGGGAAAACATAAGATGATTCTGGAGTGCAGAATAATGTTCTTAGACCATTATCATGACAGTAGACTCTAACAGTCAGGAAAACTGAAGAAGCTTTTTTTCTACCACAGAAACACTCTGGCTTTGAGACTTCTTAGCATCTAAGACACATCTCCAAAAAAAGTTAAAACCTTCCAAATATAACATTGTGCAATAAGAGCTAAGAATAAACATTGGAAAATTGAGATATTCCCATCAAAGATGCAGTTTGAAAATTTTTAACGTTTTGTTTTGATACGAGTCTGTTTTCCCCTCCTTTATTTAACTATAGTTTATCTTCTGCATGAAAATAAGAACCAGTTTCACCCTGGAATGCAGAAATGAGACACTTGGAGAATTTCAAAACTCATTAAAACACTTTTTTTCAAATGTTGGATGATGATCCGGGGAGGTATTCTGATCTATACCAGATGACCTGAGCTCCACCAAAGCTAGGTTTCTGACACAGATCCAACCCATCGTGTACAAATAGCTGCAATTTTGACAGCTGCATTTTTGGATGAAAAACATTTAATTGAAAACTTCCCAGGAAAACTTCTCTAGAGAATATCATCTCCCTTTGCTATGAGTTCTGGAGAAACAAATAATTGCCCCAGACCCAAGCTATGCATCTACCAATGCTTTCCCTAGTCCAGTTTTGTGTGTACTAGATAATGGGATATTCTTTGTAGAGATGAAGGGATGTTGTCTCAGGAGTACTGGTTTTACTTAATTTTCAGGAACTCAATACATATTTTTTCACACTTTAAATAAACATGATAAGAGCCCATAATTGCAAATTGTGCTGGAGGGAAAAATAGGAATTTGGGTGAATAAGACTGCAGAGTGAGTAAGTTTTGAAAAAAATAATAATGCAGAAATAGATTAGTTTTAAATCCTACTGGGGTGAAAATGTATTTGATGATTTTGAAATTGTGATGACTGCTAGGATGCATCACTATTTTTGAGCAGTACCAGTTTGGGGTTTGGGTTTGTTTGTTCTTTGTTTTGTTGATTTTTTTTTTTTTTTAATTACAACTCATCTTTCTACTGGACTTAGCTGCCCTTCATACCACAATGTCATGGTATCCCAGCTGAATAATACCACAATGTGAAGGTATCTGTGCCCTCTGAGTGAAGTTATTGCAATTACCCCCTCCTCCTTTTACAGTTGCAGGAATGTTAAGTACAGAGATGTTAGCAGAGAGCTGGATGCCACCACGTACCACTTGCCCAAGGTCACGATGGAAGTCATTCTCAGAAGCAAATGGTTTCAGCAGCCTGGGATTTACCAGGCACCCAGGAGAGCTGCTGCAGTGTGCTCAGGAGGCACACTGAAGGGTCAGGGTAACATATTCCCTTTCTGACATCGTTTTTTGTGGTTCTCTGAGGGGGAAATTTTACTTTAAAAAGTAACAAGAAAAAAATAAAAATAAAGCTAACAAGAGAGTGTTCCAGAGACATTCATCCCTGGTCTCAGCTCTGAGGAGCTGATGGCTTGGATGGCAGTGGCATTCTGTCCATTTTCCTCTTTGGCAATATGTCATGACTTGTGTCACGTCCTCTGGCTCACCACAAACACAGGTGATCATCACAGAATCATAGCACGGTTTGGGTTGGAAGGGACCTTAAAGATTATCTAGTCCCAACCCCCCTGCATGGGCAGGGACACCTCCCACCAGATCAGGTTGCTCAAGGTCCCAGCCAACCTGCCCTTGAAGATCTCCAGGGAGGGGGCATCCACAACCTTCCTGGGCAGCTTGTTCCAGCATCTCACCACCCTCACAGGAAAGATCTTTCTCCTAATGTCCAACCTATGTCTAACCTAATGCCCACCAGGACTCCTCTGTTGTTTGCCCGGTTTCTTGTAAAAGCAGGAAAGTATCTGGCTGCTTTAAACTGATCAACAAAATATAATTGATTGACACCCAGTCATTGCCTGGCCCAATGCCCCATGAGAAAGAAACCTGTGAGATGCTGTAAAGCTCCTCTTCTTTTCCCCAAGGGCAATGCCTTTTCGCAGAGGACAATTCCTGAAAGACAATGCCCTGCAAAGAAATCCTGCCATGTCTTGCAATGTCTATCTGTCATGTGGTATTTACTGCACAAACAAAATGGGAAAGCTGCTCCACAAGGTGCATTCAGTGGTCCCTGACATTGCATGTGAATGAGTGTGGTGCAGAAGGAGAACTGTTGATCTTTAGATCTTTATTTGGTTTTTGAGTATTTAAAAATCAAGTGTCATGTTCTGACAATCCATTTCATAGTCATTTCCATAAGAATACAGAATTTCTTTCTCCTTATTCTCTGACAAAATTCTTTTGAACTAAAAGAATCACTCTTAGCTACCTGCTTTTCAGCATCATTTCACTGGAATGATCTACTTCACAGCTTTAAAACCTTGAGTGTTTCCTCAACATGGGCAGCTCCCTATCGATGGGGTGGTTCACTGAAAGGGCAACATGATGCCAGTTAGGCAGCTCAGGGTTAGTGACCCCATATTCTCTCAAAACCTATTTCTGAAATGGCCTTGAAAACCTAATCTTGTCCTTACACATTTGAGAAAACCTCAGCAAACCCTGCTGAGATCAGCAGTGAGGCTTTCCAGCACATAATTCTCTGAAGGAGGAGTAAGAGAAGCCTTGTGCCCTTTGGAGGAAACCCTAGGGCATAACCTGAAAGTAGGAGGTTTTTCAGGCAATCAGGATTTTTGCCCAAGTTCCTCCCTGCCTTCCAAAACACACAGACAGGCACATGGGCCCTTTGCCATTCACTTGGGCTTTTCTGGAAAACCAAAGGTGATGTCACTGCCTCACTTTAAGGAATTCCCAGGCTGGTGTTGTCTACCAAAACAATGCATTGAAGGCAGAGAGAAATTAAATCAACCCGTCAAACCCGCTCCAAGCCTACAATATAGTTACTGGTCAGCCCTGAGTACAGTCAAGCCTTCCTGGCACCTCCCTGCAATCCCTCCTGCAGAGGAGCAGCACGCTTCCCACTGAGCGTGCAATAACCTTTGCAACTTTGGGGATCAGACAAACAAGTCTGAACATCCTCAGATAAAACAAAATTCAGCTCTTAGCTTCTCTGTTTAGCAGAGCACCCAATGACTTTGCTCCCAGTCCTATTCTGCCTGTGACAATTGCTTTTGCTGCTCACTTTCTGCTCAAAACCAGGAGCTGCTTTTGGAGAAGGTCATCTTGAGCGCACCATCACCAGAACCACCACCGACCCAAGCCCCACCAGCCTGCTTCCTCCCCTACCAAGACAAAAGATACATACTTTGACAGAAGCTGGGTTAAATTCAACTTCTTTTTTGGGTTCTGGTTCTGCTGGTTTAGGTGCTGGTTTGGGTTCTTCCTTCTTAGGTTCAGCCTTCTTAGGTTCAGGCTTCTTTGGTGCCATGTTGGTTTGCTGATGGGCTGCTTCAGGAAAGGAGAGAAGGAGACAGAGAGGAAAGAGGTGGCTGCTGCAGGATAAATCACCACAGGTCTTTATCTCTGGCCAGTCTCTTAAAGTCACACATTGTGTCACTCTCAGACCTGTCACATGCCAGAGCTGACAATAGGGCCACTGCTATAAAAGGACAAGACATCTACGGGGCTATTTTAGAGCCATGGGACAGGGCATCGTTACGAATTAGCACCTAAATGGAAAGAGAGTTTGGGGATTTTAGGGCTGAGGCTGGCTCTGGGTCAAACATTTTTGGTGTGCTTGGGTATGCCTGTACGTGTACAAGGTTGGGTTACAACCCAGGTGCTATCCATGGGTTTTTTCCTCCCCAGAGCCGTGCTGACACTTATTTTCCCAGCTCACTCTTTCAGGCTGGATGGCACCCCTGGCCTTTGTTGTGCCACGGTTCGTTAATAGACAAGCACAAAATTATATTTAGACATGAGGATGAGCCTATATGGGAAGTTCTCCATCAACCTGTCAGCTGGCACAGGGATGAATCCATGCCCCAGATCATACACCAGTCTTCTCCTGGGAAGCTGTAAAGTACCAGTATTGCTTACAGCAGAAAGCATCTAGCCAGCAGTGAAACACACACACATCTACACACAGGGGCTCTGATAGCACTGTCTGTCTCTGAGTACATCCTCATGGCTGAGATTTTCCAGACCATTTTAGGGACTTGAATGCCAAATTCCCATTCAAATAACTAAGATAAGGGTGTCCAGTTGAAGCCTTTCTAATCCCAGCTTCACTTTGATTTAAATATCCCCCCCTTCAAAGCAGAATGGAGTTAACCATTTTCAGATCTCTATTTGGTTAAGTCATTTTTCTAAATCAGGAGGTCACTCTCTGCCACACAGTCTTTTCCACATTGCCTAGAGTTTGGTTTTTTTTTCTCCAAAGAAACATCATGCCCTGTGAAAAGACAACCAGCCACCTAATCACAAAGTATTTGCAAGGGGATCCATGCTGACATTTCAAATAAATAGCAATTGAATCATATATATCTGGTTTTCTTATTTACTGTGAAATTCTGATTATCTCTCATCCAGCCCCCTTTGAGACCTGCTTTTCCTAACACTGCTGTCAGCCTGACCCCCAGTGCCTGCCTCTCTGCACTCCTCTGTTCCTGGGTGGCTTTGCTGGAAGAGGCTTGTGCTTTATGGCACCCAGCTGCTCCCAGGTCATGGCACATCCCTGACTGGCAGTACACAATGAAGAGCAACATGAATACTATGCAGAAAACTGACCACCTCTGTTAAGCTGCTGTCTCCACCACAGCTTCAGCAAGTGAAAATGGTTGGGAATCATGGAACCATATAACTGTTTTGATTGGAAAAGCCCTTTAGGATCAGCAAGTCCAACCTTTAACCAAGCACTGCCAAGTCCACCACTAAACCATGTCCCCAAGCATCATGTCTGCATGTCTTTAAAACCCCTCCAGGGATGGGGTCTCTACCACTGCCCTGGCAGCCTGTTCCAGTGCATGACAACCCTTTCAGGGAAGACTTTTTCCTAATACCCAATCTAAACATCCTTGGCAAGACTTGAGGCTATTTCCTTTGGTTCTATTACTTGTTACTTGGGAGAAGAGACCAATACCCACATTGCTACAATCTCCTTTCATGTAGTTGTAGAGCTTGTAGAGAAACCTGGAGAGAGTTGTAGAGAATCCTAGAGAGACTGGAGAAGGAATGGAGAAGGGCTGATCTTTGTGTCTGTACATTGTAGCATGCAGGTCCATATCCTACCTGAATCAGAAACTGCTTTGTGATTTCAGGTTGGAGGGAATGCCACAATAAATACATCACTGCAACAGCCAGATTGCCACAGTAAAGATAATTTGTGCTTTTTGGATACTGGGAAGCAAAGTTCACTCCCTTAATCAAAGAGGACACTTCAGGAACACTGTCTGTAGCAGGAGTCATGAGCTGCTCCTGACCAAGCTGGTGAGATATTTTGGTGTTTCAGGGTTTAAGGGACTGCGTGGAGAATTGCATTTTGCCCTGCATCTTCTCACCTTCCAGGAAACTCAATTCTGGTCCTCTCCACAGGGCTGGTGGTACAGAAGGGATGTGTCATCATGAGAAGTGGTGTGGAGATCTGTCTGCTCACTCTTACCAGACCAGACTCTAGTCCTCTTTAGTTGTCACTGTCACAAATCCACTGTGATGGAGCCCGCCAGTCCCAATCCATGTGGTCACCTGAGGAACAAGTTTCTCACAGCAACATGACAACATACTGATCTACTCACTATGGCCATTGCAGTGAGGGGAGCAGTTTCCGTAAGGTAGAAACATGTCCCATACATGTCTCAAATACCAGAGGGTATCAGAAATGGATCTAGACACACCAATATAGGCAAATTAATCCCATACCCCGTGAATTAATAAGCTGCAGGACATCTACACAGCTCTGGAGAGACCATGGTAGGCAGAAGCATCTCAAATGACACCAGAAACTTGCATTTAAGCAACGTAATGAAGCTTCAGCTTAAAGTGACACATCTGCCTCGTGCTGAATGTATGGACTAGTTCTCATTGACTCTGATGGGAGCAGAGCCACACAGTTCACAGAAAGATATTTACACTGTAGACATTGAAATTCAGTGAGATGAACCCAACCTGGGCTCAATTCCATCTTTTGAGATTGCTTCATATTGCAAAGCCCTAGGGTAAAGGTTTTTCTGCAGGTTGCTATTTCTCACTTGTCCCATTTCTGTCAAGAGTGAAGTGTGGAAAGCATTTGATGTACCTTGTTGATCAGAAAAAGAAATCTCAGCAAACACTGAAAGCAGTAGACATTTCTGCAAAGAAATACCAGAAATCTTGCATTGTTTTCCTGCCCTGTAAAAAGTTTTGCTGCATTGATTTCTGCATTGAAATAAGTCATGGCTGGAGAATTGTAAGAGCTTTCTACAGACCCAAAGAACTACCAGGGAGTCATTTCACCATGTTCCCCCACTACAGACTTCTTGATGGACATTGCAGGAGCCAACACAGACCCAGGAAATTCTGGATTCTGAAAATTCAAAGCAGCAGAACTGGAGAGCAAATTAGTATGTGCCCTGAGAGCAGCTGTAACCACCAGGGCAGCATCTAAGCAGACACCAGCCTAAACACATAAGTGTGTTTTACCCAACATTTGAAAGAGGCATCAAGTCTTATTCCTGAGCTGAAAAAAGCACTGGAATATATCAGGCAATGAAACTGTCAGCAAAAGCTCAACAGCTGCTTGGAATCTTGTCACCTCCACCTCTGCAAGATGAGACCATAATAACCAGGAGGCTAGTATTTCACTTTCTCTTCTGAATTCCACAGATCAGCCATAGTTGTGGGGTTTGTTGGTGGGGGTTTCTCTTTTTCCTTCAGCTATTATCTAATAAAAAGACATAAGAAAAATAATAACAAAGGCAATTCAGAAAGGTGGCTGAAAATTCACCTCAGTCAGGTTCTCAGCCAAAATTCAGTAGTCATATTGGTATACAAAGATTATCTCAATATCACAGAATCACAGAATGATGGGGGTTGGAAGGACCATCTGGAGATCATCTAGTCCAACCCCCTGCTGGAGCAGGATCCCCTAGAGCAGATCTCACAGGAACATGTCCAGTTTTTAATGTCTCCAGGGATGGAGACTGCACAACCTCCCTGGGCAGCCCGTTCTAATTCTTTGTTACCCTCAGAGTAAAGAAGTATTTCCTTATATTTTTGTAAGTGGTCAGTTCAGCTTGGTAGGGAGGTTTCTGGCAATGCCAAAAAATCCCAATTCAATACTTTGGGATTTTATTCAGTCTCCTACCTGTCTGTTCCTCTTCTAGACCAATGGCACAGTCCCTCCTGCCTTCTGTTTGTTTTAACTCTCTAGCCCTACCAATGACCAAAATACCCCAGCAGATCAGCCCTTCCTCAGCAAAAGGTGGCTCTTCACTTCTCTTTTTCATCACAACATGATTCCTACATATATCTGTGCTTGTCTTTATATAAATATACAATGTCAAGGCAAACCAGGAAGGTGTTTTATGAGTTTTCAGTACCTGTAGGGCTGGCTAACCACTTCTGGGTGAATGTCTTGGATCAGTTCCACGGATTAAAGATACACTAATGCCCTGTAAATCCTTCTGCAAACAGCCAAATCTATGCAGCTCATCTTGCCTTAAGACCCCTGTTCATCTCTTCCATGAAGATCCCTAGAGTCTCAGCAGCTGCAAAAAAAAAATAAATGAAGTCCCTGACCAAAAATTCTTCTTCCTATTAATAGGTTTTGAACGGCAGGGGATGAGGAGAGGGGAGTGCTGTTCAGTTGTCAGCCATGCTCACAGCAGATGCTAGAAGCAGATCTCAGTGCCAAAAAAGCTATTCCAGAGTCACCCTAGAGTCCCACATGAGCTAGCTGTGAATTTTCTAAAATTCACTTGATCATCAGTTAATAAGTCATAAATAACAACCCATCCGTTGATGAGTTTTTCCTGAGAGATTAACCAGGATCATCTTCAAAGAGAATGGAGATCATCAAGATTTTTCCCATTGAAAAAAAAATAGATTTAAGAACTAGAAAAAAAGAATATAAGTGAAAACAAAATATTTTGGCCAAAATTGGAATAGTTTGCATTTGGGAATATTGCCACAGTGACTTATGATTCAGTGGTCCTTGATAAGTGGACCTCTGTTGGTTCAGTTTTACTGGAATTATGGAACAGCCCAAGTTGGAATGGATCTCAAAAGATCATCTGGTCCAACATTTGGTAGGATCAGTTTTCAGATATTTTGCTTCTCACCAGAATAACATCCTTTTCCCCTCACATGTAGGTTGGCATTTTTTTTTCTGTTAAAAATAAAATGAATCTTTGAGTTTAAACTTCCATTCTCCCCTCAAAAACAACCATTGATGGAAACTCTCCAGACATCTTTAAATGAGAGGTTGAGACCACGTCAAAGATGTTCCCTCTCCAACCAAAAGTGGTTGTGCAACTTTCCCCCATAAGGAATGCTGTCCTTAAAGCTGTAAGATGGCCACAGCTTGAGTGTCTTCCCCAGAGAACACAGAAAAAGTGTTTTTAGAAGCTTCACAACCAGAAGATGGTTTATTTTTTTGCTTCTTCAGTCCCCAGCACAGCAGATGTCTTGTCAGCTGTTGGACGAAGAAAGCAGGCTCCAAACCACATCTGCTCATATGCTACTCAACCTCTGTATTTTAATATAACCAAGTTATAAAAAGAAAGTTAGATATTTTCAAATGGCATTTTGAAGACAGTTAATGAAAAAGAGGAAAAAAAAAAAAAAAAGGTGGGGAGGGAATTTCCAAGAAATCTCCACTCCTCTCCCTATTTTTTGTCATCTGTAGAGCTCACCATTTTTTTCCAGCCATACTTTAAGTAGTTAAAAGTTCCATCCACACCTGAGTAACAATCAGAGGAGAAGATCCTGGAAAAAAAAAGTAGAAACACTTATATTCGTATGGAAAAAGAGGGATGTGGTGGGTCAGATGGGAAGCTGCTTATCTGATGGGAAGCTGCTGTGAGCAAAGGTGGAGGAGGACAGAAATCAAGGTAAAAAATGAGAATGTTCTCTGAGATCACTGTTGCTGCTCCAAATTTCCATAGGCAGAATTGTCTGACCGATGTTACCACTGCTCCCTATAGGAACATCAGCCAAGAAGGCCAAAGGCATCCTGGCCTGTATTAGAAATAGTGTGGCCAGCAGGACCAGAGAGGTGGTTGTCCCTCTGCACTCAGCACTGGTGAGGCCACACCTCAAGGACTGTGTCCAGTTTTGGGCACCTGAATACAAGAAGGACATGGAGGTGCTGGAGCAAGTCCAAAGAAAGGCAACAAACCCAGTGAAGAATCTTGAGAACAAGTCTTATAAGGAGCAGCTGAGGGAACTGGGGCTGTTTAGTCTGAAGAAAAGGAGGCTGAAGGGAGACCTCATCACCCTCTACAACTACCTGAAAGGATGTTGTAAAGAGGTGGGTGCTGGTCTCTTCTCACCAGTAACTGGCGATAGAACAAGAGGAAACGGCCTCAAGCTGTACCAGGGGAGGTTCAGACTAGACATTGGGAAGAACTTTTTCACTGAAAAGTTTGTCAGGCACTGGAACAGGCTGCCCAGGGAGGTGGTTGAGTCACCATCCCTGGATGGGTTTAAAAGTTGTCTAGATGTGGCACTTCAGGATACGGCCTAGTGCTGGGCTTGGGAGAGTAGGGTTAATGGTGGGACTTGATGATCTTGAAGGTCTTTTCCAACCTAAGTGATTCTATGATTTTATGATACCATCAAAAGAAGAGCAAATGCCTGCCTTTAAACCAGCTCTTCAGCTGCTATGAATCAGTGAGTTCCACTAACTTCAAGGGAACTAAGCTGATTTATACCAGCTGTGGATATGGACCAGAATAGTATATTATCTGGCAGTAACTACCATTAACTTTCTGACTATTGGGATCAGGAGAACACATGTTTGCTGTTCATTGGGGTGGGGTAGAGGAAAAAAAAAAACAATCCAAAAAAACCCAACCAAGCTGTATCTTTTATATAGAAAATACATCACAGATACCAAGCAACAAAGCAGCAGCACTGACACAAAACTCAGTGGAAATAATGTTCTTGCTCACGAAGACGTGGGATTTAGCAGAAAATTAGCGTGTAATGGTTTCTGAGACTATGTAGGTACCACAGGACAAGGAACAGGAATGAAATGCTTGCTGCTTTCCAGCCACAGCAAACTTTTGAAGCCCTGCTACAAAGCCAGTCAAAGCCTGAAAAAAGCCAACAGGATCCTCAGGTGGTTTGCTGAAAGGGAAAAAGTGTTAGATGTCAAGTAAAAGTGCTAATTAACAGGTATTTCACAGATTTCAAGATAGTCTACTTCTATTAAGTACAGACCTCTGTTTTCTTCAGAAAATCATCTAGTTCCTATTAGAAACATTAGGGGACAGTGATGCCATTTAACTTTAGCAGCAGGGGAATGTCTAAATTGTAGATCAGCCAGCAGCTATGCCTTTTCTTTGTCAAAATGTAGAAACACTCCCAAACGGTGATGCTTTCCAGCTTTTGGTCTTTAGAATAGGTAGGATAAATATCCTTCTAGACTTTTCTTTCACTATATGTATTGGCAGTGGAAGTCCCAGCCATTCACATTAGGGGCTTAACTTTCAGATGCTTAAAGGGAGGAAATTCCACATTTCCAGAGCTGTGCAGCCCATTTCATCCCCACTAGGATATTTCAATTTTCTTTTCAGAAAAGGAACAAAATAACACAGTCCTTTCGCTCCAAAAGGAGCACAGTTAACCCCAGCCCCCATCCACCACAGGTTTTTATGCCTTTTTCTCTGGGGCTCAACAGAGTCTGAGAACTCTTCTCCTTTATATACTTACGGGCTACGAGCAAGTCAGCTCATGATTTTCTCAGGGACAAAGTGATCATCATCAGTGACTGACGAGTTGACAACTGGTTACTACCTATCCCCCGATCATTGGTTACTTAGCAGGCAAGTAAAGTCTTCTTTTCAAGGTGATCTTGCAAATCCAAGAGCAGATGCTTAAGGCAAAAGCAGTAAATACATGTTGATTTACCCAGAAGTCTCCATGGGCATCACCATTACATCATTACCTTGTCTTTTCAACTCTATAAGGCAAATGAGATAAACAGCTTATTTCCATGGGGCTCTGGCATTTTGCTCCCTCCTTTCTGCTCCTTCTCTTCTTTTTTTGGTTGTTTTCGGTTGGTTGGTTGATTTTGGTACTGTACAAGATCAGCAGCTCAGCTGGCACTGCAACTGTTTTTCCAGCCTTCGACTGTCCCCACTGGTACTGCCGTGTGGCTGCTGGAAAGCTCAAAGCTGAGCACTTCACGTTGGTACTAAACCCCTACCAGAGACAGCTGCAGTGCAAGGGGTGGGCAAAGGTGGATTTCTTCCTTTCTTCCAAGCTCTGTGGTCTTCAGTGGTATTAACTGAAAAGCAATTCCAGGGACTGTAAGGAACAGCTGCTGTCTTCTAGAAACCTGAAGATCTAGAGATCTAGCTCTGTTACTAGGAAAATGACCCAAAAGGGGCCAGTGGGGGATGTGGGATGGGGTGGGGGGGAAAGGCAATATTTATCTGGATTCACAGCAAAGTCTGAGTAGAGGACATCTCAGGAGTCTTGCATGACCTGGTAGTGGACACAGGAGATAGTTAACCATGCAGTCTCCTTAATAGGATCCTCTATACATTCTTGCCATTTAAACGAATGTATCACACACTGGAGGGAATGTGGTGGGTGTTTTAGGAAGCATCTTCACCCAGACCCATCATCAAACATTGATAATTTTGTTCTGAAGTAGAGAAACCACAGTGGCAAGTCAGATCTCCTAAGGTTTGTTCTGAAGTCCTCTAGAAACTGAAGGTTTCCAATCAGTCACCTCCAGAGTATGAGCACTGGCCACTGTTCATGCAATTAAGACACTTGCCTCCAGCCTCAAAAAAACTTTCACTCTTTCCTTATTCTCTTGGAAACCTGCTTGTTTGCTTTTCAAAGACAACTATATCACTCCACTTACCAGACAAGAAGCCTGGGAGACTAATCAGGATGGCAACTTATGTGAAATGAGCTCCAGCCAAATAAAATTGTATTTCAAGCTGTGAAGTTGTGGTAACCACAGCAGTATCACAACCCTGGGGTTAGTAAAGGTCCCAGACTGAGTCTGAGACTCTCGTTTTCTATTTTGATGCTCTCAGCTTGATCTGCAAGAGAATCACACAGAATCTTAGGGGTTGGAAGGGACCTTGAAAGATCATCTAGTCCAACCCCCAAGAAGCTCATGAGCTTTTTGTGGAGCTGCTCTACTCCAGTCATTACCAAAGCCAAAGCCCCAAGCTCATCAGAGGAGGTTCCCAGGACATCCACAACTGTAGCATTAAGCACAGCTTTGGGAAACTTGGAGCTTATTTTATCTCCTGATGGGATGGGAGATGAAGGCAGAAATCCCACATCACAAGAACCAGCCTCCAACAAGTCAGGCCTCTTTTGGAACTTGCTATTCAATGACAAAAATAGATGTATGTGGCTTATCTCATTTCTGCTTCCCATAGGCCAGATCCTGCTTGCAGATGAGCACTAACAACTTCAAATGAACCATAAAGACTCATGCTCTGGCCCTGCTACCCATTTCCCTACTCCCTTTTTTATTACTGCAGATATTTAGAATTCTGGGCCATAACCATAAAGGCAACTTTTGCAGTCATAATCAAAGTAATTCACACTTTGCTCTCATTTCTCATTATAATTTAAGTCACAGGATTTTTTGGAGGTCCCAGCAGAAACCACAGTTCCAGTTCACTAGCTACAGACATGGAGAAGAAACATAATTTTAAAAGTATGTAAAATGCAGAAATAAAAATAGAAAAATGTATAAAATACACAGAAGTAACTGAAGAAAAAAGGAGTGGGGAATGTTGTCCTATACCTTTTGTTTTCTTTTTTTGTTAATAGTGGGAGGATAGATGACTTGACCAAAGACAAACAGAGTCTGTGAAAGAATTAGGGAAAAAATACATTTCTTATTACGCCTCCACACTGTGCATCCTGGGACCTGGAGGCAATTCCTGCAGAAGGCACACAGAGTGTGATGGGACATGCTCACAAGACTTTACACAGCAATATTTTACCAGGAAATAATTTACTTGACGTTGATGGTCCATGGAACATGGAATGTGATGTCACAGGTGGAACATTAATGTCATTTCCCAAAATACTAATCTTCCTTTTTGTGCAGTGGAATTCCTGGCCTGGTTGTGAAACTCTACACCCCCTGTGAAGGGCTGTAACTTAATCTGAATCAACAGCTTGGGAACAATAGTCACATAGACTTGGCTGGCAGAGGAATGCCAGGAATGTCCTGGGTTGAAGGACTCCACTCCATGGCTACCTCCAACCCATGCTCTTGAAACCCTGGGGACCCTCCACCAATACACTGCTTGGCTGAAGAAGCCACGGAGGGGTGAAAAAAGAATTGAGCTGCAGCAGCCACGTCAGTCTTTAAGTACGTGCAAAGTTCAAGTATGTGCAAAGCATGTGGAGATCTAGATCTGCCCATGGATCAGGTCACAACATACAGACACAATTCAGTCCACAAGCAGGGAATATGATCCCGTGCTAACCCCCAGCAGTCATACCCAGACCTTGCCCTAGGCTGTGTTCCTAGTTACATTTCTTGCTCTTAGTCATCACCTCTCCCTTTATTTCTTATTTCTTTGTTGGCACTTGGCACGTTTCTGAAGAAGCTTTTTAAAAGAGATGTCCACCAAACACATATTTTTGGTCGACATCTAGTTGAACTTTCATTGTTCTTCAAAAATTACCTTTTTCCCCATTTTTGCTGGCTCTTCCCTCTCCTTCCCCTGGTTTTTTAGTTGTGCCACATGAAATATCCCACACACACAGCCTCAAAAAGCTGGAATAATATTTGGCTAGATACTAATAGCTAAAGACTGCATGAGTTCTAAGACTGGCCAGCTGATCCACTGCTAACACTCATTAGCTGAAACTCACCTGGGATGAGAGGCACAGGTTTTGGGATCTGAAAAGCTGTTGGTCATCAGTCAGCTCTATTTATTATGCATTTTTCACTGGATAGGCCAGAACTTATCACTGACCTCTCATGTACTCTTCAGGCTTTATTCCTTTGAACAACTTTTGGTTTATTCCTTTCACATTGTGTTCTGCTGATGACAAGGAGGGCTAATGATGGCTGGTTGCAATGTCTACCATTCCACGTGGAGAGGACATCTACTAAATCTTTTCCCCTTTCACTATAATCCTTTTGTGCTTAGCCAAAATGGCTTGAGTATTTTGGCCTACCAGGTATCTGCCAAGCTTGCCCATCTGACTGTGCCTAAGAGACCAAAATGGCATTGGTTTGCAGTGGGAAAACAAGAGTAGATGGATTGTAATTACAATGGCACTATGACTGGGTTACTAGAAGACACATGGGAAAGAGGATCAGAGGATGGATGTTCTGGTCTTAGGTTTTCTTACTCCTTCAGTCCTTGATAGGACAAAGGGTAATGGTTTTTAAATGAAAGAGGGGATATTTAGGTTAAACATTAGGAAGAAATTCTTCACCATGAGGGTAGGAAGGCAGTGGAATAGGTTGCCCAGGGAGGTAGTTGATACCCTCTCCCTAGAGGTTGGATGAGACTTGTGCAGCCTGGTCTGGTGGGAGGTGTCCCTGCTCATAGCAGGGAGGTTGGAACCTGATGATCTTTAAGGTCCCTTCTAATCTTAACCATTCTATGATTCTGTGATTCAGCTTTCTGTTTAAAGAGGTGTCAAGGTGTCTGGTCCTTATGGGATTACACTTTTTTGTGAAGGATACATTAAACAGCCAAACTCCCTCTAAAGACACAGCCTACTCCAAGCATATCTAGGGAAAAATGTCAAAATTAAAAGAAAAAATTTAAAATTAAAGCAAACAAGCCTACCCTCACTGAGAACATCCCAGATCTCTGTAGTAAATGTTGGTATTAATAAATAAATAAACGTCAAATGGGTAATAGCCTGGTCCTGCCCAGTTTCAGTTGCAAGGATTTCTCCAGACATGGTATGGTACAGAAGACAACCAAAAGATATTTTGAAGTAAGGACATGGGAAATGCAACATTGAACCTGCAGCCCTTTGTGCTGTGATACCCACAGGAGAGACCAGTCAGCTGCAGAAGCAACTAACCTTTCACGTCCCATGAGTGGTGTCTGCAGGATACCCTGCACCCTGCACACAGAAATGCAATCCCTTCTGCCCCCAAATAGCAATTTATTACCAGTGGTTTGCACTTGACAGCAGTTGACACTCTGGATATCCCTTTCAAGATCCCAAAGAAGTGTCTGAGAGCACATCAAAATTTAATGCATGCTGGGGCTAAGCTCAAAAGTGGACCTTGGTCTCCAGATGATGGAATAAGAGACATGTGATCCCCAGTAGTCCAGGCCAGTTACATCTTGGGTTTTCAACACACCACAAGGACATAATTGAAGAGGAGATTTCCTGGATAGAATGACTCCAATTCATACTTGTTGACGTCAACAAACCAGAGACATGCTTGACCATTTTGAAGTATTCCTCAAAACCCAGAAGTGGTTCAGTAAGAATGTTCTGAGGCTGTGATATCAAAGCATATGTGTTTCCTCTCTGTCTTGTTACACTGCCTTATCTGGAGCAGAAATACATAGATAACTGAGTGCTTGCATTGCCACATACATGCCTATAAATATGTGTAGGTTACTGTTTAAATACATATATAACAGGATGTGAGAAAAACAATGTATTTAAATGAATCTGTCAAAAATTTTGCATTTATGAAGATACATATATATGAATTTGTGTATATCACATTTATATCATCATATTGTATGTCAGGTCAATATGAAAGCATTAATAATATTGTCATTAAAAAAACAATAAATGAACTACCCAAAAAAACAAAACCAACCAGCCAAACAAAAAACAAAACTACCAAAAAAAAAAAAAAGGAAAAAGGAAAGAACAACAAAAAAAATGAAAAGCTGCCTGTTGATTTTGTTCCTGAATGATCAGGGGGTTTTATGCTCCTTCTGTATTTTGTGAAATGAGCACTGGATAGACACGAGACTCCTGAACTTCTAGGCACAGAAAGGTCTACAGTCCTTCTAGCAGGATGAAGGGGATCTAGGGCTTGATAAAATATAATCAGAGTAGTGCAGAGAGACTTGGCTGTTAGTTGGGGATGATTATGATAATTTTTTAGTGTTGGGCAGGGAGAGACCTTTTTTCATAGAAACACAGAATAGTCTGGGTTTCAAAGGGACTTCAAAGATCATCCAGTCCCACCCCTTGCACAGGCAGGGACACCTCCCACCAGCCCAGGCTGCTCCCAGCCCCATCCAACCTGCCCTTCAACACTGCCAGGGATGGGGCAGCCACAGCTTCCCTGGGCAACCTGGGCCAGGCTCTCACCACTTTCACTGCAAAAAATTTCTTTCAAGTCTCCCCTCTTTCAGCTGGAAACCATTCTCTTTCGTCCTATCGCTCCATGCCCTTGTCAAAATTCCCTCCCCAGCTTTCCTGTAGCCCCTTCAGGTACTGACATTATTTGGTGAACCAGTTTCCAGTCTCACAGGCACAAGTGAAAAGCTGGATGTTGTGATTTGTTCAGACCCCCCCAGTCCTGATAATTTTTTCTGTGTATCTTGAACAAACATGCAGCTATGATTATTTTCTGGGTTACACCTGAGCATACAAAGTAAATGTAAGGAAATCAATGCAGAGTCCAACATGGAAGTGGACATTGCTACATCCCATTTCCCATCCTCAGCTGGTAAAAATATCTGTAGAGAAGGAGAACCACCTGCAACTGCTTACAGATATTTTCAGTCAGTGTGAGCCTGCTGGGCATCTTCCCCTGTACACAGCAGTTCAGTGGAGGAAAACTACAGAAAAAGAGGGTTTGAAAAGAAAGAAACAGGTCAGATGGAGGATTCACCAAATGAGTTTTCCAAGTCTCACAAAGTTTGATTTTGTCTCATTTGTGTCATGTTGAACGAGTGCTGCAGAGAGAACAGTTGTACAACACTGCACAGGCTGAAACAAAGCAGCATGTCCACGTCACTTCCATCTGGACTGCCAAGAGGGAAAGACTGAGCTCAATCTGATGACAGCATTGTTCTCCCCGTTCTCATAAAACACAGAGTCTACCAGATTTTCCCTTCTGGTTCATCAGCTGTGAAATGCATGGTTTCACAGAACATCAGAATCCAAGCCATGGCTCACAAGGTGTTGGATGAAATGAGGAGCCTTGCTTGGATCCCAGGGTAGCAGGAGCTGTATGACCCTCTGACTCATTACAGCACGAGCTCAGAAGTTGATTTAAAAGGAGGGACAAGGGAAGGGGCTTCCAGCTGTGTAAATCTTCATCTGATGAGTACTGGTTAGTAAGGGGTGAGCACTTGTGAAGTGGGAATGGCCACATGATGTGCAGCCCACCCATGTCACCCAAATGGCAACCCATCAATTCCAGTAGACAGAGGCACAGAAGTAGTTTTGTTGTGTGTGTGGGGAGGGGAAGGTGGGCTTCCCCCAGGTGCTGCCAACCAACAGAGAACCAAAGAAATACAACCTATGAGGACAGACTGAATGACCTGGGGTTGTTTGGACTGAAGAGGAATGAGATGGGGAAGATGGGAAGAGAAGGGGAGAATCTGATAACTTTCAAGAACATGAAAAAAATGCTGAAGAGCATATAAAACTGCTCTGCTCCCAGTGTCTGTGATAATAAAGAGATTAAACTGCAGGACAGTTAATCTTTGTGCTTAAATATTAGGATAGACTGTTTTAGGATGAATGCTGTCTGCTGGAGCCTAATTGAAACATTTTGCTTGCTGGAAAGCTTTAAGGTGAGTTTAAATAAACTGTTGTCAGGAAGAGCATAGGTGTCATTGTTCCTGCCTTGGGACTTGATGGTCTTTCAGGGTCTCTAAGGACTCTGGGATTTGCACTAAGAATCAGAACTAATCCCACCCTCTCAATCACCCAGGCATGACAATTTGCTGCTTTAGTTTCCAGTCACAACCTTGCAACACATAAAGCTCAACAGCTCTGTTGCCTACGGTGGGTTCACTGGTATATCAGGCCCTTCAACTGGGTTTTACCCCATTTTATCCAGCTCTTGTTCTCATTCGCTGATCAGCAACATGCTTGTTCTTGCTTGTGTAGAAATTCTTTGCAGCCATATGGCTTCAAGAGAAGAAAAAAAGAAGCGTCAAAACCCAAATAAATATCACTAAATATAGTTAGGGCCAGCTGGTTTTAATTAGACTTGTCTCAAGGCAGCCACGCCAAAAGCAATCTGAGCAGAGTCTTATGGCATGATCTGTCCATCTGCCAACATCTTTCAGGGGTTTAGTGTATCCCCTGCAGTGAAATCGTGCCCCTGTGTAATACAATGACGGTGCATTCCAGACATATTTCTCTGCTGAGAGGCAGTGTTTTGGATGCAACGGGACCAATTGCTGTCATCTGATCCTAGGCCTCTGTTTTGCATCTAAGGCAAATCACACTGAAACCTAGATGGGCTCAGTAACCAAGGTGACCTCATGGGAAGGAGCCACCACCATGAAGAATCAGCCAGCATGTTGGTGAGCGTTATGTGTAAGGGTGACCCAAGTTTGGGACGTGTCTTGAGGCTCTTCCAGGCTCTTCCATTTTCTGACATCCCCAGCCATCACATAGACCACTGGGCCCAGTGTGTCAGTGAATGGTACCAATTATGCAGTCAGATAGGTTGACATTGGTCCAGGTTCCCTAAGATGTTTTCGTATGGATGGGATCCAGCTCTTTTTGTTGAACAGACATCCTGACCAGGGTAGCTAGTAATTGCACAGGCTATAAAAAAAGTGACAAGCCAAAAAAACTCTGCTGAATTCATATCTCTGTCCCAGCAGGGGCAAAGGACACTGGAAGGAGCCAGGTGAGTCTAGAGTAGGGTTTTTTTTCATTAATCGTTTGGAAAAGCAAAGGAGGAAGGAAAGGACATGCATCATCCCAAGGCCCACCAGGAAGACACCAATGCCTCAGACTTCTTGTTATTAGGTCTAGGAATATTCAGTCTCAGCTTGTTCCATCAACAGAGAAAGACAGGTGGGGAAACTATCTGCATAGTTTCATACATACATACTGTGCACGGGCCTATGATCCCAGAAGACTGTCTTAGAGCCTACTCCATTCCACCTCGAGATATGCATATTGATTTGATCAATCCTCAACATTTCTCCCAGCTCTGATTTGATGTGGGTTTACTGGTGGTTTCTCAATTGGGCCAATCCAAGATGTGCTGAAGACAAAAGAATTTTTCTCCATAAAACCAAGGGGATAGCTGTTTTATTTAGGTCACTGATCTCTGCTTTTTCTGAAAGGGATTTGATATATCTCCATATTCAAAGGGCTGCAGTCTCATGTCAGATCACATTTCCTCATAGCCTTTCCTGTACCGAGCCATTGCTCATGCACACATCTCTGTTCTTATATTTCATCACTTAAAAGCCCCAAAGAATATTCACCACTACCAAAGAAAAAGAGCACTGGATAGCCACCACCTCCTGGGGACAGAGTGGAGGTTCAGCTGTCAGGGTACAGAGGGACCTCTTCCAGACCTAGCTCTTCTGGATAGAATGTTAGTATATTCAGCTGTCTGTCTCTATGCACCAGCTTGAAGTGTGATGCTCCTGCAGCCTGCTAACACACTGTTGACATCATTTGGGTACTCCAGGAGGAGTTGTAAGGTTGGCTGATGAAGGCCTGTTTTTATATATAGCTGGTGTGGATTCAGCTTCCCCACACTGCTTGTTCTTCCCTGTCCCCAGAAGAAACAGCAGACCCTTGCAACCAGCAATAAGTGGGACACTGTTTCTTCTGCTTCAGCACGAGGACAGGTAATCTCATGGTGCAAGGCAGCACCCCTAAGAGCTGCACCACAAGCAAATTGTGGAGACAGTTAACCTCAAAGAGCAAACCACCAGCAGGGTGAAAGAAGGTAGAAGCAGGTAAAGAGCAATAAATTTTTAAATCTTCATGGTGGATGATTAAAGAGAGACTAATCAGTCTCTGACTCCATCTGTCATCTCTACTTGGGCATTGTCCAATTTGTCATAGGAACTATCCACTTCCACAGTTGCAAAAGCCACTTTCCTCTGCTTTAGGGTATCGTGGTGGCTTGTGTTACATCAGATAAAAGGCAGATCATTGCACACACGTGTGCACAAAAAGCAAAGCTATCCTGTGTGATTAAAATGTGTTTATAAGACCTCTTTTTTCCCCCAAAGAATGACCAAATCAATTTATTCTGTTTGGGTTTATTTCAAGCAGTACTTCCTGAGAGTGTTCTTCCAACAGGAAACTCACTGTTAGCTTTACTTGACATATGGGAGAAAACTGGATAGACTTGTCAAATACCAAAGCTACTAGAGTCCCTTTTGCTCTATTAGGCCTCATCCTAATCTTATTTATAAATCTCCATCCTAACAAGGCTTTATATTCCTGCCTATGCCAAAAAAAGCAACGAAGAATTAACAAAATATTTGCAAAACTAACCTTTTCAATACAATTGTCAAGTTGGTTGAAATCTCTAAAAACCATCTCACTCGTGTCTCTTCTGCCAAGACAAGAGAGAGTCCACCTGTGACTTCCAACAGGAACATGACTAAAATCTGCATGGATGGGAAATTCTTTGTCTTTCCAAGTAATGCACAGAAGGTTTATTTCCCCGAGTCATTCCACAGATTTTGGTGGGTTTGTTTGTTTGTTTGTTTTTATACACTTATCTAAACTGATTCATCCCTATTGCAATTTAACCCTCTGACTATTTGGCCTGTCTGGGTTGGATGCTGAGAACTTGAAAATAACTTTTTAGACCTTTATGTTATTTTTACACTTCAGATTCTCCTCATTTTTCTTGGGAACATTCAACTACTTCAAGTTTATACAGCAGCAAGCCATAGAGAGAACAATTTTCATTGGTGCAGTACTGTAACACTATAAAATATTAATATCACTGTTAATATTAATAATTTTTACCTACCTATTTGATTATTACTAGTTTCAAGTTGAAAGGAAAACACAAGTGAGGAACTTACTGTATTTGTATGTGCTCCAAGCTTTGCTCTGTTAAGCAGAATTCCTTTGCTCAATGGACTGTGCTTGGCTTCTGAATAAATTGATGAGGTGGTCACAGGTAACTCATTAAGCTGAGATAATCAGACTATTTATAATGATGTTATAATCACACCTACCAATTTCATAGTAAATGTCTGCGAAGTGGAGAGAGAAAGAAATGAGGGAAAATAACATCAATTTCTGTTAGCAACCTAGTGTTCCTCTGCTTCCTCCTGTAACTCTGCCCCATGCAGTGCAGATCTCAGTTGTGTGTTGAATGTTAATACTTCAGATGCAGTGGGAACAGGAAAACTCTTCATCTGGTGTATATGAACAGAGTCAGAAATGGATGTTTGCCATGTAGCCAGAGAGGCAAATTTTGCCCATCAGTTTGTGCATATGTTTCATAAAGAAAAAGGAAGTCTATGTTAGGGTGCTGGGGGAGATGCCATAAAGTTTTTATTGCAACTTGTTTTTGTAAGTCTTGTCTAGCAAATCCATGTGGTTTCCCTCAAATTTTTAGTAATAAACATTTAACAGCATGTTCCACCATCCCACTTATATAGGAGATTTTGTTGGGTGAGGGAAAGAAATTGCTCAGAAGGAACAAAGATTGCTGTGTTGTAGTGTGACAAGTCCACACTGCAAAGAGTCTTCGAGTCTCCAGCTTCTTGGCTCTGTGAGATGACCTGTGGATGTGGCATCTTTGTCCTGAGACTGGGAGAGACCCTGTTTTTTTACAGAAAGCAATCAGTACTTCTGATCAAAAAACATCTGATGGTTCCATCTTCTGCCAAATCATGAGCAGAACTGATTTCCTATGGATCTGACGTTTAGTGGTTTGAAAGAAAATCCAGAAAAATAGTGTGTTTTGTTCTCCTTGGTGTCAAGAAAAATCTTGAAAGAAGGAAGTCCTTTCAGGGGTTTCCTACAAGAAAATATTTCCTTCATCTTGGGGTTAAACCTGGAGTACTGCCTTGTAGAATACTGTTTGCTCTGCTGTGTACCCACTCTTGCTTCAAGAGGTAGAAGACGTATCACAAATTAATCAGACATAGAATTGTCTTATGTCAACACCACAAAACCTTTCCAGTCCACCATGATGGAAGTTGTATGGAAAATGGTGAACTGAAGCAGTAAACTGGACAGTTCAAAGAACAAAGGAGACCTTCTCTACGTCTCTGGTGGAAAGAGTCAAAGAGTGTCACATGGGACCACAGCTCTGGGCATCAGAACCAAAGTATCAGTCAGTGGCAGACCACATGTCTAGAAAACACAATTGGTTCTTTGTGAAAAATAAGCATGAAATTGGTTAGTCATATCTGGAACAAGGACATGAAAGGTGAGATCCATAGCAATTTACTTCAACTACCCATACACAGCAGGAATTCACCTCACATACTCTTGCTTGGGTACCTGAGTCCTCTGGGACATAAACAGAAGATAAATAGGAACTTTGAGGTCACAATGCACCTGGTCTGTAGAAGAGACAGAAGTTAGGATGAGTTGTGTTGTTCTCTGAAAAATCTGGAGGAAAATACAAACTTGGTGAGTACGGTGGGTTTTGTCTATAGAAGAGACAGATTTCAATACACATTGAAACAGAGAATCATAGAACGGTTTGAGTTGGAAAGGACCTTAAAGACCATCTAGTTCCAACCCCCTTGCATGGGCAGGGACACTTCCCACTAGATCAGGTTGCTCAGAGCCCCATATAACCTACGCTTCAACACTTCCAGGGATGGGAATTCCACAGCTTCTCTGGGCAACCTGGGCCAGGGTCTCACCACCTTCACGCTAAACAATTTTTTCCTAATATCTAACCTAAATGTCCCCTCCTACAGGTTTAATCCATTACATGATGGATTGCTCTCTAAAAATGCCCTTTTCGTTTACAATGACTGCAGAAGGTTGGGGATGACTACCTCCAGAGTAGATGTCTACATCTAAGTTGTCTAACATAAGAATCCCATTCCTCACACCCAGTAACACCTGATTCAGGCTCTCTCTCTAACCCTAAAAAAATACAGGTACTGCTAGAGAGTGATTAATCCCATTTGAAAAAAAATAAATATGTAAGAGGAACTGCAGTGGACCAGACCTCTGATCCATCTAAGAAAGTCTTTCTTGGAAATTGAGCAACAGTAGATGCCTAGAGACAATGTGGAATCAAAAAAAAAAAAAAATACACATCCTCAAAATGCATTCCAGAAATGTCTGCCTCAGGGACTTCCTGACCTGGAGTGGGTATTATTATGTAGTAAACTTCGTGGGTTTTTTAATCTGTCATTAACTTGTTTGTATTTTGAATCCATGCAAACATTCAGCATCAGTAAACGTGCTGACTCAAGTGTCTAACCCAGGTGATTGGCTCCCCACAAGTGCTCTGCCTCTCCAAGCAGCCTAAATGACTTGCCTAAACCAAGTGCTTAATTTTCGAGTGAGTTGAATCCTACCCTCAGCAATCAGGAAGACAGCAGGTATAACTATTTCTTGCAGCTGGCTGAATTCATTTACCCATGTAGTTGCAGCTTCCAGAGACTCCCGGTGCCTTGAATACGAGACGCCTTGTGACAAAGTCTCTCAGTAACTCCACAATATCAGATTCTCAGAAAAGAAATTCCAAGTCCTTGGCTCTGAGAACCTGGCACCAAAGAAAAGGAAGAAAATTAAAAGCTGGCATAGTTCATAGGCACATAGAGTGAGAAGATATGTGCAGAGGTTGTTTCCTCTAAGAAACACACTAGAAATATGTGCAGAAAAATTCACTGTGAAAGTTGATCTGGATAAGAATGTCTCTTAGAGCAGTAATTGATAAATACCCCAAATCAACTGGATGACTTGACTTCTTGTAACTTATTTTACATCAGGTTTTAAGATGAGGTGAACCACCTCTCAGAGGTGCCTATTTTTCTTCATGAATTCAGAAGGGAATTTAGCAATTACAAATACCTTCTACATGCTCCAACACACAGGGAATGCTTTTGCAGACCAGAAAATGTGGTGTGTATTGAAAGCCTGATCCCTCCCCTCTGCAAACATTTAGTGTTCGGGGGTATTGCATCCATTTGTTCTGCTTTCTGCTGTTAACAGCTGCATGTGAAATGTCCCTGGGCTATTATTACCTAGTATGTTTTACTTAAAGAAAACCATCCTTGCAGCTTGTGCTTGTCATCTCAAATAGTCCAAGGCACTCAGAAACACATTTGCACATGGAAGAGTTTCAGATGTGTTAGGCAGATTGCACACCCAACAGAAAGCCATCAAGCTTGCAGGCTCTCCATAACTGTTCTGATAGCCAAGGCATGTTTACAAAACACTCCTCCCCCAGGATTCCTCTTTTCCCTACCAAGAAAGCACTTAGCATAGTACAAGTTCCCCAGAATCCAATGGAAGGAAATCCTAGAAGATGAAAAGTGGTGATGTAAGATGCCAACCCCGTCAGCCAATATAATTTCATCCCTGTAACATCCCCAACTACTACCTCATTAAAAGAGTAGAAAAATAAACTTCAGCAGTATTTATCTCAAGGTAGTTTTCCCAACAAGTTTCCTGCTGTCTTGTTCTTTGGTGTTTTCTTTAGTCGTTTTTGCTGACGAGCCTCTGATGAGAGCCAGTTTAAGCTAGTATTTAATTAAATGGTAGTTAGTTTTTATAAGGTGCATTATTTCCACTGCAGGCAGCACCAGGTGCTCTCAGAGAAGCTCATAAAGCCCCTTCAACAGAGCAGGGACACTGCACCATAAAAGCAAATGCTGGAAAACCCCAGGCAGCTCTAACAGGATTGTCATTACCATAAAGCACAAACCTCTCAGCCCTGCTGGAAAGCCAGAGAGATGCTGCAGCAACTGAAAACTATTTGCTGGATCATCCATCTCCCAGAGAACAGCAACAGATGTTAATTCATACCCACATACAAAATTGTCAGTGGCATCAATAATTCTGTTTATGCCACCATGTTTTACCTTGCAAGAGTATTTGGACACTATTGATTTTTACCCTGATTAAGATCTTCAAGCCTTGACATGTTTCCAGTTGTAATTTGGGCTGTACAAACCCAGAAGCTTTTTTTTTATTTCAGGCAAATTGCAATGTAGGAATCAATAAATACATACAATTACCAGTAATGGGGGAAGATGGCTGGAAAAACTGCTGGACTTCACTCCATCATTAGTTTACCACCTCACTCAGAAGTTGTGATGTGTCACACAGCAGCATAACGAGGTTAGGAGGCATCTGATCTGTGGTTAGGATGCACAGACATGCCTACATTGAGAGTTTCACTAGAATGAAAGTTTGAGGACAATTAATATTCGTTCCAGAAAGATGTGAACAGATTACTTGGAGGGAGAGATGAAAAGATGAGCAGCATCTGAGGGTTTCTGGATGAAGAGCTTGAATGCTTGTGTTGCAAAGCATCCTTGGCAGGAATGCATGAGTGCAAAGAGGAGGAAAGGAGGATTCATTAACATTTTGGTACACAACTGGAATAATGTGGAAGTGTGAGAGGGCATATCAGGTTACTATTGAAGAATGAAAGCAGGGTTTGTGTCCAGAGACAGGGCAGTCCTGCTGTCCTGCCATAACATGAGCATGAGCTAGTAGAACATTCATAAGAGAAAGCGAAGGCCAGAAATGTGGTTTCTTTCTTACATAGAAACTAATTTTGCTTCTCAGGCTGAGCCAGATCCTTCTCTTGATTTTCATCAGACAGTTTTTATGTCCTGTCCATAGAATCATAGGATGGTTTGGGTTGAAAGAGGCATTTAAAGGTCATCTAGTCCACCCCATCTGCAGTGAGCAGTGACATCTTCAACTGGATGAGGCTGCTCAGAGCCCTGTCCAGCGTAACTGACTGTTTCCAGAGATGGGGCATTTACTGCCTTCCTGGGCAATCTGTGCCAGTGTTTCACCACCCTCATAAAAACATTTCTTCCTTATACCTAGTCTGAAGCTCTGCTCTTTTACTTTAAAACTATTACTCCTTGTTTCTTATTCCCCTCTTTTTATCCTCTCTCATTCTAGGCTGAGTTCACTCCCTGCAACTCCAGACTTCAGTTTTCATTACATTCTCCTCCCTGGCTACTTGACCCACCCCACGTTTCCCATTGGTCTGGACTCATCCTGACTGGTCTGTTTCATCCCTTATCCTGCTTCTTCCTGCCTCCCAGCCACAGGGTATGCAAAGTTATGAAGGCCAAGGATAAGCCACCCAGAATCTTAAAATGGCATGTCAGCTGTGAAGGCTTAAAAATACACTACTGATGGCAACTGGAACCTCTTGGCTGCACATTTAGCCTGTGATAAAAGTAATTAGCTAGTCTGGGAGTGTAGGAGGGAGAAGCCAGCAGGAAAAAGAGACACAGAGATGTAAAGAACATAATGAACTGTTTACAAGAGGATGTTGGCTTCATGGCCTTTATCTTAGGCTGCTGAATAGCTGACACCAGGATGTAGATCATGTGGTGGGGCTCTGCTCCTTTTGCAATTCAAAAAGCTGCTTGATCCTCAGGGATTAGCCACTCCTTCATCCAGGCTGAGGTTTCAAGAAACAAAGCTTAGTGAAACCTCAAGTCCAGGAGAGGAGCAGTTGGCAGTTCACGAAGCTTGACTTGTGATACACAACAAACTTGGAGTGAAGCCTCTGGTGTGGGAAACAAACCTAAGAAGAAGGGGGAACCAGCCCCTGATTTAACCTTGACCCCACCATGTCTTCTCTTTCTCCAGGTGTTTCAGTCACTCACCTGCTCAGATGCCTACATTTTATGTTGATAGGGTCGGACAGCATCCCCAGAGGTAGGGATGCCACATTTTTCAGGATGCTGCTTAAAGATCTGAAACAAACCTTACAAGGAATCATTCAGGTGAAGGAGGAGGACGAGGATGGAAACAGAGCCTAAAATGTACAGAAATTAGCTCAATTAAAAAAGTGTTGCTCAAGCTCTGAGAGCTCCTGTCAATTTGAAAGTTGACTGCACTGTTCATGAGGGAATAGTGAGAGAGGGGAGTTTTTTACATTTAATCAGATCTACCCAGAATTCATTTAGGTGGGTGAAGAATTTTCTCTGGCTTCATTTCCCACAAACATAATAAAATTAATTTATTTCCAACCCCCCTGCCATGAGCAGGGACACCTCCCACCAGACCAGGTTGCTCAAACTCTCCTCCAGCCTGGCCTTGAACACTTCCAGGGAGGGGAGAGCCACAACTTCCCAGGGTAACCTGTTCCAGTGACTCACCACCCTCACACTACAGAATTTCCTCCTAATGTCTAACCTAAATCTCCCCTCTTCTAGCTGAAAACAATCCCCCATTGTCCTATCACAACATGCTCTTGTAAAAAGTCCCTCCCCAGCTTTCCTGGAGCCCCTTCAGGCACCAGAAGGCTGCTCTAAGGTTTCCCTGGAGCCTTCTCTTCTCCAGGCTGAACACCCCAACTCTCTCAGCCCTTCCTCACAGCAGAGATGCTCCAGCCCTCGGATCATTTATGTTACCCTCTTTGAATCCAGCAGGTCCATGGCTTTCCAGTACTGAGGACCCCAAAACTGGACCCAACACTGCAGAGGGGGTTTCACAAGAGCAGAGCAGAGGGGGAGAATCCCCTCCCTTGACATGCTGGTCACACTTATTTTGATTCAGCCCAGGACACTGTTTGCTTTCTGGGCTGCAAGTGCACATTGCCAGCTTTTTATCCACCAGTGTCCCTGAGTTCTCCAGAGGGTTGCTCTCAATCCCTGCATCCCCCAACCTCTATTGACACAAGGGGTTGCCCCGACCCAGGTGCAAGACCTTGAAAAAGAAAATAGATCCTTGCTAATTAACAATGTACACATTGCAGCCTAATTAGATCCCAGTGAAATTCCCTGTTGAAGCTGTTATTTTCAGACCCACTCCAACAGATGTCAAGCAAGTGTTTTAGTATAACTTCGATTCCTCAGCTTCTTTGGATTTTAATCAATGGATTTCTTTGCTGCTGCAATGTGGAAAGAGGAGTGAGTGCTGTTTGTCTGCTCACTTATTTCTTGGGCAGGTTTGGTGTGAAAAATGTTGGACAATTCTTGGTTGCCTGGCTAGGAGTGAGGGTGGGAAACAAGACCAGTGCTTTAGCCTTTCTTGTGATGAAGCAAAATCCTTTTCTAGACCATCAGTTGATTTGAATGCAGTGCTAAGAATCTTTCTGCCACACTGAATTAATTTCTTCTTTTGCTTATTCTGAATACAAGTCTGAAGCTTCAGATCCTGCATTGTGATTAGGAATTGAAGTCTGAAGCTTCAGATTCTGCATTACAACTAGGACTCATCTGGGGAAACGTTGCTTATCTAAAGCATCTAACACACAAAATTTGCCTAGGCTAATCCCTCAAATAGCTGAGATTCCAGCTGTCTAACATTTTGGTGGCTAAATTTAGACAAGATAAATACTATACTATGTGTCTCAACAGCTGTAAAGCAATAAATATAGCAGGGGACATACTTTCTAGTGACAGATAGAAAACCTTTTATATTAAACTAGTTTCCTCTGCTACACTTCACTGACTTTTATAAGATTGGTCTGAGTGCACACGTACATAACATTATATTTTTCATGTTAAAGGAAGATTATGTTGTACTTGGCCAAACAGCTCAGTGATATCTTCTTAATAGAAGTGAAATATATTAACCTGTTGAAGTGTTAGGATCTACAAAACTACTGAACCTGCTTTCCAGAGTATTGTGAGTTAGATATTCTGACAGATCCAATATTGATTTTTTGAATCATTTCACGTTCCTTGCTTTTGCTCCTCGCTGTATTATAACATTTATAGGATTAAGGTTAATATTGGGGGAAAAAGTGTTTATTTCACTATACAGAAAAACCAGTGTGCAATGGATCCAGAAGAGATACAAATTAAAGTACTGACAAAGTTTGATATTAAAGTTACATTGCTGGAAAAGCCAGCTCAGTGAACAGAGATGAGTATTCATGATTTCAAATCCAACTGGTCAAAACTCAGTATTTTTGTTTTATGGAAAATAAACATTAACAAATATGTTCTTTGTTCCAAATGCAAACAAGCTTTTGAAGTTCCCCCCAAGAAAGGGAAACTGTTATACTGCCCCATCTTAACACAGACAGAAGACACTTTGATCCAGATAAAATAAGAATTTTTAGTAAGTACTGAGAAGCAGCCGTCCTTGATTATTTTAAGCAACAAGTACAGCATTTCAACCAGCAATAGTGAGGTAATATTAATGACATTTCATTAAATATTAAAAAAATGAAGGAAACATAAAGCAGTTCTACACAAAATTTGCAAAACTTTTCGCCCTGTAATAGCTTAACAAAAGTGAAGCTTCTGCAAAATATTTTGTCTGAAACAAAACTAAGGTTTTTCTGCAGAAAGATTTGCTCTCAGGACCATCTTCAAGAAGAGGAGTTAGTCATGAGAGTAAAGCTTCCCATGAAAATGCTTCCAGCTTCTGAGGTAATGAAGCATTTTCAAAGATTATTTGAGAGCATAATTATCTGTATTTTCTGTATCCTGGCTAGGCTTAGAAACAGATCTCTTCATGTAGTCAGTTGATTTAAAAGAAACAAAAACAAAACCCTCATCAGATCTTCCTGATGAAGACAAGAACTTCACCATCAGAAAGGCAGTCAGATGTCTCTCTTCTCCACAGAAAGTCCCTTATTTCTGGGACAACTGGCACTCAGATTTCCAAGCTGTCATGGTGTGGGCCCAACAGGACAGAAAAGGAGCAGCCCCATGGCTGCTCACTCAGCTCCCCCCTCACACACTCTGGGATGAGGAGGACAAAGTTCCTGGGCTGAGACAAAGGACAAGGAGGGTTCTTCACCGATTAAGGTCCCGGGCAAAACAGACCTAACTTGGGGAAAAATAATAATATAATTTCACACAAATCCAGTGCCCACAGGACACAGACACAGCCAGAGCAGGGCTTGCATATGTGACCCCACCCCTCCCTTCTTCCCAGGCCCAAGTCCTTTTGTTCCCGGGTTCTCTCTCTCCTTCCCCTCAGCGGCACAGGGGATGGGGATGGGGTTTAGAGTCAGTTCAGGCTGAGGTTCCTGCTGCTGCTTCCTCCTCAGGAAGAAGATTCCTCACAGTCCTGCCCTGCTACCCCACAGGGTCTCTCCCATGGCAGAGTCCTCCACCAACCTCTGCTCCATCAGCCCTTCCCACCAGGCCTGGAGCTGCTCCAGTGCTGCCCACAGAGTCATGGGGGCTTCGGGAACTGCCAAGTCCTCTGGCATCAGGGTCTTCCAAAGCTGCATAATCAGAGTCCACTGGCAGCAAATCCAAGTCCACTGGCCACAAAATCCAAGTCCAGTGGCCAAGTTCAACCCTCCTACTGCCCCCAGGGAAAGTTCCACCACGTTCCTCCACAAGTGCAGGGGCACAGCTGCCATCTCGCTATGGGTTGCAGGGAAACTTCTGCTTGGGCACCTTCTTCCCCTTCTTCCTCACCAACCATCAGCAGTGCTCTGCCTCACCAGCACAGCTCTTCTTTTTTCAATTAAGTGCTCCCTCTACTCAGCTCTTATCTCAGTTCTTTCAAACCTTAATGGCAGAGATGCATCTGTTTTCCTCTAATGGCTCCTTGGCTGGATTTGGAGTAGCAGGAGCTTCTCAGCTTCTTACAGGAGCCACTCCTGGGACCATTCCCCTGATACCAAACAACCCACCAAACCAAACCAGCGCACAAGCATTTCCATTTTTGGTTGGTTAATTGGTTTGGTTTGGTGTTTTTTGTTTGTTTTCTCCTTTGCTTTGATCATCTTGCTATCCATGAAAAGATGCTAGAAGCTGAATTCCGAGGGTTCAACTAAATATCACAATTTAATGAAAAAATTAGGGAGACAGGGGACATAAGGATGAAATAATTTATTGTGAGGTGGGATACTGGCCCAGGTTGCCCAGAGAAGCTATGACTTTCTTCCTGGAAGTGTTCAAAGGCAGGTTGGATGGTGCTTGGAGCAACCCAGTCTAATGGGAATTGTCCCTGCCCATGCAGGGGGTTGTGACTAGATGATCTTGAAGGTCCTTTCCAAACCAAACCACTCTATGATTCTGTGATAAAGGGCAGGAGAACAACTGCACAGGGATCTGCTCCGTGCTTTCTACTGCTTTGTGCCACTGAAAGGAGTGCAAGTCCTCTGCTGAGTCTGTGCTCGACTGACTCAAATGCAGAACTGTAAAATTAGCTGAGGTGAATCCCACCCCAAAACCAATCCATCAGCCTTGGTTGAATGCAAGTTGGCAGCAGCTCTGGCAATATTTCATCTCCATTAGCTGCTAATATCAACATTAGCTCAGTATTCAATCATAGGAAGTCAAACAAATCTCAGAGCCTGATAGAAATATATACAATGGGCACAAAGATAGACTCCAGTTTTGCTTCCATGCAAATCTGCTTCCTTTCCTGAAGCTGTTTCTGATTTACTAGGAGGGATGTGTGTGCAGGATGCAACCCAAGGAACACATCTGTACGTTGATAATTTTCATACCAAAGATATGTTTGGTGCATTACAAATAAAGCAGTAATCCCCTCAATGATCTAGTTCAGACAAGAGCCAAACAGATCAGACACAAGTATAAATAGCAAACCACAGGCCTGCTTTTCTGTAACTGCCAATTTATTATTGCAAGCTTCTATTTTTTCTTTTTTATCCCCCCCAATAACTCCAGCTTCTGGATTCCTGGGACTACTTAAAAATATCATGTTTTATTTAAAAAAATTTAAAATAAAACCAAAGGAAAAAAAAATAAATCAGCTGCTTCTTATTCTATAGTTGTGGGGAAACCCTGGAAATGTGGTATTTTAGTTGAAGACTCAGTCAGCAAAAGGCAAATATAGGTAAACCTAGGGAGGGATGTGAACCAGGGCTATTTGGAGACTAGCAACCTCAATCTCCAAGGGAGTGGAACATTTGTGGGTTTAGTGTAAAAATGACTGAGCCAAAAAAATGCACATAATGTACACGTGTACAAGAATCCAAAAAAAGAGCTCAAAAGATTCACCAGATTTTAAAGGCAAAGCATTGGTTCATAAGCCAGGGATGTGAGCTGGTAAAGACCCCAGGATAAAATCCAGACAGGTTCTTATGGCTGAACCTATATTCATGTAATTGCCTCCATATTTCATGGCTGTCTGGGCTGAGGTTTGACTTTGTTCCCATCTCTAAATGTACTGGGTCTGGATATTCTCCTGCCTAACCTCTTCATTATATATTTTCCTTTTCTTTTTGAATTTTTTCAGGCTACTCTTGTTGAGTTTGCTCTGATCTGCCTTTGGATAGGAAGGAAATAGTTTCCAACATAAAGGTAAGCTTCCTAGAAACAATCTGGTTTAAAGCTATTTTGACTGGTGCTGGGGAAGAAGGTGTAAGTTCTGCCAAGTAACAGGAGATCACATAGCTTTGGTTGGACCAGCATCTGTCCTGTTTCCTTAGCCACCATCCAGCTGCTAACCAAAATGTAGGAGTAGGGATGGCAAAGGGGAGGGATGGACATGAAGATGTGGATAACAGGTATCAGCACACCACAGACTCAAGGAAGTATGTAGAAAGATGAGTGGGAAGACAAGCCTGGGTGACACAGAAGAAAGGTGAGTGGTTTTGAGAAGCAGAACATGGAGGAGACCCAGTGATGCTGCTGCAGGAGGGACAGCAGGGACCTTAAAGGGGGCTGATATGAAATATTGGGACAGACTTTCTAATAGGGCCTGCAGTGATAGGACAAGGGGTGATGATTTTAAGCTAAAAGAGGGAGGATTCAGACTAGATAAAAGGAAGAAATATTTTACACTGAGGGTGGTGAGACACTGGCCCAGGTTGGCCAGAGAGGTAGTATATGCCCCATCTCTGGAAACATTCTGGATCATGTTGAATGGGGCTCTGAGAAACCTGATCTAGTTGATGTCCCTGCTCACTGCAGAGGGATTGGATTAGATGACCTTTAAATGTCCCTTCCAACCCAAACTATTCTATGATTCTTTATTGTTGGGAGCTGGCTGGGAAGTGGTGCCCAGGAGTTCCTCTTTTTTAGCCCCCTGCTGCCAGGGTGATGCATTCACCTTTCAGAAAATGTGCTGTCCCTTTACTGTTTCTGCACCTTAGCTCACCACTCACACCAGGACAGGCATGTGGTTTGGAGGGAGGACCTGCTCCTGAGGGCTTAATGTCGATGGAGAGACACACCAGATGGAGTCAGGCTAAAAATGAAGCCAAATGCCAAGAGGGCACAGAGCTGAGGGGAAAAACCTAAGTGCTTCTGAAAAGTCTTGAGCTCCTGTACAGCACAACCCAGGAGCCAGCCAGCTCTTCTTGGCTGGGTTCTCTCCAACCATCCACTCTGGGCTCCATTCCCAACCTGTCGTGGTGAGTCTAACAAGAACCAGTTACAAAAGCACAGATCTGGAACTGGTTCTCTCAGTTTCATTAAATGCAGAAAGAATGATACTGGGATTTTCTTAATGAACAAACAGCATGAGCTGGGGAAGGTTGTAGACATGGGGGAGGAGAAATGAAGAGATTTTTGGCACTTTGAGGTCTAAAAAAGTTGCTTTGCCCCTTGAAATTTCCAAATCACTGCTTCCTTTTCAGCAGTTTCCAGTAGCCCAGCTGGTCTGGATCCCACCCTGCAAGGTTAGCACAAATAGTGCATGAATGATCTTTCATTCTGCAGCCTGAGCATGAAACCACCATTGCCACTGAGAATTTTCCTGATAACACTAATAAACTTTGGACCAGGCCCATAAAATAGGCAAGTCACATTAAAAATAAATAAACCTGTGAAAATAAAAAAAGACTGATGTGGGTCACTGCAGGAGAGTGTTTGCTCTGGGAGAGTGATATTCTGCCTCTGGTTCATCTCTGTGCTTCTGAGCCCACAACAACTCTATGGAAAGTAGATTTCCCAAGCACAAATGAAATCCATCCTTGGCATGTGGACAGATGGACTTTCCAACACTCATGGGATCACTAGCCTCCAAATCAACCTGACATGGGTGGCAGATAGATTTGGTTGACATGGTTTCCTACATAAGATCAGCAGTCCTTTGCTCTTCCTGCCATCAGGGCAGGAGGTAACAGGTCTTCTGGTGGTGGTGATATTTTGGTCCTCTGGCGGGCATTTAGGGGGACTTCCACTTATTAAAATCCCTAGGAAACCCATGTCTAAAAAGAAACAAATCAGACATTTCTAAAAGAGTGATTCTACTAAATTTGATCCTTCTCCCCCAAGTGTCACTAAAAAAAAAAAGTCCAGACTTAGGTTTTCACTGTAGATTACTGTAATAATTTTTTTCACTTTTTCTTCACGCCATCAGGAGATGGAGACATGGAATCCAACCACAGTTAGGGAGGGTTTTAGGAAGAAAAGGTGGTCTTTCACTCAAGCTGTCTTCTGCTTGCTTTACAAACGTGCCCTAGGCAACAGCAGCTTTTACAATAAATATTTATTCCATTAACACTATTATAAAGCTAAACAATGCATAATAAATAATCAACACAGCTTGGAGAGTTAATAGAGCACCATATATCAATGGAAGTTCACACAGATTTCACAAAGCCTTTTCTGCTAACAGATGGGCCAATAAAAACATTTTAATGTGCTTACAGTTTTCAGACTGAGAAGGACAATGTCCATGTATAAGAAGACAAGAGGTTTAGTACATCTCCCATGACTACTCAGCATTCTTTTTCTTTACTAACAGCCAGCTGTTCTGGTAAAAAGTTGCCTGAAGCTGTGCTGAGCTTCAGATAATTTGCCTATGGAGAAAGTACTACTTTTCACCAAAATCTAGTCATTTTTGTGAGAATAATATCTCTACCAAGCAAGACACTTTTAGAAGAATAGACATTATTTTAATGCTTATGGCAATGAACTAGTAAAGGGAAGCCCACATAATTTGATGTATAGAGACCCAAGTTCCAAGGTCCAGCACAGCTAGGAGGTATCACTGCTCCAGAAGGTGGTTACCAGGGTCTTAGCACAGCATTGGGTTCATCATGTCTGCAGGCCAGAATGGGGTAACTCACCTATAATGATGAGCTCCCATACATCCTTAGATCACTGCAACAACCTAAGAACTTAAAGAAGATGGTCAGAACTAAGGAGAACCTGCATGAAGAGTGTCACACTCCCTAGGGAAAGGCACCTCATAGTCTAATGAGTGCCAAGGATGCCAAGGTGCTGATAGCCATGCAAGCAACTGGCTGTCATATCTCCCTCTGGCATGACGCATGCATTGTGCTGGCTGGTTGACGAGGGGACAAAGAAGAACAACTCCCTAGCTCCTTCCATACACCCATGCTTGGCTTCAGTATTTTACTTCTAGCAACTGAGGTCTGGTTTTGGGCCATCTAGAACAGGTCGTCCAGAGAAGCTATGGATGCCCCATCTGTAAAAGTGTTCAAGGCCAGGTTGGATGGAGTCTGGAGCAACCAGTGTCTCTGCCATGACATGGGGGTTGGAACTAGATCATCTTTAAGGTCCCTTCCAACCCAAACCATTCTAGGATTCTATGATTTGCCATTCTGCTTCATGGGATAGTAGCATAACTAGAGGCTGCCTGTATATCCACATCATCTGCTGCTAAATTCTGGTTACCACCAGTTAATTTAAAACACTAATAATTTCTGGGAAATGCACAGACTGTTGTTTAAAAGAAGATCCTTCCAGTGCCCAGGAGAGGACATTAGGATATTAGTTTTGCTTTTAGTTCTTTTTGGCTTTGGGTGGATTCAAGTGTCCATACACTGTGTCTCAAGGTGTTTGCTTCTGATCTGTAGCCTTCCTGCTCCTCCAGCCTAGCAAAAAAGACATGTGGATCAATAGCATCCACCCAGAAAGTCACTCCATTCAGACGAGGCTCTGCTCTCAGCAAGGACATGGAGACTTGGCTGAGTCTGGGAAGGTCCCATGGCTCAGGAATTCCAGTGGACCCCAGAAGATCTGGATGGAGTTCTTGCTTGTGCAGCTGACCTTGGAGAAGCTAAGACTGCAGTGAGACATGCCAGTTTTGGGGGTAGAAAGGGGTAGTCTGAACACATAATGCTCCTGTTGCCACACGTGAAGACCTCACCCTGTCAACATAAACTTGTCTAACCCAGTTGTGTCATAATATTCATGGTTCATCCAAATATTTTAATTAACTGGTTTCCCTCATCCAGGCAACTATAACAGGACCAGCTAGGAAAGGCTGATGTGCAGTTGTACCAAAGATTTTAGGGAAGGTGATACTAATACATGGGAAAGAAACCACTACACCCATTTGTACATGTGCAGGATCTGGAGAGGGGAGGTGTTCATCATTCGAAGACAGACTGAATAAGATGTTGCCCACTAAACAAATAAATATATGCATATATATATATAAAAAATCCTAAGTGTACACACATAGTGAGGATCATATACTTATGTTGAGTTATGATTTATTATCTGTGTATAGGAGGAAATCTTGATGAGTCTGTTTCTTTATTCATGGCAATTAAGGGGCAACCTCCTGAATAGTGAGTCAGAGATTTTTAACCTGGAAATAGCAGAACTGAGTTGCCAGGTGGAGACACTGATGATGTTTTCAGAGGGAAAATCTCTTGTCAAGGTGCTGAGGCAAGAGACTGGTGACTCACAAGCCCCATTTCATCCCAACACATTGGTTGTGAAGATCTAGGCCAGAAAGCTGCCAGGGTGCAGGCTGGGAGTGGTTTGAGATACATTACAAACAGTGATGGAAAACCAGTGCATTAGCACCCATGGATACTGAGGTTGGTACCAGTGGCAAAGAGCAGAGATGTTTTTAAGAGTATATTTTGTGCCATAAACACACTGTAAAGGAAAGCTGCCACTGGTGTTTATTAATCATAAAATCATAGAATCACAGAATGTCAGGTTGGAGTGGAGCATGGTGATAAGGACTCCCCATAGCCTTCACTTCTCCAGGCTGAACAAACCCAGTTTTCTCAGCCTCTCCTCATATGACAGGTCCTCCAGTCCTCCGATCATCCTTGTGGCCCTTCTCTGGACCCTCCCCAGCCTGTCCCATCCTTTTTGTAGAGTGGACACCAGAACTGAAGGCAATTCTCCAGGTGTGGTCTGACCAGCACTGAGTAGAGCAAGATGATGACTTCTTTACCTCTGCTGGTGATGCTGTTGTTGATGCAGTCCAGCATCCTGTTGGTTTCTTTGCCCTGCAGCACATTGTTCACTCATGTTGAGCCTGTTATCTACCAAGACCTCTAGGTCCCTTTCCACAGGGTTTCTCTCCAGCCAGGTGGATCCCAGTCTGAACTACACTCCTGTGTTACGTGTTCCCAGGTCCCAGACCTCACACTTCTCCCCATCGAGCTTCATAAGGTTCCTGCTAGCCTGCTCCTCCAGCCTGTCCAGGTCATCCTGGAGGGTGCCTCTTCCTTCCAAAGTGTGAATCTCTCCACTTATCTTGGTGTCATCAGCAAACTTCATCAGGGTGCTCTTGATCCCAGCATCCAGGTCACTTAGTAAGATGTTAAACAGCATTGGGCCCAATATGAATCCCTGGGAGACTTCACTTGTGACCAGTTGCCATTTTGAGGAGGGACTATTTACTAACACCCTCCAGGTATGGTCTGTCAGCCAGTTCCCCACCCACTGCACAGACCATTTGTCAAGGCCATAACAAGTCAGTTTCTCCAAGAGGAGGCTTTAAAAGCAAAGCAGGCTGCCCAGCTTCCTGCTGCCCATGTGCAGGGTGAAGGTGTCCAAGATTTAAGCATGTGAGGAAGCAGGTAGATACATGTGGCAGCTGGAAACCTTGCTCTTTCCTCGGGTCATTGGAGGCCTGAGGAGAGCACACGTAGTGGGACGGCCTCTCTCCCTCTCCTCTCTGCCTCTCCAGATCCTCAAACACCAGGCAAGCAGATGGCAGAGCAGGCTACACAGCTGCAGCTGCCCCTTGGGTCCCAAGGATGGAGCAAATCTGCAAACTCACAAACTACAAACTTAGGAAGAGCTGACGCAGGAATTGAATGAGTGAGTGTGAAAGAGCTGGAAACAGCCAGGACTAAAACTGTGCAGAGCTTGAATTTGTAGGGTGAAATGCCTGCCAGGCTGCCTGTCGGGATCCCAAACTGGAGCTGGGAATTAGAACCTCTGCACCACCAAATTCCACCAGGAAAGAAGAAAGAGAAAATATTGACTTTCCAAGTGGTGCCAAGAAATGGACTGAGCTCCATCTCTTAACAGAGAAATCTGGTCTGAGCCTTTTGGTCCTTTCATATTCTGACAGAGTAGAGTTAGGCAAAGCAGAATATATAAAATAACAGTTTGGTTGCAAATGCTATTTTCAAACCGTGTTAGAGCCAATTTCTCCCTCCTCTCTCTCTCTCTCTTTCTCTTTTAAAATAAAACAACAAACCATATAATAGTAATAATGATGAGAAGATTTATGCTAACCTAAATGACTGATTTTGGGAGATCGAGTTGCAGGACCAAAAGGTTTATCCTAACTTAAATGACTGGTTCTGGGAGATCAAGTTGCAGGACCAGAATCCATAACTCTGAGGGATTTACAGTCCCTTTTGTGGTGATAAAGGCAAAACTGTTCACAGCCCTTTTCTTAATATAAAAAACCTGCCTTCTGCTCCTTGGCCAAGTCTCTTGCCACCAACAGACTGTGCTTTTGTTGGAAGGGCTGAGCACAAATGATGGCAAAGAGCCTGAAGGACAGGACTTCAAAGTAGTCTGTGGCTGCTCCTATCATGGCAGTGGTGGGAGGAAGAAGAAAGCCTCTTCCATTTGTAATACATGTTTCTCCCTTTCCCTCATTTGGGAACCACAGGGCTTTCCTCCAGCACCTCCCCCAGGGGTTTGCACAGAAGCTAGATTTGCCACTAATCGTTAGCAAATTTGCTCCTGAGAACAAAATGGCTTGTTAACATGTAGCTAGGCCCAGGTTTTATAGAATCACAGAATCATGGAATGGTTTGGGTTGGAAGCAACCTTAAAGGCCATCTAGCTCCAAACCTCCTGCATGAGTAGGGACACCTCCCACCAGCCCAGGTTGCTCCAAGCCCCATCCAACCTGCCCTTCAACACTGCCAGGGATGGGGCAGCCACAGCTTCTCTGGGCAATGTGGGCCAGGGTCTCCCCACCCTCACAGCCCAGAATTTCTCCCTCAGATCTCATATCAGTCTCCCCTCTTTCAGCTGGAAAACATTACTCCTTATCCTGTCACTCCTCATCCTTGTATAAGTCCATCTCCAGCTTTTCTGTAGGCTCCCTTCAGGTCCTGGAAGACTGCTATAAGCTCTCCCCAGAGTCCCAGGTTTGCCTCTAGTGCAGGTGCTGAGGCCATGAGATGGGTAGCTCCAGCTTTTCACTCCCTCCACTGTCTTTTGTGCCACCAGCACTGTCATACATGTGCTGAATGTGAAAGTCAAGATTTGCACCCACCTCACACAGGCTGGATAGTATCTTCAGTGTCTGGAGAGCATCATCACAGCCCTGTTCCCATTCTATGAATTAACCCAGTTAGTCTGCAGCTCTTTTTCATCTTCCCATCACCTCTGTCTGCTCTAGGGAGCTGGTGGAGCAACAGATGAGCCCATAACTTTGTACCTTGAAGAAGTAGAGTGTCATCTAGCAGGGTCCTCCATTCCAACAATGCTGACCTTAAGGCATTATCTTACAAACAGATGAATCCACAGCCTCTTTATGACCTAAGGCCACATCGTGTTGTGCACCAAAACAGGAGATGTCTGAGCTGTACTTAGCAACACCTTTCAAACTACCTGCATGGAGATTTGATCCAAAAGATCAAGGTACCTATACATATTGTCTGTATCAGCACTATTCTGCAAGGATATAATGACCTCTATGAGTTAATTCATGAATAATGAATTTGGAGTCCCAAGATCTTGGAAATGCCTTTTGTAACTCAGTACTTCATCCTACAAAAGTTGTGTCTTTCCTTGCGTGGTCCTCTGAACCTTTTCAGTTCTCTCTATTTTTTGAAGTGGTAAGATATGTTCAGCCAGTGGGTTTCTGCTAGGGCCATATTTCTTTGACATGGTCTTATCACAGCATCTGAAATTTGTTCCTCTCATGAGCTTTCAAGACCATGACGACAATGAAGTTATGCCTTTTATTTCAGAGGATGGGACAGATGACCACACATGGAAGGAAGCTTAAGTGGTTTAATATTGACCATTCAGGTCTATGTTGAGCACCTGGAATTGGTATATCTTGTAGATATATTCCTCTCTGGTTGAGTTATAGACCACTGAGAGTAGAAGGAATAGCTGGTACAAACAACATCGGTTCCCTCTCACCAGGCATCTGGATGGCAGCCCTTCCCTCTTGGGTGTCAACCACACCACACAGCTTGGTATCATCAGCAAACTTGCTGAGGATACACTCAATCTCACTGTCCATGAGCTCAAGGCTGCCCTTGAGCTTAACATCCCTCACCAGCCCTTCCTCGTTGATGAGGACAAGATCCACCACAGCACCTCTCCTTGTTGGTTCCTCGATTACTTGGAAAAGGAAGTGATCATCCTTGCACTCTAGGAACCTCCTGGATTGTTTGCGTTTAGCAGAGTTTTCTTCCAACAGATGTCAACAGATACATCATGTGTATGAGCAGATGTGGCTCTGGTTAGGAGAAATAGATCCTACAACCCCCTGCTATCTCTATAAGATGGTCTATGGCCAACTGGTGTGGTAATTTGGGCCTCAGTGCCTTGATGTGAAGGTAGCTCTGTTTACTTTCTTGCTACAAATTCAAACAGATCCATCTAATTGTCATCTCAAGCTTCAGCCTTTGCAAGTTCTGGAAAATTTCATGTTACAAGGGAACCAGAATTTTCATCTTAAAATTTTGAAGGGTTGAGACATGGCTTGGTAGTTCCCACAAAATTATTCCTACAACTCCAACATGTTTCATGGATTTTTTCTTTTTTTTAAATGTACCAAGAAATCCCATGAAACAAGTAATTTTTTCTCTTCTTTGATCTCTGACTGTTCATTTACTTATTCATTCATCTATTCATTATTCATCCAGTGAACCAAACCCATTGCTTATTCATACAACTCTACTAAATATTTTAAAATGTAGGGCATAAAATTACAATATCCATTATTTATTACTTAACACTAGAATTTTGTTCCTATGCCCACGCCTTGAGTGGTGAGGTATGTCCTAGCTTTTAAAGTTAGAACATAGACAAACAGAAAAATTAGTTCATATACCCTCCTTGGAAACCATCTTTTCCATGGTCTTCACAGTGCTGTTACAGAGTTGGGATCCAATCTTTAATGAAATGGGATGGTGTCCCTCTAGTGACTGAACCAAAAGTAGGTTATAGGATTGCTACTGCTGCCAGAGTGGTTTCTCCTGTGTTCTGGGTTTTGGTTGCTACTCACAACTAACATCAAGGCATGTGTGGAGAAGATGGGCCATTCTGCACAGATATGGAGAAGACAGGCCGTTCTCCAGATCATGTCACCAAGTAAGATGGAGCACAGCTACTGGAGCTCACGAGAAGCTGGGAATTCCCCCATCCCATCACCAATCACAGGAAATTTCCTGCCAGTGTTGCTACAAATGTTTAAGCTGAACTTTGAGGAACAGGCATTTTGTTCACCCACCAGGTCAGTGGGAGTTGCAACTTTCTATGGGAGGTGAAAAAGAAGTAAGGATCCCAGAAGGTAGGTTTTTCCCCCTTCACAGAATCACAGAATTGTTTGAGTTGGAAGGAACCTTAAAGATCATCGAGTTCCAAACTCCCTGCATGGGCAGGGACATCTCCCACTGGAACAGGCTGCTCAGAGCTCCATCCAACCTGGCCTTGAACACCACCAGGGATGGAGCCTCTACAACATCTCTGGGCAGCCTGTTCCAGTGTCTCACCACCCTTACACTGAAGAATTTATGCCTGATCTCTAACCTAAATCTCTCTTATTTCAGCTTAAAACCATTACCCCTCTTTCTCTCACTACAAGCCCCTCTAAAAAGCCCCTCTCCAACTTTCCTGTAGCCCCTTCAGGTACTGGAAGGCCAATATGAGTTCCCCCCAGAGCCTTCTCTTTTTCAGACTGAACAACCCCAACTCCCTCAGCCTGTCCTCATCAGAGAGCTGCTCCAGCTCTCAGATCATTTTCATGGCCCTTCTCTGGACGTTTTCCAACAGGTCCACATCTTTCTTATGCTGGGGGCACCAGAGCTGGATGCAGCGTTCTAGGTGAGGTCTCACCAGGGCAGAGTAGAGGGGCAGAATCACCTCTCTCAATCTGCTGGCCACACTTCTTTTGATACAGCCCAGGATGGAGTTGGCCATCTGGGCTGCAACTGAACATAAGTGGCTCATGTCCAGCTTTTGATCCACTAGTACCCCCAGGTCCTTTTCCACAGGTCTGCTCTCAAGTGTGACCTCCCCCAGCCTGTGTTCATATCTTGGGTTACCTTGGCCCAGGTGCAGGACTCTGCACTTGGCCTTGTTGAACCTCATGAGGTTCACCTGGGCCCACTTCTCTAGCTTGTCCAGGTCCCTCTGGATGGCATCCCAACCCCCTGGCATGTCAACTGCACCACCCAGCTTGGTGTCATCAGCAAACTTCCTGAATAAGAATCTAGAGAATTCTGATGATAGAGCATGTAATGAGGTAATACTCACAAAGAAAAAGCAGCATCCTTGGAATGATCTCACCAGGACTGTCAGGTGGACATCTCATGTTGGTAGGTAACTGGTAGGTTCAGCAGCCTGCACTGTGAACATAACATTGGAAAGACCTGGCCTTGTTACCAGTCCAGATTTGAGGCTCAGTTTAACAACACATTTGGAACAAGTGCTCTGGGATCATAGAAGAAAACCTCATTTCAAGTGGGACTCCTGGTATTTTGATTCACTTGTTGAATGTGAGGAGGATGCAGTCCAAAATAGTAATGTTTGAATATAGTGCTTGAAAACCACCAGTAAAAGGCTGTCAATGGCAAATCGAAAAGCAAGAATGTAATTAAAAAGATTTCAGCCTTGCAGTTCAATATTTCTACATCCCTTCAGACAAAACATAAGCCTCTTTGAAGTGGTATCTTTTTTCAAGCATTCCCTGAAAACATGATAAACGTATTTATGGTCCGATCAAAATCAAACCCTCACTCCCAGCCATGGTTTATGGCTTTGCCTCTCTGTTCAAACATCCTGGAATGGGTTGGAGAGATGAGATATATCCTTGGTCTGAGGCATGGGAAAAGGACAACTTCCCATTGAGTATCAAGACATTTTTCAGCTGGCAGAAAAAAAATTAGTGGCACATGAAGAGTGAAACTATGTCTTTTGAGTCTGATAAAATCTAACCTCGGGAGTGTCCAAAATAAATTCAGTCTTCTCAAGTTTTTGACACCCTCTGCCAGACATTTCCTCCTTCCACAAACACTTTTTTTTTACAAAGACCTTTTTTCCCACTCTCTTTCTCTCCTTTTTTCCTCCCTTATACACATTAACAAGGCTTGAATTGTGTTGCATGCTGCAGAGAACACACCCCCTTCACCCGGGCAGAATAACTCGGTGGCTTTTCAGCTCACTGTGTATAGAAATCTACTCTTTTCCATGAGTAGCTAAGGATTAGGGGAGGAATGCAGTTTGGGTCAGGATGCTCATGTTTGCAACTACAAAGATGCTTGAAGGGTCAGAGAGGGCATACCAGGAAGCTGTAGCTGCACTGAAAGACACAAAACACAACAAAGTTTGGGTGAGGCTAAGCCGGTTCTGCACAGGAAGCTTTTCTTACCTCCTAGCACTGGAAACCTTATGCATCAGAGCCAGAGAAAGAAGGATGTCTTCGTGCTGCCAGAATTGCACTTAGATACAAGTGAGCATGGCCATGGGATGCTGGAAGGGGTCCTGCGTCTTCTACAGCTGGGGAAGGTGCCTTCAAGCTTTGCATGGTTTTCCAGTGGAACAAAAAACCTATTAAGGGATCACATCTTTGCTGAGTCATTTGATTTCCAGTCACCAGCTTGATCTCCAATAAAGATTTGAATGAATTCCTTCTTACCTGTTGAGACTGCAGGTTTCTCATGGTAGGGATGGCCCATGGTTTCCGTGCATGAGATGCAAAAGATAGTGATGCATTACCAAAATATACATTAGTCCTTCCTGACACATAGTTACTGGGGGAATATATCCTATCATGTCGATGAGAGAGTCACTTCTGTCCCTCAGAGAACAGACCTGTCTCTTGAGCTCCAGGCAGGACTAGGCGTCTACATGTTTCTCCTGTGCAGACTGGAGGAAGGAGATCAAAATCCAAGACTAAACAGACTGGAAAGCTGACCCTTTCTGGGGGGACAAATATCACTTTTTTTCCTCGCCAGCCCATGAAATGTGTCTTTTTTAATTTCTTGTAATTTAATTAAGACAGGAATTCACATTCCTTAAAAGTTTATCTGTTCAGTAGCCCTTTATGCAATCCAGTCAAAGGCAGTGAATGAAGGTTCTGTAAAGCTCTCTGTCCACCCAAACCCCCTTTTATTTCAGCCCCATTGCCACATATTTCTAAACAAACAGCTGAAGCTGCATCTTTCATTTTTTAAATAAGGAGGCCCCTGCTTTCCTCCTCCCACCATCAGCAGCTGAATTTCTCTCCTACTTGTGAGCAGGCGAGAGCAGAAGATGGGAGGGGGAGAAGGTTGTCTGAAAGGCTGGCCCATGGGGCAATAGCTAATAAATTCTCAGTGCTGCGGTCAATAGCAGCCATGTCCTGGGCTAATGCCTGGTGATTAACTGATTGATACCAAACATGAGCCAGAGATCTGCAGGAACACTGGACACCTCTGTTTCTGATGCAAAACAAGCATTAGCTTCTCACCTCTACCTAACATTAATTTTTGACCTGTTTTTAAAAACTGATCCACAAAGCATTGGAAGAAAATTACAAGGATGGGCATTTTCCCTGGAGGAGAAGCTGTAACACCCCCTCCAGCCCACTTGTGGCATTACCCACAGGGGACACTCCATGCCAGGGCCATTTGACACACAAGCAAGGGCAGGTGGATGGGTTTGTCCCACTGTCTATACTGGTGAATGAAACAGGGAACCATGTTGAGTTTCAGTGTCGACCCGGGCAATGTCTGGGGTTAGCAGGGCCAGGAGACATTCCCCACAGACATTTGAGATGTGACCATCCTGTTGTGGAAGGTAGCAGAATTTGATGGGATGCACGTGCTCCTCTGTGTCTATTGGCCAAGGGCAAGACAACAGTCCCAAGAACATCTATTTTAACATTACTGATGTAGCCTCTGGAGTGATTTGTCAGTGGCTGGGTGGCTGGTGTTTCACAATCCCACGGTCCTGGTGAAAGCATCTAAGCTGCTGAATAACTAACCACTTTCATTCACATAGTTTCTCATCCTGAAGTCATCCACACCACTTGGATGTCAGCTCATTTCCAGGATCTCTTTTGGCACAACTCCACCAGTTCCCTTTGAGAGAAAAACCTGAGTGTTGCTCTTTTCCTTCAAACACCTCAATGTATACCCATTTCCCATCCTACACCACGTGAGACACATATGAACTTCAAAGCTAGAAACACACTGTCCTAGAAGGCTGAGACACTGTCCTCACAAACCCCAATCACTTTTTCTTAGGATCATCATGTGAGGACCTGAAAAGCCCTTGTCTAAGTGCTGTGGAGTTTGTACACAGACTGCTATAGATAAAGCTGACCTTGCTCAGGGATGCAAGCTACCCCACATTCCTTTGCTTGGATTTGATGTCTTCTGCAAGGTAGATATAACTTGATGATCTTGGGGAAAACATTGACTCAACACCTTTATTTTCTTTAAGGCGACCTTTTTTTTACCTAGCTGATTCAGCCTTTCTGTTCTCCATGAAATGGAGTGGTCCTACCTAACTTTTATGATTCAATAAAGACAAACCCAGTTAGGGCAGAGAGTGCATGGGAGCTGAGTTAGTACCTGAGGGGGAAGGTATGCAGAGTACAGCTGTGTACCCCATGGCATTGCTTTTGGGTGATGTGGTTTGGGATATGGTCTACCAGCCTTTCTCTCTAACAAAATGAGCTTAATCCCAGCTTGAGAACAGATCTCCAAGCCAAGTGGTATTTATGGTTTATTCTCTGTGCTATCTGGATTCCAGCTGGAGATGGGGCACTTCGAAGTCTGACTGCACCACCTCATCCTTCCCACAAGGTGTTGATTTAACGGGGAATATAAATGAAGGAACAGCCATTCATGGTTATTAAAACAAACCTGGTGTCCTGTCACCAATGGAGAACCACATACACCAGGGGCTGGACATGATCCTACACAAGAACTTCTGTTTAGATGTTGCTGCATCCTTAAATCTTGTTATTTATATAGGCAATCATTGCATCTTTGCAAAGACCTTTACTTCAAAATCGGGACAGGAGAGGAGATGAGACACTAGTTCACTCTGGCTGTGACATCTACTTTTTTCCTTTGCTGACCAAATTGTTTTTGCACTTTGTGACATTTTCACAAGATGACTGGGGGTGAAATAGTTGTTTACATACCCCATCTCCAAAGGAGGGTAACTATAAGTCCTTCCTCACTCTTTGCGTTTCTCAGGTAGAAATTCTCCTGGAAGTATCCAGAGTTTCAACCGAGAAGAGAATGAGCTAATGCACCATAAAAGGGGGACAGGGCTTGTCCCACAACTGACCACCCAAGACACAGAGCCATAAAACAAGGTCATGTGTGATTTAGTGCTTGAATTACATGCAGCACCACTGACCTGGAAAACAAACTCTCCAATGGCCCAAAATGCTGCCCAAAGGTGTAAGGAGGCAAAGCCAGCACAGCCAGAGCATCAGCAAACACATCACACTGCTGCTTCTCCTGAAATGACTCCAGATGAGGGATGTGGAGTCCTGAGTAGAGGTGTTAGCTGTGACCCTCACTGGTTGCTAGGTGCAGCTACATTGGTGCTGGAACCTGAAACCTGAATTTTTGAGTGACATCACTAGGTTGATCCAGGGAGATGCAGGGCAGCCCTGGCCTTCAGCAGACAAATTGTCTTTATGCAGTGCCTGAGTAAGTCACCCTGTTATGGCCAGCAGAGTGATTCTCTTCAAATAGCATCACAGAAAGGTAAACGAAAGGAATTCTTAAATTGTTAATGCCTCAAGTTTTTTTCCCTTGTGAAAATTAAGTACAAACCTGTTCCACCATTTTGTTGTTGCTGGGGTGCTCATCTCCAGGGCTCTCTATGCAAAACTCCATCCACTCACACTGCTGTCGTGTCAACACACACCCCTCAAAACCACCCCCTAAAATGACTGTTCATACACATCGCTTCTTGCCCTGCTTCCTCTCTCTCCTGAAAGCATTTTGGGGACAGGAGGAGAAGACACTGTAGACCTTCCGCCTCATGCCAGGAGGCCCTGATGGTCCTTCTGCAACACCTCAGCACTGCACCACTTCTCGCCCAGGTGACCTCCTCCTGGAGCAGAGGCACCAATTCACACATACTTTCCCACCTTCAGCCTTGTGGATCTTTTCTTCTTATTTAATTTTCAGGGAATCAAAAGGGCTGTGTGTGCCTCCTTCCCCAGCACAGTCTGATGCCTTTCTCCAGGCTCACCTCAAACCACTCGCCTCTTCTCACAACATGAAGTAAGTCGAGGCCCGTACGTTATTTTAGCACAAGGCCTGGTGCTTCCAAGGCATTCCAGAAATAGCGCTGGGAAGGAACAGTACCTGCTCTTCAGAGTCAGTGAGGGGCCTTCCCTCCCCTTCCAGGTTGGGTAAACTTTCTCCTTGCTCTGTGGTTACACACAGCAGAGTGACTCTCTTAAAAACAGCGTTGCATAAAGGTGAATTCAAAGATTTTTTACCTGGCCTGGCCTGAGCTCCAAATAGAGATGTCTTCAGCCAAAGCCCTGCTGCTTGGAGGAGCCGGGGAGGGGATCACATGAAGCCCTTCTTGCATGTTGTGTGGCTGTGCCTACACACCCCCCTCAGATTTCAGGTGGTTTAGGTTTTTAGATGCCACTGGGTGCCACACAAGAACTGCCACACATGGCCAGATCTCTTCTGATACCTTGCCAGCAGTTTATAAGACCTATTGTATCACTGGAAACTTATGGCAGGGCTACTCTGAGGAGCAGATAGCTTCTGGCCACTTTTCTTTAGAAATCCTTGGCATTTTTTGGTGTCCTTTTGAAGAGATTTTGAGGAGGCAAGGGAACTAAGAACCAACTGGACATATCACTAGTGCCACCAGAAAGGCACAAAAAGGAAAACTGAACCATTATGAGTTTGCCTCTCACTCCAGCATGCCAAGGAATCATTTCTGCTCCAAGCAGCACACAGGGATGAGAACTGGAGTCCCCATTTCTGCCTCCCCCCTTCTGCAGTCCCTTCAGTTTAGGTCTTGAATCCTTCAGGCAGGCTGCTCCTTGGAGGACTCTCTATTGACCAGAGGGTTTGCTGCAGCAGTGACACCAACAGCAGTCCCTCAGGAAGTGGGAAGAGATTTGAAGATGTGTCTGGAGCTGAGATGATGTCACAAAGCTGGCTTCTCCCATGCAGTCACCCTGATGCTTTGTGCATCAGAAGACTATCAGCCTGCAAAGTCCCCAAGCACCCAACTCACTGTCTTATCTTCTGCCAGCTGAGCTTTGGGCCATGAGAATTGTCTCTTCCCGGTGACTCTGTCAGCTTTCTGTGTCCTTTATCTGTTGCCTGACTGAATAAAATGTAGGCTCTTCCCACCTGGAATACAATAATAATTAAAACAAGCAAACAAAGCAAATTAAAATCCAAGCAAACAAAAAGCAACCAAACAAAACCCTCCAAAAATCCCAATTAAACAACAACAAAGAGAACAAACTAACAAAAACAACAAGAAAGAACAGAAACACCAAAAAGCACCAAAACCCAACCAATAAAAACCCAACCAACCAAACAAAAAACCACAAAAAAACCTGCACAAAACCCCAAAGGACACACACACAACACCCTCTGCCCCCAAATACGCCTCAAAACCCTCCCAAAAGAAAAAAAAACCCAAAACATTCAAAAAGCTCCAAAATTCTAACCAGACTCAGTAACAAATACCCTATGGATAGGCAGGGGTGATTGCTCATGACTAGAAGAGGAGAGCTGGAGACCAGGCCCTAGGGGCGGTTTGGGCATGTCCTTTGTGCAGGAGGGAACACAGAAACTTTAGCTCCCAGTGTCCTTGTGACCCTTTTCCTTGTGTGGCACTGCACAAAGAGGGACCTCCAGGAGCATGGCAGGCTGCTGCAGGAGTTATGGCTCTGCATCCTGGAGGTTCATCTGGCCCCTGCACTTAGCCATGAGGGTGGTACCCCTCAGAAATATGGCAAGCTCCACTCTTGCTCTAGGTGTCATTCAGGCACAACATTTTTTGGAGGGAACTCGTAGTGAAGTGTCTGAGTTGACAGCTTGAATTCGGAAACCCACTAAAAATTTGGAAGGGAGAACAAGGCAGGAAGGGCCAAAGGAGTTTGCTTGAGGTCTTAGAGGTGGAGACATCTGAAGTAGGATGGTATAGCAAATCTTTGCCTCCATCTCCTTTTTCTTGCCCACAAGCCTTTTCTCCAGCATTTAGGGAGTGAAGGAGGACACCTGGAGCAGAGCTGTGTTCTACTTTGCATCCTCACGTCCTTCCATTTTTCAAACAATGGTTGGAGCAGGGCAGAGCTTGTGCAGCTCCAGAGGAGTGAGAAGCTGTAGTGGAATTAGGAGAAAAACAGATGGCTATTTCCAATGCTGTCTTGCCTCACAGACTACACCAAAGCTTGAAGATCTTCCTTCTCTCCCACCCCTTCAGTAGGTCCCACTAATCCTCACTGAGATCAGAGCAGATCAGCTCCATCACCAGTTCCCTTATGATCCCACGGGGCTTAACAATACCCAAGACTTTTTCTAGAAACAGAAATAGAAATATGCAAAGCATCTCCCATCATGCATAGGCTCCATTGATGCCTTTCTCTGTGGACAGAGGGTGGGACAATATCTGTTAGCCCTTCTGCAGCTCACCACAACCTCAGTGTTTCACCTGTGCAAATAACCCCCACGCACCAAGCCTTGGGACCAAGAGGACAAGTTAAAAATGGAACATGCAATTTAGCTCCTGCACATCTGTGTTCCAGGCAGTGGTGACAGACAGCATGGTGGATCTCCAAAACAGTGTCCCCTTGGTTAAACAACCCCTCTGCCAACTGACGGCTGTTTGTCTGTTTTCACTTGTACAGCCCTCAAACCTAATAAACACCTCAGACATGAAAAGAAAACACAAGGAACAACGAGGGAAAGAAAAACCAGGCCTTTTAAAATAGATTGGTGTGGAGTTGAGTGGCCAGACCTCTCTCCAAGTACATTCCTGTGCTAAAATGAATTCACAGACTCCTCCTGTGTGATCATCTGGCAGGGACGTGGTGCTGTCACTCTGCATCTATCTCTCTGCAGGGCCAGTCCTGTCTGTATTCTGTCCAGGAGCTGACAGCATCCACAGAATAAAGCCACATTTGAATTTTTCAGACAACATTTATTTATTTTTATTATATGGCTGATGCTCTTATTGCTGCCTTTAACTGAAGCCAGCCCATCAGCATTGTTTCTTTGAAGCACTTACAGGATGCAACAAATTATTCCTGGGCTAGAAATAAGGTTTTCTTTCCCTTTTCCTTTCTGTACTTCTTGCATCTTGCTGAACCTGCCCTCTCCAACAAAATCTCAGCTTTCATTAAATTAATGTGTTTTTGTCCCTATAACCTTCCTAATTCTGGGTTTGGATCTGATCTTTTTTCTACTCACACGTCCTGAGACAAGATCCACAGATTAGTCTGCACGAACATCAACATGGAGCTGTAGATGGGGACGAAAGAAAATGTTTTGTAGGGAAGAAAAAGTGATACTGAAATGTCTTGCTTAGTGATATATGTTGCCTAACAGTGGGGAGAAGACCACTTTGTGGTCTTTCCATTCTCACACTGTGGTTTTTCATTCCATCCATTTGACACACACTTAGCGCACAAGGAGATAAGAAACTGCCCAAATTCCACTAGAGAGACAAATTCCAGTGAAAATTAAATGGAGAAAGGATCAATTGCATGTGAAGGGTCCACAGGGAAGTGCCTTTTTTCTGTGGCTTCATGGCATCTAACAAAGGTGTCTGTTGTCTCCTTTCTTCACTATTTAAGTGCTGAAACCCTACAGGCCACCTCACCTTCAATACTGTGCCCTTTTCTGGAGCCCCCAACATAAGAAGGACATGGAACTCCCAGAGAAAGTCCAGAGGAGGCTACAGAGATGATCCAAGGGCTGGAGCAAAGGCTCCATGGGGACCTCATAGTCTTCAAGTGCCTGAAGGGGCTACAGGAAAACTGAGGAGATTTTTTGCAAGAGCTTGTAGTGAGAGGACAAGAGGTAATGAATCAAAACTGGAAGAGGAGAGATTTAGGCTGGACAATAGCAGGAAATTATTTAGTGTGAGGGTGGTGAGACATTGCTCAGGGAAGCTGTGGCTGCCTCATCACTGGCAGTATTCAAGACCAGGTTGGATGGGGCTTGGAGCAACCTGGGCTGGTGGGAGGTGTCCCTGCCCATGCAGGGAGGTTGGAACTAGATGATCTTTAAGCTTCTTTCAAACCCAAACCAGTCTATGACTCTATTATTCTGTTTAAGTGGCTCTTCCAGACTCTGTCTCACTCTTCAAAGGTATGATATTCCCTAGGTTATTCAGAGAGGACCAGAATGGGAGGATCAGAGATTGACTGACTTCATCTCACTGTGCTTCTGGCAAAGGGAAAATCAGTTGTGACTTGAAAGTCCCAGGACTCTGTTTTAGTTTTGGAAGCAACCAGCACAGCCACCAGAATGAGAAATAGAAGAAAATTCCAACAACCCCTTTTAAATAACAGATTAAAATCCTTGTCAAGCACTAGATTAGTGATGGAGCCTTAAGTCTTGGGAGAAGGTGGACATAACAGTAAGACCAGCATCAAGGAGAAGCCTCCAAGCTCCTTTTTGTTCAGTGTTTTACCTTCAGCAGTGGCTACTGTTCAGTGTTAAGGCAGAGGGAGAGAACAAGGGAAAAAAGAAAAATAAAGGGAAAAGGAAAAAAATACCACCACAAGGATTGAACCTTTCCTGGTATTACTTTCCTGTCTTCCAGAAAATGGTGTTTGAAAGACTTTACTCTTGTTCCCTGGATCTTTTTCTGTTAGAAAGCTGCAAATTTATTTTAAATCATATAAGACATCAAGATCTCAGATCACATTTGCAGATGTCTTCATGCTCCACTGAGCTTTACCAATATACTGTTCAGAATGAGGTGAAAAAGACTAATATATCCTTCTTGGGGAGACAAAAGTCTGGCCTTTGAGTGGTTTTCCCTGTGGAGCTGGAGACCAGGAGTTTCTTCGTGGGTGTGTGTTTGTATTTTTGCATGTCCCCAAGTATTTGAGCTGTTAATAAGTCAGAGAACAAACCCATTTTCCTGCAGTTCCATATGTAGGCAATTCAAAGACACTTTTTAACCAATTTCTGGTAACTGAGTTGTTGAACCCTATGTCCTTTGACCTCATCATCATTTGCACTAACTAGTTCCAGTTAATACAGTTTTTCCATTTTACTTTTTTTTATCAAAAATAGGTAATGGATATTACCCAAAGGGATAATTTCATGTAATTATTAAGCCTCCACTTTCTATAAATAACTTTGAGGATGGTGGTCTCAATTTCCTAAACTGAAGTGCACTCCTGTGAAGTGCTTTCCCCCCCTGTGGAGCTCAGGAATGGGGCAATTTCACGGGTCAGAGGTTGGAGCCCAGAGAACTGAGGAGGAAAGAGCAGAGGAGAGTGCAGTGTCTGCTGTGACTCCTGCACACTGCTGCATAAATGAGAAATTATAGTCTCCCAGCTCCAGTTCACCAAGAGAACCAGGTCACTGCTCTGGACTGCAGCTAAACCCCAGCTTAGGTCTAAGCATGAGAATAATCTCACATATTTTCAGTGAATGTCTTAGACAAATTTCTTCTCTGTACTTTCATTTTGTTGATTTGGGCTCTCTAGGTTGCTTGGCCAGTCAAGGAGGGGAACTGAGTCCTGTGCTGGTATACAGAGTGTGAGGGCTTTACAGTTAGCCTAATCCCCATAGTACTGAACTGAACATTGTTTCTCCTGTAGGAACATGCTACATCTCTGCCCTAAGAAGTGTGTGGCATGTCCGAGGACAGAAGATCTCTTCTTCAAGAAATATGCTAAAAATCAAAGAGAAAGAAAACACATGAGGCCAGACAAGAAGGAAAAAAAGGACCTCTTCAAGATGCCACTGCTTCTCAGAACTTCTTTTCTACCTTGCTGTTGGAGTTTAATACTCCTACCCTAATTATATCATAGAACAGTTTGAGTTGGAAGAGACCTTAAAGATCATCTAGTTCCAACCCCCTGCCATAGGCAGGGACACCTCCCAGCAGCCCAGGCTGCTCCAAGCCCCATCCAACCTGCCCTTCAACACTGCCAGGGATGGGGCAGCCACAGCTTCTCTGGGCAACCTGGGCCAGGGTCTCACCACCCCATCACAGCACAGAATTTCTTCCTGATGTCAAATCTAGTATGAGTGCCTTCTATGCGTTCTATAAATGTCTCTTCAGCAAGTTTATCTAACTTCACACTGAAGAAGATGAGGAATTTCATGCAGTTCTTGGTTAAGTGATGGGAAAAAACCCCTTTCAACAGTAACAACAATAGCAAAAACCAGGAATGGTAAATTCTACTGAGACTACATCTCCAGGGAATTTATCTATATATGTTTTTACTTGGAAATACCCCTGCAAAAAACCCATCTCCTCATCCCAGAAAGCCCAGCCAGAGCTTTCAAAACACAACTGGTTATTGCTTTCAGCACAATTGGATACAGCTACATCTGGTAACGGCTTTTAAGTTGGGCAATGAAATAAAGGACTGTGAGGACTATCCAGGAATTAAAGGAATATGGTTATTAACATCAACAGGGAAGTCAACATCTGGAAAACCTCTGTAACTGAGCAGGTGTGTATGTGCTGCCTGGGCAGTCTGTGCTTCAAGCAGTGTGGTTTCCAGCTAGGAGATGGCCTCCAGAAACCACGTGAAAATATAACAAACAGAAGCAGATTCTCTTTCCATTAGTATTAATAGTCCAGATATTACCCAATTTGAAGCAGAAGCAGGGGATGATTAAGAAGGGTCTGATCACCAGAGCTCTGATGGGAAAAGATTAGAGCACAACCTCTCTATGGTCTGGGATTGGGAGACAGCAAACCAGCCCAGGACAGCGGAGGTGAAGGATGAAACAGGTTTCTGCACTGGAAAACTTTCTGCTTGGAAGCTCTGCTGTCCAAATATTTAACTACCAAATCATAACTAAGTTGTCTGCTACCAGAATCCTGTGCACCATTCACAAATGACTAAACCAGGGAAAATGAGACAAATACACGGGGTGGGGGACTTGGGAGCTGGTACCCAGCTCTGATACAGCTTCCCTGGGTGGCCTTGGGAATGTGGCTCCTCTGAAGTGATGCAGGAGGAAAATATCCTTCCTTAGTTTTATCCTGTGTTCAGATAAATCTTTTCAGTGCCTGCAGACATTCTTCTAGCCCACGTGTACATTTACACCACCAGGCACAGGGAGCAGCAGGGGTTATGAGATGGCTAACAATATCCATTATCATCCAGGCACAAGTCAGATCTGAAAGCAGTAAAGCCCTAATTTGGAAACTTCTGAAAAATAAAAAACCTACCAGTTTCACCTGATCTTATCTGGGTTCCCCAGGGACCACTAGATTAGCAATTAAACACGCACTTGGAATATGGACCTGGAGCCAACAGAAGGGAATGTCCTTCCTGGCTGAAGAGAGCAGAATAGTATTATTAAAACTCCCAAAACAGCCTTTGTGCTGTTTGTCACTTTTTTTTTTTTTATTTAAGGAAATAAGCAAATGCACCATTCTCCACAGCACCAAATACTTAGGCAGTTTCAAGTCAAATTAACTTCTGGGGCTTTACAGTACCAAGATGGGCTTCTTAATTTTTGGGTGGCAGTGGGGGGGGAGGGAAAGAAGTAATATAGGACAACCAAACTAAATGAAAAACAAACCTAATAGAAGTTGTGGCATAGAAGCTTTATACTCTTTCTCTTCTTATTCCCACAGCATGTTCAGCACCCTGAAAACCCTTCTCCAGTTCAGGTTCCCAGTCCTGTCTTCAGTTCCAGAGGCACCTCACCCATCTGCAACCCATCCTTTGCTTCTCCCTCTATCAGCAAACCCGGCCCATGAGCTCTGCCCCAGCCCTGCATGTCATTCTGTGCCAACCCAGCACCAGGAGGACTTAAACATCCTCTGAAGCTTTTCAGACTTTGAAAAATTCGATGGGCTGACATATTTTAAGGTGATATCTGGGACTCCAATAATAGGAAAAATGTTCAGCTGAGACAGCTCTAGTCTTACCACGTGAGTTGAAAGCACTGCAGGAGAGCATTTTTGTACTCAGAATGTGACCATTTCTACTAATAATAATACTAGCATTTTATTTATAGTCTTACTGATTATGCAATAGATATTGGGGTTTTTCTTTAAGTTTATCTGATATGTATATATTTGCTTTTTCTTTCGTGGGATTATTTTCTAATCATATTTTCTTTTTTTCACTAAAATTGCTCTGTCTTTGTGTATGGTACAAAAATGAGGCAGAAGAAGTGAGAGAGTGAAAGAGCTTTGGAAGTGTGACTTTCCAAGGAAATAAATGACAAGACTGGCAGGTACCTCTGGAGCCTCCAAACTTTCTGCTTTCTTTTCCCTGCTCATTTGTTCATTCTGTCTTTGGGGTTCACACAATAGGAAGCTTGGTCTTCAAAGACAATTAGGGGAGGTTTGTTTGCATTCACACTGCAGAGAGCAAACCCCCACAGTCTGCAGGAAGGAGACCCTGGAGCAAAGCCTCCAAAGGAGTCAATGTCCTTGCTCCAAAGGTAAGTCTGTAAGCAACGACATGAATGTAGTCTGGTAATATGCAGACATCTACATCAGTAAGTTAAACAGGGTTTAAGATTGGTTCCAGGAGCTGAAACATTATCATTTATACTGCCAGACTGTATGAACAATTCCTGACATGGGTCTGGTGTAATCAGCCCTACCAACATGTTCCTGGGTACTGTCTGAGAGTTAGTATGGCCCAGGGACCATTCCCTGTGGATGTGGTTATCCCCTCCTGGAGGCTAAGGAGGGCTAATGGTATGTACATGGCCAAATCCTGCCAGTTGACTTCAATGTTAGAGAATCAGCCCCTGGCTTCTTTTATTCATGACCATAGATATGAATGACCCTGGAAGAAAGAGGAAAGCAACCCAAATGGGTGTTTAAACTCATGGGAGAACAATCCAAATTAGTGGTAAGGCAGAGCACTCACAGCACAGGCTTACTCCAGGCCATTGCAGGTTGAACAGACAAGGAAATCAGCAGTTTCTGAGCATTTTTGCAAGGTCAGACAAGTCCTTCCAGACAGTTCCTTCTCTGTGGACTCCTGGGGTCCTGATTGACTGTCGCAGGTGGATGGGTTGTTTTATTCCTGGTGTGTCCTGTATCCGTCATGACAGATCCACATCTCAGGGATGCAACTTCTCAGGACTTTTCAGCAGAGCTACCAGTGGGAATGCCTGCCACTTCTGTGTTTCAAACAAAGCTCCTCTTTCTTCATCCATCTCCACAGTGCTTACGTCTGAACCTGCTGAAATGAGCAAGTCCCTCCAGAAACGCTCTTCATATTATAGCACTTGAAACTGATTCCCCTGATAGAAGTCTATTCATTTTAATTTTATGTCAATTAATGCAATTGTATTCTATTCTAGGCTATTATCAGATGGAAAAGAGTGCATAAACTTCAGAAGCCAGGATTGTTCTTTCTGCTCTTAACCTCTCCTCTTGCTGGCAAATCTTCAGAGTTCATGGAAATGCCATTTTCCTCCTTTTCAGCAGCCTGCTCTCCTAATAAATCCAGCTTTCTGTTGTGTGCTGTGGCTGTCTCCACCTCGGTTGTTTAGGGGACACTTCTGGAGAAGCACTCTCAGCTCTCAGCTCCCTCTCTGAGCATGAAGCATGGCCCCGAACCAAAGAATGATGTGGAATGAAAAAGGCTTACGCAAATCCAACTAGTCACCAGAAAGCTATCTGAGGAAAACTTGTTTTGCCTCTTTATTATTATAAGGATTATGGTATTTTGGCAGTAAAACCAAGAGCAAGCAATCAGAAGTTAACTTACACTTCAAGCAGTTGAGGATAAATATTTTCATCTCTTGGGGGCTGCTGGAGGTTTCACAATCTCCTTCAGCAAACTCAAAACTTGTGCTGCTGGTCCCATTTGCCTACCTACCTTTCAACAAATTAGGGATTTCTCCTAAGAGCCCAGGAATGAGAATCTGAGGAAAACAGTCCTGAAATAATAAAGGAAAGATATTTCAATTGGAAAAGACCTCTGGGACCACCAATCCCAACTGTTAACCCAAGAAGTCCACCACTAAACCACATCCCTCGATGAGCAAGTCCAAAAGAGAAGGGCAGACACTAAAAGAGGTGCAGACCTAGGAAATAAAACATGGGAGCAGTGTTGGATGTCAGTATCTGTTTGTAATGGGTTTTGACTTCAGAAGCTGGGACACATCTGACAAGAAATACAGATATTTTTTTCCTGCCCCCAGGATTTCTTGGGTGTTTTTTGTTCTTTCTTTGATATTTCCTGACTTTCAATCACCATGTACAAGCAGTGAAGCTCCTGCTGTTGCTTCCATGAAGGAATTTTCTCTGCTCACAGCTTCTTCTAGGTCCTTATTCACATGGTTTGACATGATGATGGCATCAGTGACACATCCCTGAGAGAGGTCACTCCCATTGCCTTGTCATTACCCTATACCTCATTCAGCCTTTCAACATTTAGCAGGTGGTCAGTGTTGGGAGACTCTGCATTCAGTGACACCCTTCGTTGAGCCAGGAGACCCTCATGGTTAAACAAGGAACTGCTGGGCAAACTCCAGTGGAGAAAGAGAATCTATGGATCATGGAAGGAGGGGCTGGTCACTTGGGAGGAATTAAGGACTGTTGTCAGATGATATAGGGAGGTGATAAAGAAAGCTAAGGCCTCCTTGGAACTTAACCTTGCTAGGGAGGTCAAAGACAATAGAAAAGGCTTCTTCAAATCCATTTCAAATAGAATTAACACCAGAGGCAATATAGGCCCACTGCTGAATGAGGTGGGTGCCCTGGTGACAGAGGACATAAAGAAGGCAGAGGTGCTGATGCCTTCTTTGCCTCTGTCTTTATTGCTGCAGACTCTCCCCAGGAGCTCCAGATCCCTAAAGCCCCAGAAGGAGTCAGGATGAAGGAGGAGTTTGCTTTGGTAGATGAGGATTGGGTTAGGGATCAGTTAAGCAATCTGGACATCTATAAATTGATGGGTCTGGATGGAATTACACCCACGGGTGCTGAGTGAACTGGCAGAGGTCATTGCTAAGCCACTCTCCATCATCTTAGGTCAGTCATGGGCAACAGGAGAGGTGCCTGAGGACTGGAGGAAAGCAGCTTGGAGAAGAGGAGACTGAGGAGCGACCTCATCAAAGTTTACAGATATGTTCAGGGCAGTGTCAGGAGGACAGAGCCAGGCTTTGTTCAGTGGTGTCCAGTGATAGGACAAGGGGCAATGGGTGCAAACTGGTACACAGGAGGTTCCATGTAAACATCAGAAAAAACTTTTCTGTGAGAGTGCCAGAGCCCTGGGACAGGCTGCCCAGAGTCGTTGTGGAGTCTCCTTTGCTGGAGACATTCAAACCTACCTGGATCCTGTGTGATGTGCTCTGGGTGATCCTGCTCTGGCAGGGGGGTTGGACTGGGTGATCTTTTGAGGTCCCTTCCAACCCCTAAGATTCTGTGATTCATTTAGGTACTTCTGTGGGAGCTGAGCTTTAAAATTATGACCATTTTAACTACCAAGGTCACCGAGATGTGCTGTGTAGGATTTTCCAGAGTGCCTCACAGTATATTTTTACACCAACTGGCCTGTGGCCACATCTGCTGCTAGGGCTGCCACTTATCTGCCCTATGAGGTTATCATTACCAGTCCTTTCCAAGCTGCCTGCAGGTCCCTCCTTTCTCTCCTCACATGAAGTTGCCACATCCTCGGATGTGTTGGCATAACTGTGCACTAGCTGCTTCCAAACATGCTCCTGACAAAATTGTCTGTGTTCAAACCACAGCAAAAATAGCAGAACTCTCTTCTGAAGTTTCTAAGTTAACCCAGACAATTTTGGCATGGCTGAGTGGGGGTCTGACCACATTGTGCTGGAAGATGTGAAGGAGCAGTGGGCAAGAGCTGGGAAAAGTGACTCTTGCACCCATTTGAGCTGCAACCTGGTTGCACCTTAATACAGGTGGAGTATCTTGCAGTGGTTTCTAAGATCTAAGCCCAGTGCTGCTCAGCTCCAGTCCCAGTCTTATCAACAGAGGAAATGATGCATCCACGTCTAGAAATGCCATTATACCTCTCCACAGACTGAGAACTCTGGACTCTGCTTTCAAATGCATCTTCAATATGTGATTACAGGGGTTGTCTACACTCTTGTTCCAGCACAAGTCTGAACTAATTCCCAAAAACCTCTGTATTCAGATATTACCCGGTGCATCCAAAGGAAATGTTTAAATAAATTATATGTAACACAGACTGTGCTGAAGGTCCAAGTATTGGAAGAACTGATTATGTTTCCCACATGGCATCTGTCTACTTACATGAATTGAACAATCTGTTGCTTTCTTGGTGGGAAACAACCTATAACATGAACATCCCTGCTCATAGCACAGGGGTTGGCAGCTGATGATCTTTAAGGTCCCTTCCAACCTTAACCATTCTATGACTCTATGATCATTATCACTATTTGAGTTCTCTGACAATACCACTGAGACAGAAGAGAGAACTAGCAAAGAGCTATTGTTTGCCTTCCAGCCTGACCTGCCCTTTTTCTCCAACTGCATAAGCTCCTCCTAGCAGGGACATGTTTAAATCCCAAATTTTTGAAGGCACTTTGTAAACTACACTGGATCTGCAGGAGAAATGGAGGAACCCAGATTTCAAAATTATTTAGTTTGTCTGTTTACCTGGTCTTCAGCTTTAAAATATATCCAGACTTTGACTGGATATCAAAACTTCTAAAGTATTTGAGTGAATGTTTCCTCTACTGACCAAAGGGCTATAAAGCTCATATCATGTCCTTTTGGGTATCAAATCAAAGCAGTGAATTTAGATATCATTCACTTTGAGGACTGACACCTCAGAGAATCTCACAGGGATATCAGAAATCATCTGTGGTCTTTGAGGTACCAGTCACACACAGTGTGGCCCAAATGATGGTGTCCAAAGACTGAAAATGGAAAAGTCAGATCAATTCAGGACTGAAACAAATTATAATCCTGGGGTCAGTTTTAGACCTTTTACTATAAGAAGGATATGGAGGGGCTGGAGAAGTGCCCAGAGAAGGGCAACGGCAGTGCTGGGTGAACAACTGGACTGGATGATCTTAAAGGGCTTTTCCAACCAAAACAATTCTATGATCAATAAATGATGACCATTAAGCCATGACAATTATTAGTAATTAAGCATTGTGTTGTCCTGTGGGCTTTCTAGGCAGCTGAGTCACACAAGCAGAACTCCAGTACAGTCAGTGAAGATACACTATGAGTGAGTGTCTAGTTTCTCCTGCTATATCTGATTCAACAGGACTATTTTTAACCTTTTCCTAATGTCCAGAAGCCCCTGCTGACAATCTGCACTGCCACCTTGTGTGATTCTGGCTTTCACTCAGACTTCCTTCAAAATCTTCCCTCTTTGTTTCTGCAGAATATCTTTCCCTTCCAACCACGGATTGTCCACCTGATAATCAAATTATTTGATTACTCCCCAAAAACTCATGCTATCCACCCTTGTATCAGCCTCCTGAATGGAAAGCCCTACAAAGACAAGGTCTGACCTCAACCTCTTTTCAGCTGGGGGTAAATCCCTTGTAAAGAACACGGAGGTTTCGGGCTCCCAGGCATGGCCTTTACTGGAACTACCATCTCATCTACTTGTTCTCTTCTCTCTAAACCCTCTGACTGCAAACCTTGTCTTGCTCAGGAACCCAGGAACAACCAGACCTGGCATGCAAAAGGAATAACTTCCTCTCATGTCCCTGAACTCTCATCTCCCTCCTGCCTGCTGCTGTGCCTGTGCACTTACATCCCTGATTGCAGGTCAGGGAGCCTGTCCATGCACAGTGTGTAAACAACTTCCACAGAGAACACCCTGCGAGGGAACAGGTATCTCTGGGGTGTGTCTGGGGGCTCAGATATTTTAGGTTAATTCTGGAGGATTCCTAATGTGTCTTTCTTCCATTTCATTTATTAATGTTTTAGGTACTTAATACCCTGGAGTTTTCTTTGTATCTCCTTTTGAGAAGGAAGATGGACAACTATAGCCACACTTTGCTCCTAACTCCACATAAAATTGACTGAAAAAACTCCTCTAAACCTGCTTCCTGTCCAACCCAGACACACACACGAGCATACATGGGTAAGCATGTACACATATGTGTGCACATACGTGGTATGCAAGGGTGGGTGTGCGTTGGGCAACTCTAGAACCACATAGTTCAAATTTGTGATTCCTTTCATTTTCCTTCCTGGAGAAATAAAAATCACAACGATGGAAGAGGAGAGTTATTAATTTTTCAAGTAATCTAATAATGTTTTCCTTTCTCTGGCTTCCAAGCCTCTCTAACACCTCATTAGTGAGCTGTGTTTTGGACTCCAGGCACTCACTAGGCTTCTGTTCACCTCTCACTCCCAGGTCCTGCACCTTCTGTGTTTTCTTCTTCACTAATCACTCTTTGGAGGGTGGGAGGAAGAAAGAAAAACCAAAGCGAAGAGTCTTCAGCTCCCAAGACATGAGTCTACACATGTTTTCCTTTGCAGTTTTTACCCACTCATATTGTGGGAGGAGATAAATAAATATATTCACTCCCCTTGACAGATAAGAAGCATGATACGTGTCTTCAAAGACACATTTTGTGAAGCAAAGCTGTATCACCCACCCTTCGTCTTACGCCACTGTAACCACAATGAAAAATATTGATGTATTTCCTGGTGTTCCCTTTTTTTACCAGGTCACTCCTGAGTCCCCAAGGACCAGGCCATTCTTCATGGACAAGGCCTGAATGGTGCTCATGGAAGGAGGTCAAAGTTTCAGCTTCTTTTATTTCTTTTTCCATTCAATCTACCTTTAGTTACATGAACATTCTATTCTACATCCAAGCTGGTCTCTGTGGGGTGCCACTGCAGTCAGTGAGGATTGTGGCAATTGAGAACACTCTGGGAACAGCTCATGTCAGTCTGAATATAGGATGATCCAGACCAGGTCAGGTGAATGACACCTCAAAAGTGCCTACTGTCCTTTTTCACCTAATAAGAAATTGTTCAGATGGCCATCTGAGAGATTATTGGTGGTCAAAGGGAGGTAAGGGAACCTCACGCTGTGTGACAAACCTATCTAGGAAGTCTCTTGTCCTTTCTTTAAATAGAGAACTCTGGTCTGCACTAGTTTTTTGTTTTAATGACATTTTGGTGCTGCTTTTGTCACCAAAAAGTACCTGGCGAAGAAGAAAAACCCAAGGCTCATTGTGTGCCATGAGGCTGGCAGGGAAATATTTGCCACAACACCCAGGCAGCCTGTGTGTCCCCAGTTAGTTGCTGACCCTCTCCTACACATCCTATCTCTCCCAGAAGCTCCAGCCAGTCAGGTTTGAAAGGACTCCTGACAGGCAAAGCAGCCACCTTGGCTTCCTGCTTCCCTTTGGCAACTTGCTTTCTCCAGGCTAAAGCAGGCTTGAAATTACATGTTGCAGCAACAAAGCCAGCTACAGTGATCCCAAAGAATATCTCCATGTCTCAGAATTCCCTCTACCTTCCACTCCTGGTCTTGGTAACATAGTAAGCTCTGCCCTTGCTCCTGTGTGTGATTTTAAATCTCTATATCCTGGTTCCTAGCTATGGAGCTGAGATCATGGAGGGTTTATAAAGCAATTAATTGAAAGTGGTATGGAACAACGTGTAAGTGTTCTCCAGCTAACTGAAACCTGCCTCCCAGCAAATTAATGCAATAAGGTCTCAACTAGGAGAACAGAAGCCCAATAGGAATCTAATTAAGGTGATCCTTGCTGGGGTTTGAAATGTGATTAGAGGCAGGGTTGTGTTTTTTTGGACCTAGCAGGAACATGTGGCTACAGTACCACTCCCAGCTGTTCCCTATTTTCTCTTCTCTGCAAGGTTCTGCCACACAGCTGTCCCATAAAAGGATCCTCCCCCACTACCTTGCACACACCCAGACCAGTTTAAAGTAAAGCTGAATGTGAGACTTGACTGAGTGTGCATTGGTTTGGGGGAGTTCACATACTTTGTTTAGCTGCTGAAGCAACAATAAAAACACAACAGCTGAGATCATAGAATCATCAAATGGTTTGAGTTGGAAAGAAGCCTAGAAATCATCTAGTTCAAACTGCCCTGTCATGGGCAAGAATACCTCCCGTTACAGCCACTACAGCAGCTTGCTCCAAGCCCCATCCAACCTGCCCTTCAACACTGCCAGGGATGGGGCAGCCACAGCTTCTCTGGGCAACCTGGACAAATATCTCACCACCCTCACACTAAAGAATTTATTCCTAAAATACAATCTAGATGGGTAAAGCAGTTTTAAAAGTGATCAAGAATGGGATTCTCTGAGATATCTTTGCTTTATCAAGCTATCTCAAGCTCCCCTATAGTCAGTGAAGGTCTATTCAATCCACACAAAGGCACAATTCATCTCCTAAAGTAAGTGCCAAGGGTAGGTTTCCTCTCCCCTTGAAAGTGTCCTTCTTCACTAGCTAGGAAACTTCTGAGGGTAAATTACACTTTGTGATTTTTATTTCATCCATGTGCACACTGTTGATGTCTCCACCTGAGCCATGGAACTCGGACTTCTTCACAGACAGGAGAGAAAAAGCATTTTTACATCATAGCTGGTGTGACCTTTTGTAAACGCCCAGTTTTAGGCAAGAGAAACGAAGATCAAGATTCCAGGAGGTATAAATAGGAGCCTGGTATGACTAAATCAGATGTAACCTTCTACATTTAGTAAGATGAGTTCTCCTTAGTTGGATGGGACTTTTTCCACCAGCTTCAGAGGAGGGGCACGGAGAGTGCAAAAACTTTTGGTAGCAGAAGTCACTCTTGCTCTGAAAGCCATTTGAAATGGACCATCTCTTCAGGTCCTCAGCTGGCTAAGGTAACTCTCCTAAGCTCTCTTGGCTATAACTACCAACCTGAGTGGGGATTACTAACCCATGTAACCGTGTAACCCTAAACACAGGAGCAAGATTTCAAACATCATGTGCCGGAGAAGTGAGCAACAGCAACGCAGAGTTGCCACATGGAACAAAAAGTTCCTCCTGTTACACCCTTCTTCTCTGCATAACTGTGGAACCCCCTTCACAGTGTGATGGTACTCCGAGTCCTGGGGATTCACCAGGTCCCCACTGTGCAAACAGCTGAACAAAGAGCAAAAAAGAGACAGTGGTCCTGAGGGCCTGGCACTCAAGTAAACACAAGCCACAAGACAATGGTTTATTTTGGCCCATGGCTTTACTGTGGGGATCTAAATGTAGCAACCGACACTTGATTCAAATGAAAACAAAAAGGAGAAGAGTCGAGATGGAAGAATGGATGAAAGAAACTGAAAGTCTGGATTCAGGGGGGAAACCCACAGACCTGCCAAGGTCTGGTGCATGAAATCCAGGTGTCTAAAAACAAACCCTGCAGCCTGACTGCCATGCAGAACTCACAGGCACCAACTGATGAAAAAAACCCAACAAACCCAATGAAGAATCCAAAACTCCCTTTCTGGAGGAGACTAGAGGGTCTATGCATATATATACTCTCCCATACCAAAGTCTCTTGTCAGGTCTAACTTTTATGTATTGCCCAGCTGAGACAGGAAGGGATGCTCATTGCTTTCCCATGGACTCCTGCAATCATGCTGGAGTTTGGTCATACTGGACAGCTCACTCCATCCCTCCAGAGATTATATCCCAAGGTTTACTCAGCCTCGCTATCATACGTGTGAAATAACCCTTTTTGCCTCAGCTATGATAGAAGTGGAACAGATATTGGAGATGGTGGAAATTGACCCCTTGGAACAGGGACAGTGCAGGAAGGCACCTACCTGTTGTCCACTCTCTATTATGCAGGGAAACAAGACTATCTAAGCTCTCAGAGCAACGCCAAAGTTAACCACTCTAACTGAAATAGACTTTGATCCTTGTTGGTCAGCTGATGGATAATAACAAGCCTTTAAGCTGTGGTAGTTGGTCCCCAACAGTTCTCTGTCCTACCCCTGTGGCAGGTGTAGATTATATTTTATCTGTTTTATCATTAAATCACAGAATGGTTAAGGTTGGAAGGGACCTTAAAGATCATCAGGTTCCAAACGAGCTGCTATGAACAGGAGCATCTCCCACTAGACCAGGCTGCACAAGGCATGGTCCAAACTGGCCTTAAACACCTCCAGAGAGGGGGCAACCTATTCCAGTGCCTTCCCACCCTCATGGTGAAGAATTTCTTCCTAAACTAAATCTCCCCACTTTCAGTTTAAAACCGTTGCCCCTTGTCCTATCACTGCCCTCTCTGGTGAAAAGCCCCTCCCCAGCTTTCCTGTAGCCCCTCCAGGCACCGGAAGGCTGCTGTAAGGTCTCCCCAGAGCCTTCTCTTCTCCAGGCTGAACAGCCCCAAGTCCCTCAGCCTGTCTTCATAGCAGAGCTGCTCCAGCCCTCTGATCATCTTTGTGGCCTCCTCCGGAGCCTCACCAACAGCTCCATGTCTCTCCTCTGCTGAAGGTCCCAGAACTGTACACAGCACTCCAGGTGGGGTCTCACCCAAGCAGAGTAGAGGGGCAGGATCCCTTCCCTGGCCCTGCTGGCCACACTTCTTTTGATGCAGCCCAGGACACAAGTGGCTCTCTGGGCTCCAGTGCTCAATGGTGGCTCATGTCCAGTTTCTCATCAACTACCACTCCCAAGTCCTTCTCCTCAGCACTGCTCTCCAGCCATTCTCCCCCAGCCTGTACTTGTGCCTGGGGTTGTGCTGACCCAAGAGAAGAACCTTTCACTTGACCTTGTTGAACTTCATGAGGCTGACATTGGCCTACCTCTCCAGTCTGTTATGGCCCACTAAATCCTTACCTGAATATAATTTCAGTCTCAGTGGTCTATTAGCAATATCACGGGTGTCCATCAAGTTTAAACAGCTTGGAGAAGAGTAGAAGATGGCATTTCAGCATAAGCAGCAGCAACAGCTTCTCCTGTGTGCTGCAGTTGTTTTTACTTCTGCAGGTAAAGGTACAAACTGAGGTCACTGGTTTTGCTTACTGGAAGGTGTAGCTCCATTTCATTGACCCGATTCTTGTTCCTGGTCTCCAGATTGGCTGCAAACACCATTTCAGCCATGCAAAACCAGCAGCATCAGTCCAGTGAAAAACCTGGCAGTGATAACCACTCCAGGAATAAACAGATTTCTGCTTCAGTGATCAGATGTTAGAATCAGTTGAGTGCTGTGTTTACTAACATTTTCTGTTCTCTATTTACATCTGGACCAACTCTAAGTCTGGTTTTCCCAGGCCATTCCCTTCTTTTCTGCCCAGCTGTGCAACTCAGATGGGACATGAAGACATTTTCTCAGAAAGCTCAGATCTCTCCTGTACTGATCCGTTTCACAGCACGTATTTGTAAAAGTGGAGAAGCCCAACTTACAACTGGTTGAATGGCTGTTATGTAGCAAAGGGGGAATATTACAAACCCTGAAGGTTTCAGTAACTTGAGCAGCACATGCTAGTAAAGTGGAAACTCATTCCAGGCAGTGTGTTAATTAAGCTACACAAGAAATCTCTTGCACAAGAGAACAAAGTCGATTGTCTTACATGACCAGTCACAAAATACCAGCTCAGAAGTCAGCATAAACAGACTCTGAACAACACTAGAAGTTGAATAAAGCATTAAAAGCTGGATTTAGGCAAGATGTCATTGCTTTATTCTCTTCTGCACAACAATAAATTGTATATCTAACATAGGAATATCCCTCAGCTCAGACCTAAATTAATCAAAGATCCCAAAACAACGATTTGTTCTTGCTTAAGGATATAGAAATTAAGGAAGAAAAGTCATGTCCAAGTTTGCTCAAGGTGGTGGTTGTATGATCAAGATGTCAACCTACCAAGTGTTCCTTAGATATGGTCCACGAGGACTCATCCACTCCTCTTTTGGCATCTGGATTTTTTGTCTTTATATCAAACAGTTCTTAGACTCTTTACAGTGGTTTAATGCCTGAATCAGGTGGAGAAGACTGAGATGCAGAGCCACTGTCTTGATTCTCCAGATGGAAACAGTTTCTTCTATAGACCCTGAGCTATGGTTTCTTCTATAGAACAATCAGGGTGTGTTACATGCAAGGCTCATCCTCTGGTTTGCCACATTGAGATTTGTGTGCTTTATTAAAGCCTTAATACTCTATGGTTGTGCTCAGGTAACCCAGATTGGAAACTGGACTGGATTTGTACTCTTGATGTCTGCCCGATGCTGGAGGTTGATGTTTCCTGCTTTATGCATTAATACCATGCCAGTTATGCTTGATTATGTATCACTGCTTCAAGCAGAATAACTGTAGAAAAAGGAAACTGTTTTAATCATCAGAAAGGTGGTTTGCCTGTAAAAAAGGAATAGAAAGAAGCCTCATCCTTTATTCAGAGTGAATTTCCTCATCGGTTGCATTCTGGCTTTCTAGACACTTTGTGGTATGATCCTTCAGAATCAGGGACAGCTGACTTCTGTAACTGCTAAAGCTGAGAGACAGGGCTAGAGGTTCACTGGCACAGAGTGTCATCTTTAGGGACCACTGATGAATCCCTAAAGGATTCCAACCATTAAATGAGCCCTTTAAGGACACTAAAGTGAGCTGTCACATGAGAACAGAACAGAAGCATTTTATCCCATTCTGATCTCTTGGAGCATCTTGGGAACCACCTAGGACAGAAGATTTGGTGTGGCAAGTCTTTTCCTTCTTGTGAAATTCATGAAGTTTCATTGATGATCCTTTAAAGGGCTCCTTTTAACAACGGATTATCTGGTTTAGCTAAAATGAGCTCAAAAGAAGATCATGCCACAGTCCTTATCTTGAAGAGCACGTGGCTGACATCTAAGGCAAGACATTAAAACAAGGAGATAACACTGCTCAGCACATCAGCAGCAGCAGTTGATGCCAAAGTGATCAAACCATTGCCAGACCCTTCCCTTGCTCGTTCTGCTCCGCTCTTCCTAGACTTTGGACAAGAAGGAATTCATGGAGATTTCTCAATCATTAATGAAGCTGGGGATGAAGTCTAAGGGAAATTAGTTATAAGGGGAACGATTCTTACCCAACCATCCAATTCTACACCTATTAAGGGCTTTTGTTAACTAGCTGGATTGAATCAAGTGAGCACCAAAGACCCTAATGAGGCTGAAGGTAAAGTGCTTCCATATGGAGATAGAAGTTGCAGAGAACACCTTTTGTAATCCTTCACTAAGCATTTAAATGTTTAGAATACAGTACAAGGAGGGCAGTGCAGCTTCTTTGTTCTGGAATCTCTCCCATTGCTGTCTGCTGCATACAACAACAAAGCCTCCTCACACCAGTCTCAAACACACAGGATGTGACCACTCTGAATGTCTCTTTACCCAAGAGAATTTTCCCCAGAATGGCAGAGACCATTCTGCTTGGACAGAAAGTCCAGAATGAAAGCAGAGTTCAAGTAAATATTCCTTTCCTACATGAATTCATAACCAGCCAATGAGATATAACAGAAAATACACGCTACCCACATCCAGCTCCTCTTGTAACCAATTCTGGGTTGTCTCCATGGAATGAAACTTTCAATAATGTTCATAGTTTGGTTGAAACACTCACATAAAAAGTGAGCAGAGAGTTCACCCTGTGTCTCCAAGCTGTACATGGGTTCCTGCATAACCAGCTACTGGTTGATAACATTAATATAATCTGCTTTTGCTTTCATCTGAAATTCCATCCCTAACTGAGAAAACTATCCCCAGACCCTGTGAAAAGCTTGGAAAAAGTATTACAGGGTCATTAAAATATTTGGTTTATACAGGTCAGTATCAGCTAGGAAAAAAAAATTCTTTTAAAAAACTAAAAATCAAAGTTCCTTACAGTGGGAAAGAAAGTGTGATACAGAGTTTCTAGGGACATTCAATAAGGTTTTGCCATAGAGACATGCATTTACCTGCTGAAATTAATTGAAAGAGTGACACTGCATTGAGCAAAAGCTGTATTATGCCATTAGGACATGTTTACACCTATGGCATGTGCAGAGAGCATGACAAAGAGACCCCAGACTAACAGAGACCCACACATCACAACCTGGGACCATGCAAGGCAGAAAACCTGAACCTGGAATTCTGGGGCCACATTCATGCCATGCTGTACCAGTTGGTTATATTGCTTCTGCAGCTCTGAGATTGACTGCAGAGTCAGTGCAGGCATCTCTGGATCAGTTCCAGAGCTCAGACACAGATGACTTATTTAATTGCACATTCTTGGTATAGACGTGTCCTGGGTTCAAATGTGCCATAGGTGTGACAAGCTGTGATGATCCCAACACCAATTTTATTACAAACTTAAGCCCTCTTTTATATTCAAATATAAGAAGGTCCTTAACTAAAATAATAAACTAAAAATAATTCTTATAAAAAGACCAGTAAAAAGAAACAAAACACAAAGTTTTAAAAAATGGGGAAGGAATACTGTGAAACTCACCCACTGTTTCTAGTGATCTAGAAGAGGACACTGGAGTGAGTACTCAAGTAATTCTCTCTGCAGACACAAGAATCTATGATTATTCCTTGACTCCAGGCTTATATCTGCATCCCCAGTGTTCAAAGAGAAGAAATCCATAAGCTCATGCAATAAGGAAAACAAGATTAATTCTTCATGGTTTATTTAACAACCACAGCAGCAGCAGGAGTCAAATTTCAAGAGAACACAACAACTCTGTAGAGTAAACTCAGTGTTACAAATGGATTGTCAGAAACCACAGCCCACCTATTGATAGCAGAGGAAGAAACATTTCAGGCAGATATTCCAAAGGGATTACTTACTCTTTCTTTTGGATGTTCAGATTGGTGACACTTGAAATGCTTTTATTTTTCTAAGGACAAACGTTCAGAACTTTCTAAAAATCTCATTAGACATCTTTAAAGAATGATTTAGGTTTAAGCCTTAAGCGTTATTAATTCAGTTTGGGAAGGAAAGTAAAACCTCTGCTAAGCAGGCTGCAAGTACAGTCAATCCAAAATGACTTAACACCACTTAATGCTGCTGTACCAATTAATACCAGGTGCTAAGCAAAACACCCTTCTCTTTGTTTGCCCAGGACCAGGACTTATAGCTGGGCGCTGAGTACATAGGTTTATTGGAATTCTCCAGTTCACTATGTCAGCTCTGATTAGCAGCCCCTGGTCTGACCTTCTCAATCCAGAGAGGTTTATGTTTTTAGGTTATTGTCTGCATGATACAGATAAGCTGTTCATGCCATTATTTATTTGTGACTGAAAACAAGGCATGGGAGAAAGTGCCAGGGAGAATGCTGTGTTCCCACAGCCTTCTTGTGTAAACATCTCTCTTCTGTCAGCAATAAAAGGCCTGGGATGCTGATGCAGAAGATAAGGGTGCAGCTGTGCTAGCTCTGCAGAGTTGAGGCAGAAGAACTGTGTGTGTGTGTGCTCAGTTCCATTAAAAGAGAAAGAGATGGGAAGTAAGTGGTTTCCACAAGTGCAAGTTGCACGTTGGAGCTATAGTTATTTCCCACTGGCCTTCAACAAGAAACCTGACCTCTCTTGCACTTCCAAGACCCACTAAGCAATGCAATGTCCTCCTCTTAAAAAACCCCTGATGCAGCTCCCTCCCTAAATGCCTTTCTCAGTCCCAGAATGATACAACTGGAGCTGCAGTTGCTTGAGCAGAAAAGGGGACACCTTCCATAGGATGGTGATGGTGGCAGAGGGCAGAGGCCTCTCCAATGCCCTGTTTTGGTGTTACCAAGCTGTTGTGGTATGCACCCAACATGACAACAAAGAACCTGCTCCGTGGCCACTCACTCAGCTCCCCCCCCCCCACATACACACACACTGGGATGAGGAGGACAAAGAAGCTCATGGGTTGAGACAAGAGACAAGGAGGGTTCTACAGCAATGAATGTCCCAGGCAAAATAGACTCAACCTGGGGAAAAAATAACAATTTAATTTCACACTAATCAAACACACACAGGACACAGACACACCCAGAGCCGGGCTTGCATATGTGACCCCACCCCTCCCTTCTACCTGGGCCCAAGTCCCTTTGTTCCCTGTTTCTCTCCCTCCTTCCCCCCAGTGGCACAGGGGATGGGGATGGGGTTTAGAGTCAGGTCACAGGCTGGTGGTTCCTGCTGCTCCTTCCTCCTCAGGAAGAAGGATTCCTCACAGTCCTGCCCTGCTTCCCCTCATGGTCTCTCCCATGGCAGAGAGTCCTTCCCAAACCTCTTGAGTCTATACCACGAGGTCCAGAGCTGCTCCAGCCTGGGCTTCCCACAGAGTCATGGGGGCTTCAGGAGCAAACTCCCCTGGCCCGGGGGCTTCCAAAGCTGCGCAATCAGTGTCCGCAAGCAGCAAATCCTCTGGCCACAAAATCCAAGTCCAGTGGCCAAGTTCACCCCTCCTGGCACCTTCAGGGAATGTTCCACCACGTTCCTCCACAAGTGCAGGGGCACAGCTGCCATCTCGCCATGGGTTGCAGGGAAACTTCTGCTCGGGCTCCTTCTTCCCCTTCTTCCTCACCAGCCACCAGCAGTGCTCTGCTCAGGTGTTATAGCAGTTCTTTTGTTTGTTAATCACGGAGGTGCATCTATTGTCCCTCTAATGGCTCCTTGGCTGGATTTTGGGGCAGGGAGATTTTCTCAGCTTCTTACCAGAGCCAATTCCTGGTGCCCTTCCCCTGCTACAGAAAAACCCACCAAACCAAACCAGAACACAAGCCTGAAAGACCAAATTTAGGGCACAGCTGGTGTCACACTAGCTATGGTAGAGCTTCTTTCAGCTACACTTGAAGCATGTGATGTTGGCCTTCAGGGAAGCCTGGAGAATTTGGTCCAGTCCTGCAGATCCACAAAATGTGCAGCCAAACAGGAATATCTTGTCACACCCAAAAATGTGCATGCAAGCACACCCAGCAATATGTATGTACGTGCACAAGAGTGCCTGTGCATTTAAATACCAGATACATAAAAGCTTGTAGAGATTGTGCAGGGACATATTGACTTCAGCAGGTAAATGTGTGGTCACAGGAATTACACCTTATTTACTCAAGTGATACTGTACCAATTTACCCTGGTCCTTATAATATGCCCAGCCTTACAAAACATGTTTTATATTGTTTTTTTATCAGGGTAAGAACAAGTCTGGAGTTCATCCAAATAACACTGCCTGCACGTGCAGACATACACATGAACGAAGACATTTATGTACACATGTAAGTCATGTTGTCCTGGATACACTTTTCTTAGTATCCTCCAGCAGGTGTTGGGTTCATGAGAAACAGACTCTTTTTGATGTACTGACATAGATGTGGGGAAAAAAAACAGGTTTAAAAGAAATATGACTCAGAGGAGCAAGATGCTGAGCATTCAAAGCTGGGTTTTTATCTTGCTGACACCTGTATCAATCCACAATGCTTCTTTAGAAACACACCAAGTCAACAGGAAGGTCCTTGTGACTTTTCCTCTCTGCTAGTGTCTTTACCTGATCTAGTGGGAGGTGTCCCTGCCTGTGCAGGAGGGTTGGGTCTGGATGATCTTTTATGTTCCTTCAAACCATTCTATGATTCTGGGTGACTCCTTATGTAAGACATATCATGTCTCTGATTCCCTTCTTGAATTCTATTTTGAGGGTGTTACTGCAATGTCCATGCTGAAGGTCATGAAGATACTATCTTACATCTGATGCACGTGTCCTTGGTGCCTGGGAATGTCTCTAAAGGGTTTTGTGTGAATGAAGATGGTTCATCTGAATGGGAAACAATGCAATTTCTCCTGCCATTCTTCTCTTTCATAACAGCAAGGTCATGCAAAGACCAGGAAGCCCCATGGCTTTCAGCTACTTATCTTCCCCTTTTACATAGCAGGAGGAACCATGGATCTGTCCCTGCTCATTCAAAGTGCTGTGGAGCTCCAGCCGAAATTCTTATTCTCCACAAAGTAACTGTGGAGGGTCTGAAGGCATCTCTCACTGTTACAGAGTGCTCACCATTCACGTGACGTGGCTGAAACACATGCAAAATCATCTCAAAGTGAGCTGAGATCAGACATGTAGACTATGTGGTAGCTTACAGGCAACTTCTGAGCATCAGATCTCCAGTCATGGAAAAAAAAGAGTTGAATAAGCCTATGGAATCTGTGTGTTTTCTTCATTCCTGGCTATTTTCCATTTCCTTTGCTCTGCTAAGTCCTTCTTAGGGCTTTTCAAGAAACTCATCAGTGCACCACAGATGCTCACAAACGACTCTGCATGTAGACTGAGAAACAACCTCTTCCCCCACCCTCACACTTTTCTCCCATCTTCTAGAGAGAATCAAACTTTACGTTCACATTTCTAGGAGTCAAAACTGGTCTACCTATTTTTAAAAGAATAACCAGAGTAGCTGGTTATCACACTGGTGCCTCTGGGAAGAGGTAGAGAAATTATCCTTATAATAATTAAGAATGGCATGGGCAGGTCTTCAGACTTTCTACTGCTTATTAAAAGAGAATAGTTTCATCACTACTCTTTTTGGGTGACCTTCCTGCCTTTAGCACAAAATTTAGATACTTTTGGTTTTTTCAGGCATTCAATTTATGCAAAAGTAGCAGGCCAAACACCAACATATCTTTATGAAGAAAGGCTGACACAAGAACTTTTGGCAATGGAAAATCATCTTGGTTTCCTCACTGGACAGATCTCAGAGCTAAACTACATTGCCCAGGATTCAGCTGTCTTCATTTACATATGTTGCTGTAGTTAATTGTGGGAAATAATGTCAATCCCATGGGTCCAGACCATGGAGGGAACATCTGAGCTTCACTGTCCCTCAGGCTCTGCAGCCTCATGTGCTTCTTGGTCAGAGTATTTTGGTGTTTGAGTTTTGGACAAACAAAACAAAATACCATTCCCCTCCCTCATTTTGCTGAGGAAAAGTTAATTTGTTTTTGTTTTTAATAACCCTCTACAGAATTTTTTTCCTTTTTTTGTTTTTCCCTTCTTCTGGCCAATTGAATAGGAAAATTCCTCAGCACAGGCAGGGCCTCAGGACCAGAAGCCCTGAAATGATTAAAGGCCAACCCTTTCCTCCTCACCCCTAAAACAGTTTCTCATGAAACACACAAAGTCTTTTTCTCCAGATCAGCTAAAGCTGAAACATCCCTCTTGTGAGCCACATGGAGTTTCTGGTCTCACAAGGAACCATCCAACCTGGTGACAAAATTAGAAGTCGCAGAGGGAAAAAAATAACAGAGAAAAAGCATCCTACATCTCTGGCTGAGCTGGGAGAATTAATCCTCTGAAATTCTGCTGTTTACTCTGAAAAGGAACACAAGGCTTTGGTGTTTTTTTTGCTTTTTTTTTTTTCCCCTTAGGAAACCAGAGAACAGTTTTAAAAATACCAAACCTTCAGCATTTTCACTTAATTACAGAGTAGGAGTTGGTAAGGGCACAGCATGGCTCCTTTTTGTGCTGCTGGCAGCAGTTTTGGGTGGCTGTTGTTTCATTTTAATGTTTTAGGCTCAGATTTTGTTTTGTTTTTTTCTGATTTGCCTTCTATTTTGGACACTTTCCGCAGCAACTCTATCCTTCAGTTTGGGGAACTTCAGGGGCTTTTGTTCAAGTTTTGTGGACATTTCATTGTCTGAATGCTGCAGAGACTCAAGTAACACAGCCTAGGGAGCAGCTGAAGTGTGCACCTAGAATCACACAATCACAGGATGTTAGGGGTTAGAAGGGACCTCGAAAGAGCATCTAGTCCAGCCCCCACAGCAGGGTCACCTAGAGGAGCTCACACAGGAATGTGTCCAGGAGGCTTTTGAATGTCTCCAGGGAAGGAGACTTCCACAACCTCTCTGGGCAGCTTGTCCCAGGGCTCTGTAACCCTCACAGTGAAAAAGGTTTTCCTCATGTGGAAACCCTCACGGAGCCTCCTGTGTTCCAGCTTGCACCTGTAGCCCCTTGTCCTATCATTGGACACCACTGAGAAGAGCCTGGCTCTGTCCTCCTGACACTGCCCTTAACCTATTTGTAGACATTGATGAGGTTGCCTCTCAGTCTCCTCCAAGCTAGAGAGCCCCAGCTCCCTCAGCCTTTCCTCATCAGGGAGATGTTCCACTCCCTCCAGCATCTCTGTGGCTCTGCCCTGGACTCTTTCCAGCAGTTCCCTGTCCTTCCTGAACTGAGGGGCCCAGAACTGGACACAACACTCCAGATGTGGCCTCACCAGGGCAGAGTAGAGGGGCAGAAGTACCTGTCTTGACCTACTAACCACACCCCTTCCAATACACCCCAGGATGCCATTGGCCTTCTTGGCCACAAGGGCACATTGCTGGCTCATGGTCACCCTTCTGGCTACCAGTAGAAACACTGAAAATAAGTGGTTTTCCAGCCTCTGAGGATGTACTGCAATTCTTTATCTAATAATCTTTTTGTGTACGTGTAACCGCAAAAAAATCCTGGTGCATGTCAGGCCCTCACCATGTCTTTCCTGCAAGATGTGGCTGTATCTTGCTAACCTTCAGTTCTGCAAAGCCCAGACAGGAGGATGTGTTCAGGGAAGCCAGTGCCAGAGAAGAAACTGCAGCATTTATTCACCATGGGTGCAGAGAGGCTGGGTGTGTGTTGGTGGTGTGAGAAGTCACAGGTGGGTGGTGTCACTCTCAAGTTGTGTGGAATCATCAGCAGAGCTGCCCACTGGCCTGGAGCAGTGGTGGTTGCTCATTTAGAATGAACTGCATTCAACATTCCATTTTCTCCAAAACTGTTGCTCCCTTTCCCCTATCTGTCCGACTCTAAAGAAAAACCACATCGACACAGGGATGTCGACTAAAAGCACCTGCAAACCCATCCCAGCTCCTTTCATTTCACCCCGCAGATGGATATTTCACCAAGCATCATAACTCTGGCTTCCTCCCAGCAGGATGATCCCTGAAATCCAAACCCTAAAGTATTTTCTTAAAAAAAACACCAAACAGTAAAAATATATTTGCACAGGCTGCTGAAAATCCCTTCTCAGAGACTTTACAGTTGCCCAAGAGCTTTAGACTTTTATTTGCTTTTGCTTTCCAATAAAAAATAAAGGAGAAGAATAAGAATAAAAAACACCAAACAAATCCAAAGGCTTTCAAACCCATCACATGTGTTTGTTACATATGGGGATGTTTAAAATGTCTTAATAACACGTCTGTGTCTTGAATTCTTGGAGGCTTGAGGAGACTACCTAGCTAAGTGGAAATGTAAATAAAGGCCACTTGCAGCTAACAAAATGAATGATGGCATTTTGCATTGCCCAGCAATCCCAGATAGTTAAGCCTGGCTATTACCATGCTCCTTGATTTCTCAGCCAGACCACCAAGCGCCCTGCAAGCCAAGAGCCACCCCCTCTACTACAGTTTCAAGAACCTCCCAAAGACAATCGTAGCTCAGAGTTTATTTCATGCAGCCACAGAGTGTTCCAGAGACCAAGCCCTGGAGGCTGCAGGAGGAAAGAAGCCCATAGCTACAGGATTCCCTAGTTATTCCCTTTTGCAGCCCTATCACACCACTCATGCTCCATACAGGTGCCCTTGTTTTTATCTTGCCCAGCGAGAGTGGGAGAAAAAGCAAAGAAGAGAGAGAGGGGATCAGATCCATGGCATTATTTTTTTCCTTGCTGTAAGGTCATTGCTTCCAACAGCAACAAATTAATGTAAGAAACAGCCTGTGCAGGGTCCCAGGAACTTCCCACAGCTGTTTGCAGAGAAACTAATTTGTTGACCTCAAGAAATAGCCAGATAGTGGCCTCAAAGTGGCAATAAGCTTATTAATGGTTAATGCATCGTCTGGTTGATGAAGGAAAGACTGTGGATGTTGTCCACCTGGATTTCTGTAGGGCCTTGGACACTGTCTCCCACTGCATTCTGATGGAAGAACTGGCTGCTCATTGCTTGGACAGGCACATGCTCTGCTGGGTAAAACACTGGCTGAATGGGCCCAGAGAGTGGTGGGGAATAGAGTTACATCCAGCTGGTAGCCAGTTACAGGGGGGGCTCCTCAGGGGGGTCAAAGATCTTGATGAGGAGATAGACTGCACCCTCAGGAAGTTTGCAGATGACACCCAGTTGGGAGGGAGTGTTGATCTGCCTGAGGGTAGGGAGGCTCTACAGAGAGACCTGGACAGAATAGACGAATAGCCAGAGGTCAATTGTATGAAGTTCAACAAGTTCAAGTGCCGGGTCCTGCGCTTGGACCACAATCCCACTCGATGCTACAGGTTTGGGGAGGAGTGGCTGAAAAACCATCCAGCAGAAAGGGACTTGGGGGTTCTGATTGATAGGTGGCTGAACATGTCCAAGAAGCTTGGTCTCATCCTTGGAATGACAGTCAGAGAACAGTCAGGGAAATTTCACCTTCACTGTCTTGGAAAGGGACTGCTTAGGCTGTGAGCAAGATCAGAAATTGTCCCACGAACCAGACAAACCCAGGCAAATTATATTCCTTCATGAAGCAAAGCGGTCAAAAAGATGATCTCAGGGCTGGAACACCTCTGCTATGGAGACATGCTGAGAGATCTGGGGTTGTTCAGCCTCGAGAAGACTTTGGGGAGACCTTGGAGCACCTTCCAGTACATGAAGAAGCTCCAGGAAAGCTGGGGAGGGACTTGGGACAAGGACATGGAGTGATAGGATGAGGGGCAATGGTTTCAACGTGAAAGAGAGGAGAGTGAGATGAGACATTAGTTAGAAATTCTTTGCTCTGAGGGTGGTGAGACACTAGCCCAGGTTGCCCAGGGAGGATGTGGCTGTCCCATCCCTGGAAGTGTTGAAGGCCACGTTGGTTCGGGCTTGGAGCAACCTGTAATGAAGGTGTCCCTGCCCATGCAGTGGGGTTGGAAGTGGAGAATCTTTAAGGTCCCTTCCAACCAAAGCCATTCTGTGATCAGTTATTCCTAACACTTCACATCCTGTGGGGTTCTAGGCTAATTTAAACATCTACATGTTCTCACCTAGTATCAACTATGCATCTCAGTGTCCATTGCAATGAACAGAGCTATATCCACGAGGCAATTCATCCCAGGACAGTTGTTCAGTGTCAGTGAGATGAAATTAATTGCCTCCATAAGGAATCTATTAGTTTTCATTTACCCTGGAGGAGTCTGAGTGATGAACTGGGGCTAGAGTAAGTTCCTTTTGTAGCTCAACAAGTATAACTGTGAGCTACTGCATCAACATGTTTTAATGGACCCATAATATTTTCCTGCTGTCTCTTCAATACCCTGTTTTGTGCCTGGAAAAAGTATTTCATGTCTCAAAACCTTGAAGATAACTTTCTCATCTGACTGGCTTCACACGTTCAACCTGAATGTCTGGAGGAATAAAAACAACAAACAATGTTCATTATGGTCCAAAGTCTCTCTGAGCCAGGTTAAAGCTGTTGATAGACATCTACATAAGCTTGAAAGAGTAGAAAGCTGGAAGTTTAATACTGGTCAACATGAAAATGCAATGACCTAGATGTCTGACACGAACTGAGCATTTGTGTCAATGAGGCAGAAGGTCCAAGTGTCTGATGTAGTTAACTATGGGTACCTGGAAACCTGAAAGTGTGGCAAATTAATAAGTGGGTTGGAAAATGGAGAATTGATGCATGTTAAAGAAAGGTGGATGGTGAGGTGAGAGAGTGACCTGTGCTTGCTAATGGGCTGCTATAACGTGATTCATCCACAGGGAGAGGGGAGGAGGAGGAGGGGGAATGGGAAGGCAAAATTCCTCTGTGATGAGGGATGTATCCACTTGAACACTGAACACATCTTCTCCTGGATTGCCTAGCAAACAGAACTAGACACCCACTTGAGGCACAGCCTTCTCTGTAGACCTGATGGAGGCTTAACCAACACAGCAGAAAAACAGAGGAGATAAAGGAGAATTGGATGTCACATTTCCACCCTCTGGAATCCTAGTTAAGGAGCCTCAGTGCCATAACCCAGACACAAGACTAGCATTTTCTAGCACATACATATAAAAACATTTTCCCAAAAGAGGCTGGGGTTGTACCTATGTCATTACAGCAATTGCAGGCACAGAGCAGGGATTTAAAGTATAGGTGGCTTTTTTATTTTCAGCATGGCAAACCACTGTCCCTTCTAATTAAATGTAATCAAAGCAGTCATTTCTGTGAGAAGATTATTCAAAATTTAAGCCCTCAAATTCTCTGCTTCTAAAGTAATATCTTGATGCCTCTCATAGATTCTGAGCTCTTACAGTTGCTAAAATTATGGTCTTCCTTGGACTGTACAAATGCACAGTAAGGGGAAAGGGAAAGAAGAAAGCTATTACCCACTCCCAAAACTCACCTAGATCCCAGGAAGCTCTACTAGTAGCCAAGCTGTGCTCTGCTTCTCCTCTAGATGGGTTCCTTACAGTCCTGTCCACAGAAGGATGATCTTGGAACATAAAAGAAGATATTGCAGGAACCTATAATGCTACCTACCTTTGCAGTCCAGAAATACTGATATAAAGGAACTGCAGGGACAGTAAAGGTCCATCTGGCAAGAGTAAGAGGAGCAGAACTGAGCCCTTCACTGAGAATCCAGCCCAGATTAGATGTCGAGTCTAAAAAATTTGGCTATTACTAGTCAGAGTTTAATTTGACTTTGCAGCTAGAACAGAATCTTCATACTATAACAGAAAATCAATGGTTCCCACCACATCACTCTGCAGGAAGTTTTATCACATTACTTCTTGCTCCTGAGAGTATCCATATGCCATAAATATGTTGAAATGCTCCCCCTAAAATCAGGTCCTTGACAATCATGTCTTTGACTCTAGTGGAGCTACCCCTGCAAAAATATTTCTGCTGACATGGGACAGGACACTGGGTTTTGGTTTCAGTGCTGTTTGCTTTGTGAGGCTCTGCTGGGTGACTGGCCCCATTGTTCACTATTGAGGCAGGCACTCTGAGTCACTTCTTGTAGAAAATCTGTTTTCTATAAAATACTGACAACCCCATGAGTCATTTACCTTTGTTACCAGTTGGAACCAAAGGGATGATGGAGGACAGGGAACTGAAAGCAGAAGCTGACCTCCTCTGGGAGATAGTGAATTTGATCTTCAGGCCATCCCAAAGCAATAAGAGGTCCAGAAAGGACACACACAAGCTCTATGTTAATGGACCAGATTTGGGCTAGAAGTTTCTCTGGCCCAGAAATAAGGAGGAGGACTATTAGGAGTTGCTGGGGAATAACATGCCTCAGAGACAGCCCTAAAACATGAACCAGGCCATGGGTGTAACCCCACTTCCTGTGGGGATTAGCTTGTACTTCTCACCTTAAAGTACTCCTTGGAGGTCATACTCAGACAAACAGACTTTTAAAATGTCATGTGTCATGTCATGTTACCAGCATGACACTCTGAACTGACTCCTATCTCACTGGCTCCTGCAGCTAGTCTGGGACACCATGCATTTACAAGACACAGTTTCTCTTCCACTCCATGATCCTAGATGCTGAATTCCAATTTGGTCTGCTGGATCCAGTGCCTGAAGTCCCAGAATGGAGAAAGACCACAGCATCACACACTTGGCTTTGACCCACAGCTTGTCATCTGGCCTTTCCTGCATCTGCAGCTTGACTCTGCAAAGATCCTAAATCCCCTTATGACATGGCCTTCCATGCTGAACATGCTCCAGCTCTCCAGACAGGTTCCTGCCATGTGATCTCCTACAGCACATCTGACCTTAGGAGATCTGTTCACTGCAAAGATGCTTATGCCACAACAGTAATAAGTGTTGACATCTTTGTTCACATAACGATCCAGCTACGTTGTGCCACATTTGAAGAAATGGTGAGGGTGGCCTGTTTTCCTTTCTTCTTTGTTTAATTTTCACCTCTCTGCTTGGATGAGAATAGAAGCAGAGCACAGACTGCTCGGGCTTGTTTGGACACTATCTCTCCTTCTTCCTCCAAATCACAGACCTCCAGTCCAGGAAAAAGTCTAATCCGTTGCTGGCAACAAAAGGGATCTAAAAACATTCCTGCTGCAACATCTTCTTGATTTCTCAGCTCTGCACTGAGCTCTGGGAGAAATGTGATCTGATTGCCTGGCCGTGGAAATGCCTGCGCTCACAGTCTGGGGCTGGATGGGATTCCCTTTGTGGCTTCAGAAAACCCCTGTCGAAGAAAAGATAATAACTGGAGAAGAGCCCAAGCCACAGAACTGGGATCTGAGCTCATCTGTTTAGATCTGATCATCTGCTCCCTCTTGCAGGAGCAAAACTGCCGTGAGGCACCTGCTGCATGAAACTGATGCCGGGTGGAGAGAGAAACAGCCCTGCAATGATTAAAGCCAGTTGCCCTCAGCCACAGAGGAAAGCAGCCTGCATCCAGGGCCTTCCAGGGCTTGATTTCATGTGACATAAACTCTCAGTCTTGCTGAGGATGTTTTCCTCTTGGCCTCCTAAGGGCATGAGAGTATGTGCTCTGACTGTGACTTGATGCCTGTAGCAACACCTCCCTGTCACTTTGCTGCATCCCCTTGCGACTTACACCCCATATGCCAGTGACACCTAAACTTGAGATAAACTCCCCAAGGTTTTTACAGGGCTTAATGAAAATCAGCATCTGAATAGAGCAGAGAGGATTGACAATTTCCCCTGTCTAGAGAAAAGCTGTGGTAAGAACTCTAGCTTTAGTAAAGTCCTGCGAGAGTACACGGAGGAAGATTAATGAGAGCTCCAGCTAAGATAATTGATCTCCTTGGTTGGAAGAACCCACTCCCACAGCCCCAGAGAAGACTCTGATGCTCCATAAGGTAGAAGCTCACATGTGGCCTCCTGTATGATTCAGTAAAAATAATCAACCAGCCTTGAAACACACTGGGGAGCAAACAAACTGGTTTCCACTGCACACAACATGGCTTTATTGTGCATGTGTGGGGTAATTTGTTTTGGTGTCTTGGGGTTTTGAGCTGAGAGATGACTAGTGACACATTTTCAGGCATTTTCATTGAATCCCTGAAAACCGAAAGAACTTTTTAGCTAAAAAGAAAGTTATTTTTTTAATAAGAGCACAGAGAAGGCAGAAGGGAGGTATAAAGTGGCTAAGTACTCACCTAACTCCAGGGCCCAGGATTTAAAGAAACCCAGGATAACCAATTTGCTCTTGGTGAATTTCCACCAATCAGAACTAATTCTGCCTTGAAATGAACATCATTACACGCACTAACAAGTATGACCCTCTTCTCTCCAAAATAAGTTCAACAGGATTTCTGTGCTCAGTGCTCACCACTCCGTGAGAAGATCAGCTTCCACAGAAAGCATTAAAAAGCCATCAAGGAGCAAGCAATTCCTGTAAGCTTTTCCATAAAAATGTTCCTCAGGATATGAGCCAACTCCCAAATTGAGTGCCAAAGAGATAACCTTTTGGAGATGTCAAATGTGTTGTCCCCAGAGAAATCTCAAGTTCCAGATACGACAACCATTTGCTAGCAGATGAGGTAGCTCCTCTGAGCATGAGCTGCAGAAGTTTTTAAAAGGATTAATAAGGGTTGACATTCACCATGAAAAGGGGAAGAAGTCCTTGGATGGCACAGCCATTTTCAGGCTGAGATAAAAGCTGGATTGTGAGTCCTATGAGCAACGTAGAATTATCCACAACATATACCAGTGAGTGGACTTTGTGTGCCTCTCTGTAACTCCCTGCCAGCTCATTGATGTGGTCAGACTGGAGTATTATTTGTAGGCATATTACAAATCTTTGCTGGCTTTAAGGAAAGGAAACATTTACATTGGCCAAACATTTGGGATAATAAATCAAGAACTCAGCAATCCATTAAAACAATGTAGATAGGAACTTTTTTCTGGACAAATTTCAGAGCCCCTGTTAGACAGAAATTAAGCAAGAGAAGGGCAGGGAACTTGAAATACAGATGGTGTTATTTCAAAGCCTTCCTTGAATGGGCAAAAGGGATCTCCTAGAACTGTGGGTGGGTGCAGAGGCAGTACTGCTGCCTGATGAATTCCTGTCCCACAAAACATCAAGGGTGACACCCCCCTCCCAGTGCTGGAGTTTCTTTCAAACCCCTTGCTCTGCCCATTGCCTTAGGATCAAGGAGAGAGCAGGTGAACAGGGATTTCAGGTTGGCTGGGATAGTCTTGGTGTGAAATGGGGTGTCCACCTGGCCAGGAGGATTCAAGGAATAGATGGAGGAGCTGTGGCCATCATCTACATGGCCAACACCAGGTATGTCATGACTACAGCAGAAAGATCTCTCCAAAACTCTTGAGTGAGATGATCTTGCCATGGGGGAAAGGGAAACCCAGGCTCTCATCAGGGGACTTGATAAAGTCTGGCATATGTCAGAGTGTCAGCCCAGATCATTCACCAGGGGCCCTCTTCACTGCAGCTCTGGTGAGACAGAAGACAGACCAGTAGCTCTCCCTGGCAGGTCCGAGGTTGAGATTTTTGGTCCAAAAACTCAGCACCACCCACATCTGTGTCTGCATAATAGGAAACCATTCTGAGAAGGGAGAGGGGCACAAGAGAGTTTCTCCGTTTGAAGTCTGACCTTATAAATGATTTGCAGTGAGCCTGGACCATTTTTACACCCTCCAGGCCAATGTTTTGAACTGACAGTGGAAACTGAGTGACTGATTTGTTGGAGATTCTCATGGTCATTATTTTTAGATCATCTGTGTGTGGTGCAGCCTTTACCTCAGTTTAGTGTGAGTCAGTTGGAATCAGCTCCTCCCTTATGTTACACAAAAGCTCTTCTTTCCTCCCAAAACTCTGGCAAGGGATGCAGCAGAGCTCTGTCAGCTTCCTTGGCTTTAAGTGATAAGTGAACTAGAGAGTGCCAGAAGTGAAATGCATTATGAATACGTGCTCAGGGGAAGAAAGGAGCTTATGAAATGTTTTGTAGGTACAACACATGGCACTGCAGCAGACTGGAAGTAGGTGGGGACTTTTCGGCTGAATAGATTGACAGGAGCTCCAGAGGTGCCAGAAACAGTGATGCTGCTGTTAAAAAACATCAAAGACCACATGCAGTTGAAGCTCAGTGGTTACAATTCAGTGTTTCCATTGCTGAGTTAAAATCAGTAAGGAGTGCATAAGGTAAATGCTTAAATCAGTTAGGAACTGGATAACAACTTGGGAATACCACTAATCATCTGTTCAGCTCTTCATGTCCTCACAGAGGGTAATTATCAGAACTGCAAAAAGATCAAAGCAATTGAGAAAGAATTTGAGGCTGTTTTTCCTGAAGATGGAGAATTTCCCAACTCACTGTGGAAAGTCACTTGATGACAGACACTTTTTGAAGGGTTCTTAGTACCAGAGGGCAGAATCAAGAGGAGAAGTTTGATAACTTCATTGCCCTGAGAGTCACAGCAAGAACAGAAAAATCAACAGTGTCACAAAGATCACTGGTTCTTGTCAGGAGAGAAAAAACAAAGGGAAGAAAACTAAAAAAATACCAATAAAGGCAAATAAATAAATAAATCTGTTATTTAGTGGAAAGGAAATTCTGGGAGAAAATGCTTCTCTTTTTATGCTTGATGTAGAACAAAACTCTGATCTGCATTTATCACTCTTAAATTATGGAATGTTCCTACTGAGGTATCACATCTCTTGACATTTGTTCAACTGAAATTGAGGGAGGGAAAAATGCTGTTATAAAGTGTTGGCAGGTTCACAGGGGACATGCAGGTGTTCAGAGCAATATCTCCATGTATTTGAAGTCCTGGGATCAGTCGCTGCTTCACAGTGGGTACAGTGTGACAGGACAGGAACATCCATGATGTCATATAAGTGACCCTTCATAGCCACATGAAGAATTCAGGTTTGATAAAAGTAGGAAAAATCATAGAATCATAGAATGGTGAAGGTTGGAAGGGACCTTAAAGATCATCAGATTCCAACCTCCCTGCTATGAGCAGGGACACCTCCCACCAGACCAGGCTGCACAAGCCTCATCCAAACCTGGCCTTGAACACCTCCAGGGAGGGGGCAGCCACAACCTCCCTGGGCAACTTATTCCACTGCTTTCCTGCCCTCATGGTGAAGAATTTCTTCCTAATGTTTAACCTAAATCTCCCCTCTTTCAGTTAAAACCATTACCCCTTGTCCTAGCACTGCCCTCTCTGGTGAAAAGCCCCTCCCCAGCTTTCCTGGAGCCCCTTCAGGCCCTGGAAGGTGCTCTAAGGTCTCCCTGGAGCCTTCTCTTCTCCAGGCTGAACAGCCCAAATTCACTCAGCCTGTCTTCATAGCATGAAGTTATGAAAAATGTGTGTACTCACAGGACAAATTGGGCATAAATTCTTCTAGATGATGAAACAAAAGAGCAGTTACTCTTTTTTGACCAGAAAAAAAGCATAAAAGCCAATAAATCCTTTTGCTGTGGGAGCCTGTTAGGTGGGAATGGGCTCAGGGCAGCTCTGGATGCTCTGGTGCTGGATGGTGTTGAATTTCTGGTAACACAGAAATGAGCTTAGGCTAACTGGACATCAAAGTATTTGATAAAATATCAGAGAAGCCTTTGCAACCCCAAAATACGTTACTGCAATGATTTTATGAATATACGAGTGCCACAAATATCAAGAAATTGATGTTCAGTCATTACCAAGAGAGATCCTAAGAACCTGTTAAATGAATGCAAAGAGATATGAAAATGACTCATAGTATATATAAAAAAAAAAAAAGAAGTTGTAATAATAGTGCTTGGTCTTTCTCCAGGACACTAGTCCTTCAGCTCTTTTGATGAGACTGGATTAAGTCAATAAATAAATAGATTTTTAGATAAATGAATATCTCTATTCTTGCTCTTCATTTCTGCTTAACTAAGCCCAGGTCTATAGTGCTTTTACAAGCCAGAGTCAATTCCAAAAAAAGGAAACCTGCCAGTCTCATGCAGGCAAAGAATTGCTTCTTCATTCAAATGAAAACTAACATTTATGAGTCCTAGAACCTGGTATAAAAAATTCTGACCACCACTAGTCCAGAGCTCTCCAGGTGCCAGGAGGGTGCTGCAAGAGGAGCTGCAGATTTTCGTGGCAGCCCATCACACCTCAGCAGTATCCAAACTCTGAGCATTGCTGGATACTTGGGTTCATGATATTGACAGAAGGAGTCTCAGTCCTAAATCATACTAATTTGAGTTGTCAGTTATTGTTATGTCAGGCTGGAAAAGGCAGGTGCAGGAAATTGTTCCTGTAACAGGCTCTGGCATAATCCAGCTGGAATGGCCTATTCCATTAGGCACAGCTCATGCTGAGCAACGTGGAAGAGGTAAAACTCAGACCAGTCAAGGTGACCTCAGCCAGACATTTTGGCTTTGTTTTTGGAATAACTCTGATAAATGCATGTCTGAGAACAGAAAACCTACCTGCAAAAGCAGAGTGCTGCATAGAATAAAATACAATGCATTAGACTTAGTAGCAATGAACACAGTTGACTCTTGAAAATCAACACATAAGTGGGAAATTATCTCAGTGTGCAAGCAAATAAAAGGTGTTTTAAAGCCTACTTCAACTTTGGAAATATCCCTGTCAAATGTTTGGACCTTTCTATTGGTCAGAAGGGAGCCTAGCTCAGACTAAACACTTATTCAGCCCCTCCACATGGCTCTTAAAACATTTTCAGGCACTTCTCAGCAGATCAGGAAAACTGAAACAGTTCCATGTGGGCCTGTCTTAAGAAGGCAGGGGTCTTATCCAACATATAAATAGCTAAAAAGTAAGAGAGAAATGTTGGAAGTCTGTGAATGCTTCCAACTTTGAGGCAAAAATGTGGGCTCTTCAGATTGCTGCATGGTCTTGCCATTCCCTGGAGAAGAGCCAAGACCTGCTGTACAGAAGTAGATACCAGACCTTCAAAGATGGTTAGAGGGGTACACTCACTCAAATTGGCCCTACTGAGCCCAACAGTAGGCCAAGGCCAAGCAGTTCTGGACCCAACTGTATTGCAAAGCAGATTATTTGCAGCCTATCCAAACTCCATGAACTGGCTTCTCCACATGCCAAAAGTGATTGATTTAGTCTCTTTAACCATTCATGCAGCAGGTCCTTTATCACTCCTCTGCTCCATTAAAAGAGAGGGGTCTTTTTCCCAGAAAAATAGCCAAAAGCATGAGCCAATCATTTCCAAGAAGAATAAACTCTCTCTGCACAGCTGTTAACAACCTTCTCTTACGAGTGCCTGATGCCTTTTTGCCCTTTTCATCAAGCCCTTGGGTTTGACCAACCCTGCAGCCCAGTCTTGAAGGTGTCTCTGTTTCCCATAACTCTGGAACAACATCTTGGACCAGATTCTCATCTGAGTTGAGTTTACCTCCACTGATCTCAAGAGGACTAAGCTGGCAGATACCAGCTGAATACCTCTGTCATATCCAAAAGGTTTAGCTGATTTACACTCCTGAAGGTCCGAATCCATGTCTCTCAGTTACCTGCCATGCTTTTCTGATAGATCTTTGGCTGGTATTACAGTTCAGCATCCTCTAGGAACATCTTCTAGTCAACCTGGCCATCATCTGGGTCAGAAGGAAAATCAAGGCTAACCATGAAAGCGAGTACCTTTAATGAAATTCATTTGGGAGTATTTTCTGTACAGTCCAAAAATCCTCCTATCTCAAAACTGCTTTTCAGGTCTTTTCTTTCCCTCTGCAGGTATTCTCAAGTATCTACAGGCAACATTTCCAAGAAAACCACTGTGTATACAAGCAAGGAACTCAACTACCCCTTTGCATTCCCCTTCTGTATTGGGGCACAGGTATAAAGTCCTAGAATCATGGAATGGTTTTGGTTGGAAGGGACCTTCAAGATCATCTAGATCTAACCCCCTGCATGGGCAGGGACACCTCCCACCAGCCCAGGCTGCTCCAAGCCCCATCCAACCTGCCCTTCAACACTGCCAGGGATGGGGCAGCCACAGCTTCCCTGGGCAACCTGGGCCAAGGTCTCACCACCTTCACACTACAGGATATCTTTCTAATATCACATCTAAATCTCTCCTCTTCCAGTTTACAACTCCAATTCCTTGTCAAAAGTCCCTCCTCAGCTTTCCTGGAGCCCCTTCAGGCACTAGAAGTTGCTCTAAGGTCTCCACAGATCCTTCCCTTCTCCACAATGAACACCACCAACTCTCCCAGCCCATCTCGATAGCAGAGCTGCTCCAGCCTTCTGATAATCTTTGTGGCCTCCTCTGGACTTGCTCCAACAGCTCCATGCCTTCCTTTCATGTTGACTTATCCCATCTTGAAACCCTATCATTCCTGCACAACATACATTTTCCCTCTTACATAGAAAACCTGCATTGACTTAGACATGGTGGGCCAGAAACAAGCAAAGAACAGAGGGCTGAAGAGAGGAAAGAAGGGAAACCACCAAGTTTTGCATCGCATTGGGTTTGGGTGAAATTCTTCATTAAGATAATAACACCTGTTTCTGTGTCATCTCTCTCTCACCTGGGGCTGTGCCTAATTTTCACTCCAGCTACACAAGAAACCCCCATCAGAGTGCCTTTCTGGTTCTCCTGTTTGCAAGACAAAACAGTGCTAAATAAACAAAGGAACCCAGCAATCATGGTGATCAGCTGCTTGATCCTGTCATTCCAGTATCCTGCTTCAACCATTGTCATATCAAACACTTTATAACAAATAATTGGCTGAAAATCAGAATGTCTATCTGAAAAAAAAATAATTTGAAAAGAAAAAAGAAGAGCTATGGATGTCACACAACAGAGGAAAAACTCCATCTTGATGTAAAATACAGCTTGATAAATCCCTTGGGGAATTTAAATTACAGGCTACACTATAATCTCTGAACTCAGTGAGCCAGGGGTCTCCTTCTAATCATGAGTTTGAAGCAGATGAAATTCTCCACAGATCTTGCTGGCAGTCAGTTTTAGATCACTGCAGGAAGAATGACTTCTGGCCTCTCACCAACCGAGCTCTGCAGCAGTACCCAGATTTCTGAGGATTCAAGTGTTCCTTTGTTTGCTTCTGAAAACCTCTTAGACTGAATATTAGAAATCATTTCTTTACCAAAAGAGTGGTTGGACAGTGGAACAGGCTGCTCAGGAAGGTGGTGGAGTCACCATCCCTGGAAGTGTTTAAAAGAAATGTAGATATAGTGCTTAGTGACATGATTTAAGCACTGAATGGGTAAAACAGGTTAGGGTAGGGGAGGTTAGGTTATGGTTGGACTTGATGATATTGAAGATCCCTTCCAACCAGGATGATTCTGTGATTCTAAGCAGAATGGTGGAGATTGGAATGTGAAAGCATTGTACCCATCCTCTGCAGGGCCATACCCTCATACCCTACACGTGAGTCCAGAACACAGGAGAGCAAGCTTTAAGGCTTGACTCTGCCAAAGGCATCATCTAGGTCATCATCAGACATGGGTGGTGATTCCACCTTTTTTTACAGTCTCTTTCTATGGAGGGAAAAGAGATTTGTTTGTGTGGTTTTGTTTTTTGATTTAGTTTTTTTTTTTTGAGTTGCAAAGAGACAAGATGCAGCAGGAGGGAAGGAGATGGCAGGGAGCTGTGAGAAGGATAGTTTGAAGAGATAAGAAAACAGTATGCAAGTGCACTGCTTTCCACACAGACCTTCTCTAGCACATCTCCTAGACCAGAACTCTGTGTCATGGGGCAAGGGGCATCTCCCAAGCACAAGAGCACACATGGAGCCATGTGGTGGGAAGAGAAGAGGTGACACCACAGCTGCATCTGACACCTGAGGCAGCATGAACCTTTCTTCAAGGCACACATACACATTTTGTGAACAGTCCTCTCCATATGTCTTCAGTTTATAAAGCACTTTCAGTTGAAGTAAGCTGGAAACTACCCAGAGACTTGAAAGTCAACAGAACCACTAGGTCAACTCACCCAAACTCTTCTTCACAGGTCACAGATGGCAACACTATGGAAGGGGTGTGATGGTGAGATCCAGGGCTAGTATCAGGTGAGCTTGAGCTTCACCTTGAGCATGCCTATGGCACCCTGAGATCTGTAATAGCCCAACAGGAACAGACTGCAATCCTGGGAGAAAGAGGAAGGAGACCTTCATCTAGGACAAAAGCTGGAAAGAAAACACTGAAGGAATTAAAACTATTTTGAAACACTTAGCTCTGTGGAAAAGGTCCTAGTTTGGAGACAGAGATGCTGCTGGAGTACTCCACTGATACTGCTAGAGACTGGCATGAGAGGAGAGGACCAGTCCACTGTGCCAGATCTTTGCAACAAGATGGGACAGCCCAGAAAAGCTGTTACGGGGTTCACTTAAGCATTAATATAACAAAGAAAAATGAAGTAAATGTATATTTGACCATGTCATAGAATGGTTTAGGTCTGAAGGCACCTCAAAGATCATCTAGGTCCAACCCCCCTGCATGAGCAGGGACCCATCCCACTAGACCAGGTTGCTCAGAGCCCCATAATGAAGGGCATGGATTTTCTAGTCAACCCACTTAATGTAAATCAACCCCACAGACTGAAAAAGAATATCTGATCTCTGGTGGGGGCCAGAAACAGATGCCTACAAGAAACTATAGGAACAGAGAAAGAGATTTTTACCTTTCTTAAGTTTGTCTACCTGCTGAAATCCTTTAAACATTTAGCATCCACACTGTCTTCAACAACAATGTGCTTCATGTGAAAAATCATCTCCTTTGGCTTCTTCAGAACATGCTACCCAGCACTTTTATTTGATAGCAGAAGTGCTGGTAGTACAAAAGAAAATGAGGAATAGTGCCCTACTCACCTTCCTCATGCCACTTGGGATTTTATTATCCTGCTGGACCAGGTTCAAGCACAGTATATTCCACACCTTGCCCAACTTTCCATCACCTAGCTGGCTCACAGGCAGGTTTTGTGGGCATATTTCATGGTATCCTAAGAAACTGGTCATACTCAGGTGGAACTTTCTAGCTGGGACCTGAGACTATGTTTGCAGGACCAAATGGAAAGCCAGGAGACCAGGGCCTGAGAAAAGTTTTGGGTCTTGACTGTGAGAACAAAAACAGTCATGACTGGAAAGGCCAGACAACTCATTTATGACTGGATCCTCATCTCTTTGAGCTCACCATAAAGCTCCCACTGACCTGAGTGCTGAACAAAAGTAGCGTGCATGGATTTGATTTAGAGCAGGAATTCTGCCCTTAATAAAAAAATAAAATATGACAATATCTCAAGATCTTGCCTCCTTTCTCCCTGTTATCCTCACCACATCAGTGGCTGGACTGCAGGGTCCCTCTTCAGTGGGAGGAGGTTATTTTTCAGATGTCAGATACATGAAAACTTCTCATCTTGTGCTATGAAGGCAATGATGCGATAAATTAATTTAGACTCATTCTGTGGCTGGAGGGAAGGAGACTGGATCAAAGAAGAAAACACAACTCTGTTGTTGTTTTGTTTTGTGGTCGTTGAGGTTTTTGTGTTTGTCTTATACGACCCCTGAAGACTGTGATGCAAAAGGTTGCAATGTGTAGATCGTTCATACAAAGCACGTGTTTAGATAAAAGGAACATACTGAGTTTTTCTTGCCCTGTCCTCAGTCTCTCTTCCTCATATGGAAAGAGACAGTGAGAGCCCAAGGGTATCAGTTAGTAGAACACCAACACATACACACACAAAGGCACGGTAAAATCACCCCTTCTTAACACCCCCTGCAATGCCTGAAGGACAAATTCCACATCTCCAAACATGTAGAAATCTCAAGGAGGCCCTCTCTTGTTATCAGCAAAGTTAGAGGAAGAACTTTGGCTTCAAACTTGTGTCCTGAAACAGGAGCTCCCATTGCTTTAGTACTTTCAACATGTCTCGAACGAAGTTCATGCTACCTAGGATAAGAAAAGTCTGGATAAAAGTTCTGGGACAGTATCTTCTGTTTTGCTGCTTCCTGGGTCTTAGAGTTTCAGGAGATCATCAGACCTGAGACCTTTGGAACAAACTGTGCTGACTGCAGTGAAGGAGCCTTTCCCAGGGAAATAGTGCCTGGATAGAAAATTTCTTTGCATTTTCTGTTCTCATTAGGACAGCCTTCATCTGCCAGTCTGTGCATGGGAGGGTAGCTGCTCCCTTATGATACTCTAGAAAAAAACTCCGTCACAGAACAAACTAAACCTACAGCAAAGGGAAATTGCAGAACAGCTGTAGATCTCTTGACCAGACAAGAACTTCCAAAGATAACCCTATCTAAAATGTTCAGAATATGACAACTACCCACACTTGGCAGCCTAAGATGAGGAGATGACATTTCTTCCAGACCTCCCACTAAAATATGCAGCTACCCCACATGAGGCTGTTTTTTATTGGGAAGCCTTTGAAGCTGTTCATCTTGCTACAAATGAACTCTGGCATTATTATTCCTTGTAAAAGGACAGGGCAAGGGAGGCAAATATCTTCTGACAATGAGAGTATGTCTTTATATTTTGGCCTTATGGCACCCCTGGGTACCAAAAAAAAAGTCAACTACCACCAGATTTCATCTGCAATTGCTGGGAAAGGACCCACGTGAAAATCATTATTATTATGGCAATGACAATGGGAAAGTCAAGCACTTCATGGTGCACAGGGCCCTCCAGGAGCAAACAGAAGATTCTCCACCCTGCTCTAGGTGCACATCCATTTGGGTACATCTCACTCCTTGGACTTCCTTTCCAATTAACAGAAGCCAGATGAGTCCTTGGCTTAGGTACCTGCTTTAGGAGCACATGCCAAGGCTATACCAGCTCCACTGACTAATGCAGTTTCTTAGTGTTGGGAATCTAGTGATGCTGGAGATGCTCCAAGGTATTTCACCCAAATTTCACCCAAGGGAGAGGTTGTGACTGTCCCCTCCCTGGAAGTGTTCCGGACCAGGTTGGATGGGTCTTGGAGCAACCTGGTCTGGTGGGAGGTGTCCCTGCCCATGTAGGGGGTTGGAACTCAATGATCTTTACAGTCCCTTCCAACTCAAACCAGTCTGTGATTCTATAAAAAAAACAAAACACCACACCTGCTGCTGCTCCAAGAGGATGAATGATCATACATGTTGTGTCTTATCTGCCAGTCCCATGTGGAGGTCTCAGACTGGAAAGGTGCCAAAAAGCACCTGTGTTTGTAGAACTGTATTGAGTCCATTCACCAGACAGTCACATCTACATCTGATCTCACGTTGTACTCAATGGAAATTCAGTGAGCACCATCAATTAAATGAACACTTAGAGTCTTTTATTCTCCATACTGGAGTTATGAATACTACATATTCTTATTCTAGCAGTTGTCCAAACAGATCAAGTAAACTGAAGGCTGTCAGTAAAGAATGTCTAGTGTGAAACAACATTGCACTGGGAATGAAGACAAGAAAGCAAAGCTCTCCATTCTCAGGGCTTTTCTTTAAACTTGATTGCACAGTAATCAATGTCAGGGAGTAACTATTTTTATATGTGTTTCACAGAAGGATAAAGGCTGCAATTCAAACTCTCAGTTCTTAGCACCACTGCTACACTGGCAGAAAGGTTATTTCCTCTCTACTGCCTAAAGTGCCAATGAACCTTTTGGAGTTGTTAGCACCAGCCCACCATTTCAGAGAGGTTATCACTTGAAAGCCACAACTGTCAAGATTTAAAAATGAACAGAAATACTCAGGCACTCAGTTTTCCTTTAAGATCAGAAGGAACCCGGTTTCTGTACTGAGGTGCCTCAAGGAACCCAGTCTGGATCCACCTAATATCTGATTGGTCTTTTTTCAGCCTAGACAGTTTCTTCCAGACCTGAGGTGGTCAAAAGTAGAATGGGATCTTGGGGAGAAGGTGAAACAAAGGCTGTGTTTTGGACACCAACCATCCGTGACATCAAGCATGGGGAACACCAGCAGACTCTGCTTGCAAACATATCACCAACTTTTCACTAATCAGTTCTGGAGGTCTTAACATAAGAAGGACATGGAGATCCTGGAGAGAGTCCAGAAGAGGGCCACAAAGATGATCAGAGGGCTGGAGCACCTCTTGTATGAAGACAGGATAAGAAAGTTGTGGGTATTTAGCTGAGAGAGAAGGCTCCAGGGAAAATCTTAGAGCACCTTCTGGTACCTGAAGTGGCTCCAGGAAAGGTGGGGAGGGGCTTTGACAAGGACTTTTAGTGACCGTAGAAGGGATAATGGATTAAAACTGGAGGAGGGGAGATTTAGATCAGACACGAGGAGGAAATTCTTTAGTGTGAGAGTGGTGAGACCCTGGCCCAGGTTGCCCAGAGAAGCTGTGGCTGCCCCATCCCCGGCAGTGTTGAAGGGCAGGTTGGATGTTTCTGGGCAATTGGTGAATCAACCAAGGGCAAGCTGGACTTTTCTGGACACTTTTCGACACAGAAAGGCTGTAGACTTGTTGAGTAGTATCTCCTAGTCTCTCCTTGGCCAAGTAAACTGCATAGGGTCAGTAGTGAACAACAAGTAATTCAAACATGGTTGGAAATACAGTTGATGACACAGATTTTCAGATTTCCCAGCTTTTTGCTCTCAGGCACTTTCATTAAGGGTGTAACAGTAGGAAGTTCATAGAATCATAAAATGGTTTGAGTTAGGGATGGGGCTTCCACAACCTCCCTGGGCAACCTGTTCCAGTGTGTCATCACCCTCACAATAAAGAATTTCCTCATAATGTGTAACCTAAATCTCTCCTCTTCCCATTTTGATTCATTACCTCCTGTCCTCTCACTACAAGCCCTTGTAAAAAGTCCCTCCCCAGCTTTCCTGGAGCCCCTTCAGGCACTGGAAGGTGCTCTAAGGTCTCCCCAGAGCTTTCTATTCTCCAGACAGAGCACCCCAAATCTCTCACTCTGTCTCCAGAGCAGAGCTGCTCCAGCCCCAGATAATCTCTGTGGCCTCCTCTGGACTCTCTCTCCAGCAGCTCCAGGCCTGTCTTATGTTGGGGGCTCCAGAACTGGGCACAGTTCTCCAGGTGGAGTCTCATGAGAGACAAGTAAAGGGGGAGAATCACCTCCCTTGTCCTGCTGGCCACCCTTCTTTTGATGCAGCCTAGGAGAAAGGGAAGCCCTGAGTCTTCCACTGACTGTTGCAATTACTTGATTTCCATTAAACCTTGTTTCAAAGACTTAAGCCAACATCTATTTGAGGAATACTGATTAAATCCCTTGTACTTCAAGTCCCCAGCTGGGGACTAATGGTGATGCTACAGTGTCTGTCCAGGAATTTATCAGAAATTGTGTTTCCAAGCCCAGGCTTTTGCAGCACCTGACTCAGCAAAGCCACCAGGTGCTAACGTAATGCAAAGAGCTACTTGCAATAAAGAATGACTAATAGTTTGTTGTCTTTCTTTCCCTTTCAAGAGCTGTTTATTTGACGCTGAACGGTTACGTAAAAACCCTGAAAAGAAACAACAGGCATGCATTCCAACAGGAGTCAGCCAGCCATTTCAACCAAAAGGATTAATGCCAGAGCTGAACCTGTCAGTCTATACTATTTCTCACTTGATTAATCCAAACCCCATCAAAGCCTCTTCAAAGACTCCCACTGACTTCCAGCTGATCAGCTGGTTTGCAGTTTTCCCAAAGCAAACAGAACTGGCCTGATGAAAGAAATGTGCAGAGACAGGAAATACACAAAGACCAAAGCTAAGCACTGAGCATCTCCCAATCAGGAGGCAACTTCATCCCATGGGATCACCAAAAAAAACCAAACCAAAACAAAAAAAAGCCCACACTTTTGGAGTTATGAACAACTTGTGAAAGACAGGAGAGAGCCTGCAGCCCATTGACTCAGAATTGAGGACTCTCTGCAGTTCTTCCCCCCCAGTAAGCACAGGACTGATTTCCCTTGAATGAAACCTTGTGATCACAGTTACTGATCTCAGCTGAAAAGCTCTCTCTCAGCTCTAAGCTTCTCTTGCTGCCTGATGACCTTAGTACAAGGTCTTCTGCAGAACCCTTGTCATATCTGCCAACCTTCTGCAGGCTTCTCCTACACCTTGAGTCTACGGATATACCTTGGGCATAGGGACACAGGATGCTCATTTGTGGGCAACCAAATCCCATGCCACACACATCAGTGAGAGCTGTGGTAACTTCTCTGTGTGTAAGACAACTGGTTGGGACTGTGACCAACTAGTTCAGGCACCTCAGCCAACTGCACACACAAGGAACCCACCACCTTTGTTTATAACAGAGTAGCACCTCATGGGAGTAAATGTATCAGCTGCTCTATACAGCCCTTACTGGAAGATGGAAACCCAGATAAAGCATCAGGACAGTTTCTTCTGGTCACCTGGTAACACTGGAAGGTCATACATGTAACAGAGGCTGGTTGTTTTGGAACCCATTACTTAACAAAGATGGATTACTCACAGAACTGGAATTTGGTGGTTTCTGAGGGATCAGTGATCATAGCCTGATAACAGTCCTCATAGGAAAGTGAAAGAGTCTCAAGCCATCATTTATATCCTTGGTACTTCTGAAAGGCTTCTTGCTCTGGCCTGAAAAGATTAATGAGTAAAATCGATTCAGAGGAGAAAAAGCAGATGAAAAATGGACATGAACTCTGGGGGATTTTTATTAGCTATCTAAAGAGGAGAGATCTCACTAGGACAGATGGCAAAGCAAAAACAGGGAGAGTCAGAAAATCAATATAAAATAAATGGGGAAAAAAATAAACAAAAGAATACAAGTGGGAGATGTTGAGGCGTACAGAGGTAAGTGATGTTTAAGAGCCCAGAGGATTCCTGCCTGAGAGGGTCGTTTTGAAATAGCTTAAAGTAGATCTGAAGCAACATGTTGGTGGGTAGAAGGAGTAAAACTGTGTGATAATATAGAAAAGACAAAGCTGCTCAATAGCACTGTAGAAAAACCTGGGCAACACTTTGCAATGCGAGGGAATGAGAAATCCTAACCTTTTGTCACAAAGACGACTTGCTCTGGTGATCTTTCACCTCAAAATGAGATGCTGCTCTGTACGATGGTCATGAAGCTGTTCCTGGACTCAGCCAGGGCTCATCAGGAGAAACTGCCCTGTGTTGAAACAGGGTTGGGATCATCTAGTGGTTCCATCAATTTTAAACCTTCTGGGAAGTTTACGGTGTGCAGTAATTGAAACTGCCTTATAAAAGGAGAAAAAAGAAATATTCACACCTTGAGGGCAGCCTGTAAGGTCTGCAGGTGGGACTTGATGGAAGAGCAATGACCACCTGGGGAATGAGTAAGATCACAAGATAAGAGGCATTTAAAGTAACTGCTCACACTTGCAGTGACCAGACCAAGGGAGAACATGCAATCAGTTGTGCTGACCCAGCAGAGCAGAGGCAGTATCTTAACACACATTCGTAGCTTCTTTTGCAGGAGCCTGACAGTCTCCAGGGTCCCAGAATAATATCTCATCAACTGAACCATCCTTCCCATCTTCATCCCTTAGCATCAACTAGTTTGTCTCTCTGTTTTCTCTAGACTAGTTTTATATTAGTATTTGCACTTCAATCACAAACAGTATTTTCTCTTTAAGAAAACACCTGGATTTTTTTAAAAAATACTCCTTTCCTTTCTGCACAGCAAAAAGCAGGAATGAAGCACAAACCATATTTCACTTATGCAGATGTGCTGTCTGAAAAGAAAACCATCTCACAAATAATGGCACTTTTCTATCACAATACATTTGCTCATGGGGTGAGGAACAGAAGAGTGTAGAAGTAAACACAGAGGTTATTTTCTGAGACCAAAACATTATGAAGTGCATTTAAAGGAGAATCTAGCCAGAGTTGTGTTGCAGCAATCAAAAACCAGAATACGTTTTTGATAAGAGGAAGACACAAGAGAAAAATAATTCAAGTTGAATGGGGCTTTGAGGAACCTGATCTAGTGGGAGGTGTCCCTGCCCATTCAGAGAGATTGGAACTAGATGATTTTTAAGGTCCCTTCCAACCCCAACCATTCTAAGATTCTATGATTCTTGTAGCTAAAGGGGCCAAATCCTTACTAGCTTTGCATTAACTGGTGCAGGTATAGCAGTGAAAAGAGGCAACCAGATGTGATTCTAGATTAGCAAACTCCAGAAAGCATCTATGCAGAGGCATGGCACACCAGATGAGTAAAAACCCCTACAAGGCTGCTGTTCCAGTAGTCACTGCCCTATCTCCACTGCCATGACCATTAGTACTGAGAGGCAGAGTGGATTCAAACTGCTGAGATGCATTTGTTGAGGGAATATGTCTCCTTCCTTGGCCAGCTCACCTGGTCAAGCCTGGCAGGCCTGGATGGATGTAGAGAAGGAGTCACTAAAGATGTGCTGGTGTTATGGGATGATTCTCTAGAAGATAATTTTGCCATGCACTGAGTAAAGGATGTTCAATCCAACTCATCATCAGTGGCAGCTGTGTCCCATAGCATGAGGGAATGTAATCAAATGGCCTGGAAGTCTCTCCCCAAGCTGAGGACTGAAATGTGTTGCTCTGCTGCCTGTTCTGCTGTCTGTGTATTGCTCTGCTGCTCTAGTGCTCTCTGCTTGCATGACCCCCTGAGCTCTGACAGTTCAGGCAGCAATCAGGGAGTCTAAAAATACAAAGAAAGATGATGTTGCAGCCCATGTTTTCAAGAGCTCACTCACTGTAAGTTATTTCATACTTGGACTTTCTGCATAAGACATTTTAATACCTTAGGCTGAAGCACCAGGCTAAGAAAGCCAGTGATCTAAATTCCTCCTGTCTATGACACAATCTGCCTTGTGGACAACAAACCTCTGCAGACATAGAGCCAACAGAGAGAAAAACCTCTTCCTCTAGGAAGAGCCATGAGGTAGAAGAACATACATGGACTTTTGGTTGCTTGATTCCAGACCAAAGCACTGAATATCTCTAAATTCTTAACCTTTCACAAGAGGCAGTTTTCCCTGCAACATTTCTGAGTGAGGCAATATTTTCATGTATCTTCTTCAGATATACACTCTATCTTCTTACTGAATTGTGATTCCTTTACCTTCATCATGAGTTTAAATCCATCATCAAAAACATTATTTATTACTGTTCTCCTAATAATCAGAAAATGCTTGTTCTTTGTCTAGCTTGAGCACTAATGTGAGCCCTGAACATCATCAACAACAGGATGTATTCAGATTTTACCACTTTGTATTGCTGATTCCAAGTGCATTTACCTTGGGTTAGGACCTCACATAAATGCACATCATCTGCTAAAAAGTCTCCAAGGATGCTGGTAATCTCTCATGATGTGCTAACTCTGTGTCTTCTCTTCTGGGTATTTCTCCACAACTTCTTTTTTTTTGGTTATTTCTTCCCCACTGGAAGAGTGTCTCACCTCATCAAACACTCCCTACTCATATGTTAAAACATAATCTTTTTTTCTTTCCTACCCTTGAATACATCATATAAGAAAAAAGCTCCAAAGAGAGTTCAGGATGGGAAAGATGAGTCCAAGATAGTCAGAGATTTCCAGAACTACACACTCCTACACATTTCTGTCATGGGTTAAAAAAAACCAAACAAACCAGACTATTTTAGCACTGGTGTCAGGACATGAGAAATGAAAGTTGTTGTAAATTACCTTGAAATCACATGAATCTTCCTAGGGAATGAGGAGGCTGGAGCTAAAAAACCCACATTATTTTCTTAGTCCTGTCAGTGGAGGAGTCTGTGGGGTGGGTGGGAGCCACAATCAAGGTAACTAGAGGAGATGGAGGAGTGTTTTCCTTCCTGAGCTATGAGAACAATTCTTTGGAGGCCTTCAACGGCTGGGACAAAGTCAGTGCTCTGGTCAGTGGGATTGCTGAGCTGTTTGAGCATATTTTTCCCACAGCCTGACCCTCTACCAAGCCTCATCCTTTATCCTGGTCATGGCACCTCTGTGTAGTGAACCATGGCCACACCCATAGAACCACAGCTACCATCCAGGGCTGAACTTCAGCTCTTTGAAACTGCAAACAAGCCCTCATACCTCTTGGGCTATGGAGTAACTGAAGGCAAATATCTGTAAAGATAAACTTAAACACACAGACTGTAAATGTTTTCTGTGCCAGAGCCTGTAAATTCATAGGAGAGATGTGTTATACCCCTGTGTTTTGGAATCCAGAGGAGGCTGAAATGGTGCCAGTTTGGAGTAGTTGGAGAACAGTTCACATCTATCTTCACTCCTTGGGATAACACAGACTAAGCATTAAATAAATAGATTCATGGGAAGGACCAAAGGAAGCTGGTGATGTTTAAACACAGATATGATATGAATTAAGCTCTTTGTTGGAGCTTTTATTCTGAACAAGATGGGCATACAAATCTTAATAAAGTTGAGTAAAGTGCAGTCTTTGGACTGCAGAAGGTGCAGAGCAGCAGTGACTTTTCCTACCAAACTGCTGAGAATGAATAAGCACGACTGAGTTGGTAGCCCACAGGACCAAAATACCATCCTGGTTTTGACACAATTATGAGCACAAAAAAGAACTAACTTATGCTCATTTTTCACACAGCTTCCCTCACTCTCATAACCTCTCTTCCCACTCTCCACAGGAAGCAAGAAACTCAACAGTGTATCTTCGTTTAAGATAAGCATGTTTCTAATTTCAGATGCAGCAAGATACAACTCTACCTCAAGTTAACTTTAAATGAGTCTCCCACCAGAATAACATCTTTTTTTGTTGTTATTTTTTAAGTGCCCAAAAAGGAAACAAACTCAACAAACTTTGTCTCTTCCTGCTGATGCTCAGTGCAAAGACAAATCAATGCAAGGCCTATCATGTGAGTCTATTATATGACCTGCAGGTAGAAAATCAGGTTGAGGATACTGAGTGATGCAGAAAAAAACCCACCAGCTCTCCCAGAGTACTGGTTTCTTCTCCATGCCTTGGAAATGTTTTGTGGATGGGAGAAAGTTCAGAAATATTCATATTCAAGAAGGGACTTATGGATAACCTTCATATAGCCTGAATGTCTGTGTGCACATTGCACTGCTCGTTCCATCAAGAGCAGTAAACCTGACCTGCTGGAAAATTGTCTGGTTTTTGTTTAGGCAGAAGAATAAATTGGTTAGCATTCATTCTTAAGAGAGATGGGGCAAAGTGGGCAAGGGGCATGCAGGCAGGCTGTGATTTCAAACTGCCTCAATGTGTCTGCAAAGCGATCCCACCAATGTAAATCCTGTGCTTTGAAGGGCAGCTTTGTGTTTATCAGAGTGCACCAGCTAAAACAGACTTGTTCTTCCAGTCAACTGCTTGCTACAGGTCTGCAAACTGAAATTAGGAAAATCCAGTCAAGGCGAATGACTGAGTTATTTTCTCTGAGAGGGGGCAGTAAGGAAAGCATACAACAAGAGCTACATTTCCCATGGCTGTGTCCTGTCAGTTTGGGGAGGTCAGGAGCTTAGGCCTGTCTAAGCCACTGGATTTACATTCCAGGAATTTATCTAATCCCTTTTTAATACCACTCATGAAGTTGCTTTCCATAACAATCTACCATTCAGTTACACATCTGAAATACTGCAGATTTTCTTCCTGTCCTTTCTGGGAAGGTCTCTCCATTCTGGGCCTGTTGGCTGCATTTTGCCTTCAGTCTTTAAAGCAAACTTACAGAGACCTTACCCTTTGGCCCTGGCTCTTGGCCTCGATCTCTATTTTTGTAAACTGAAAGCCACGTATTTCCATTAATCTAAGATTGCAATTCAACATAAATTTAAAGTCCAATTTGCTGCCAAAAAGAGTGGTCCTTTTCCCCTTCTCATGCCATCCGTGACAATCCAGGGAGCCAGATCAGGAAATGGTTCTGGCTGAAAACTAACCAACCCCATGCATCCCACTCCAGAGTATTGCATGGACTTGTGAAGATGCAAGACAGAAGAATGAGAGCATTTCATTAAGAAGAAAAGACAGAGTGGGATCACTTCTTCATTCATCAAAAAACACATCCTTGTGTCATGAGGCTGCATGGTGCAACCACCTCCCTCTCTCCATTACCTCTTTGCCATCATGACTTTTTTAGTAAGGCTGAAAGGATGTAGACTCCCAAACCTTTCCCTCCTGGAAGCCAAGAAACCACCAGCTGTTTGTAGCCTGAAGGTCAGTGTTCTCTAAACAAGATAGTTTTAGTCAGCAACTAGAAAAAAAAACCAACAACCTTGGATCAGAAATGACTGTGGGAAGCTGTGGCTGCATGTGCAGCCCTTGCAGTCTGACATGCTGCTCTGTCCCCCAGCACCACCCCATCCTTCATTTTTCTTTCATTGCTAAAGAATGTGGTTGGTCCATGCCTTTCCAGCTTAGAAAGCATTTTCCAATTGCAACCCATGCCTGTCTCAGCTGTCAGTCACTGCTGAAGTCAGGGTGGTATTCACTGGGAAACCAAAGTTGTGCTTTCTTTCCTTTGCATGGAAGGGCACCTTGCCATCATTTTTATTTTTATTTTAGACAATGACTTCTTTCTGAGCACCTCAGCAGGAATCATCAGAAGGCACTGCCTTGCACAAAAGAAGAACGTGGCTAGTCTTTTTTTCCAGGAACCACAGAAGCCTGGATACCACCAGTGAACAGCCTCTGGGTGGAGAAGGAGCTCTCAGCTCCTGCAGAGTTCTGCACTCACTGGCTGTGTCTGTGGTAGGAAGTTAAATATGCACGGACGGTGCTCGGAGGCCAACTGGCAGTGAGGGTTCAGTGTGAATATTCTTCAGCTTTTAATACTCCCCTAAGAAGGGATTTCTGCTTTCAAACTGCCTTTTGGAAACTGTTCTTGACCCATGCACAACTAGGAGAATAGCATGGGTTAAGACCTGTTCCCAAAACACATTTGTATGTGTGTACTACAGGCAAGCCACCCCAACCCAAGGGGAGAGAAAACCTACTCATAGGACTCAAGTCTTGGTGTTGCAGCTGCCTTCAGGACCCTTGGGACATTTTATGCACTAGTTAATAATCACTCAGAAGCAGAAAGTAGCTCAGTTTTTCAGAGAGAGGGGAGGGGCTGACATCCTGGAATTACTTACATTACTGCCCATGTTGCTAAGTTCAGAAGGTGCTTCTTGTACTCCAGGAATACGAGAAATAGTACTGATGAACCAAAGGACAACAGTTTTCCCTCTCTCTATGCTGTATCTTTATCTCACATTGTTTTCAGGCACTGCCACATGCACAGCCTGGAATAGTTCAATGGCTTGTACCTTCGTGCAGCATTTTGAGAGAGAAAGTATGACATTCTAGCCAGCGACCACAGCCAAGATGGGAGGTTAAGTCTGAGGTGTATAAAAGTTCAAGAGCTATCTTACCTTGTCAAATGGTCTCTTTCTAAAACAGTGGGAAGAGAAAACATTAGGTTCATAGGTTTAATCCCATCAGTCTTAGCTCTTATTCTGAAAACAACATTAATTCCCTCCAGAGATTCATGCTCTGCTCCTGTTCTACCAGGAATGCCTTGATGTTTCATTCAGATTAAACAATTAAGGGAGGATTAGTGTCTCTTAAGGTCAAAAGCTTAAAAGACAATTTGTCCAGTCTTAAGACAGTCCTCCAAGACAGATACACTTAATCTTCTTCTGAAGATGTCTAGTTCCCTTTTTTCATCATGAAGAACGCCAAGATGATGAACTTGGAATTAAATATCCAATGCCTGGTCATCTACCTCAGGTAAATGGATATCTCTGTGTGCATGCACAGTAGCTGGCATGAGAAGTCACAGTAGTGTCCTGACTTTTCCCTAGGACTCCCACAGATTCTGGAAATATTTACAAATGTCAAGAGCTGGGTACTTTGTAGCCTTTGGCTTGGATAATCTGGCTGATTTTGAGCCAAATTTCCCCAAGTTTGGTGCAGCTGGATCGTGTCAACTCAACACAGTCAACATGTCTGCTGGACAATTCATGTCAAGGAGTGAGAAATTACCATATATGATGAGAAAAGTAAAAACAGACAAAAGAGCAATTCTGACCATAAACAGCCTCAATTGAGATAAAATAAGGTAAAATGAATCTCAGTTGATGCATCCTAGGAACAAAGCAATGCACTTGAGCAACTTCATAACCTCTGTGGTTTTCCTGGGCTAGGTGGGTGATAGAGTCCTCCACAAGGAGCTAGGACAAACCAGCCTTGCAGAATGTATCTTTTCCTAGCATGTTAAACCTTTGCTTTGGAAAACCTTCTGGGAAAATCTGCTGGGTGAATGAAGACACCCTATGCTCATACAAAAAGAAATGGTTTTTAGCTCTGGGCAGCTATGGGGAGAGGAGATTATCTTTCCATGGAATCCCTTTCAACATGCATCCCTACTAAGGGAAACTCTTCTCTGCTTTCTCCCTCTAACACACATCTCTAGCTGCAATGCCATGGGCCAGTCAGGCTTGGTTGGTGGAGCACAGCCCAAGGAAAACAGCAGGAGATGTTCTGCAGAGTTGCTCCAAGAACATAGGCAAAAGGAATCACGTTGTGATTGCAGAGACTTGGCAGCTATAAGAAAGCAGAGAAACGTGCTCTTTCCCTCAGCTGCAGCTGTTGTCTTGCTCTTCATGACATTTCAGAAATTATTTTTTTGAGTCTAGATATGTAATTTTTACCAACAGTCACACTTGAACTGTTGTTCATTTTTCCTACACCTTCCATAGACCACAGAAATAGGCTTCTCAAAGACACTGAAGAAATATGAAAAAATGATCAGATTCCTACACACCCAACAGATTCCTATTCCTAATCCTGCACGTTCCTATTTCTCCCCACAGACTATCAAAAAGCTGTAGCCATTAGTCATTAGCTCAGATGGAGTGGCACTGTAGGTGTTTGAAATCAGATTAAATTAATCCCACCTTTAGTCTCAACCACGTAGCCATCCTTCAGCACCAGTGGAGAAAGAGAGGTCTCCACCAAGCAATTCACCTGACCTGTCTGAAACCTTGATCTCAGGTCAGGATGAATACCCTTGAGAAGCACCTTCTCCCTACACTGATTTTAAGAAACTTGCTGCAGTTGGATCTGGATAAACAACTGCTTGGAAAGTTCAAGTTATGAACCTCATGCCCTGTGTACTTTCCCAGCCCTACCAATTCCATGATCAAGAAACAGAGAGAGATAGAAAACTAGCTCCACAAAAAAGCTCCTGGGATGACCGTGAGCAGGGCTGTTTTGTCAGGGGTGATTAAAGCTATGAATACATTCTCTTTCAGTGCATACTAATGAGTGCCCTGTTCTTTCCATACCAAGGGGCACAGTTGGAATCATAGGATATAGTGTCCCAGCCAAAAAGTTGGTCAGTCACCCCAGAGCAAACCAGCACAGCGTGCTCAGAAAAGAGACAAGGACACGAGAGCAAAACAAAGGGTTTGCCAAAATATCATGCTTAGTCCAGCAAAATGAACAGTGAGTGAGAATATAAATACAGGAGAGAACTCCCACCAGGAAAGGAGTTACTCATTTATGTTGAAAGTCATTATTGGCACAGGAAGAGAAGTTAAAGATTGACCCAGCATAAACTCAAGCTGGAAACCAGAAGGCAATTTTGAGGGACTGGAACAGTTTGGTTCCAGTCTAGGTGACAGAGTCACAATGTGACCAGTTAATAACTTCCTACATCTTACACAGCCCTAAGAGCATTTGGTTGACATATGGGAGAGAGACAATATTTTGTTTGGATAAGATTCTAGAGACCTATCAGTCAAAAACAACATCCATTATATTTGAATTTGGATAAACAAATCTTGTGTTTAGTCATCAGGCAAACTAGATTTTGGTCAATCTCTGTCAGCTGCTTCACATCTTATTTTACCAGCAGAACTGGAGAACAACACATATTTATGTGTCATTAAGTAAATTCTTGCTCCCTACAGAGGAAGCTGCAAAACAGTTCAGCCAGCTTAGATGTAAATTCCTTCCATGCCTCTAGATCCCTTTGTGTCTAAGGGACCAAGTCCCTTTTGTCTTTGATCAACCTTATCTACCTGTGAAGACACAGACAGAGGAAAGGCACAGGTCAACATTTTCAAGCTGTCATTGAAGTAACAAGGCTTGAAATAACTCCTCAATTCTACATGTTACTTACTGTCTTTGAGGATCTCTCTTCTCTCTGTTTCCATTTTGGAAATGGTTTTCCTGATTGAGTTGAAAATGGGAGCACACAAGTTCATATACTCACCCACACATGCTGCCTGCCCATCAAACTACAACAGGTGCTCATAAAGGCCAATCTGTGATCTTAGCACAGTCTCAGCTGCATCCTATTCCTAATTCTTCTGTTATGAATTTCAGCTGGTCAAGGCAGGTGATTCTCCCCCTTTATTCAGCTCTCGTGTGACCCCACCTGGAGTACTGTGTCCAGTTCTGAAGCTCCCAACATAAGAAGGACATGGAGGACCTGAAGGGGGTCCAGAGAAGGCTGTAGAGATGATAGATTGATGGGCTGAGGTCAGTTATATGAAGTTCAACAAGGCCAAGTGCTGGGTCCTGCACTTGGGCCACAACAACCTACAGGAAATGCTAAATGGGGAAATGTGGCTGGAAAGTGCCTGGCAGAAAAAGACCTGAGGGTTCTGATTGATAGGTAGCTGAATGTGAGCCAACAGTGTGCCCAGGTGAACAAGAAGGCCAGTGGCATCCTGACCTGTATGAGAAGCAATGTGATCAGCAGAACCAGGGAGGTGATTTTCCCTCTGTACTTGGCATTAGTGAGGCCACACCTTGAGAACTGTGACTGCTTTTGGGCACCTCAATACATCAAAGGTGTAGAAGGACATGGAGGTGCTGGAGTGTGTCTAAAGATGGGCAGCAAAGCTGGTCAAGGGCCTTGAGAACAAGACTTACAAGGAGCATCTGAGGGAACTGGGGCTGTTTAGTCTGAAGAAAAGGAGGCTGAGGGGCTCTACAACTACCTGAGAGGGTGTTGTAAAGAGGTGGGTGCTGGTCTCTTCTCACCAGTAACTGGTGATAGAACAAGAGGAGATGGCCTCAAGCTACACCAGGGGAGGTTCAGACTAGACACTGGGAAGAGCTTTTTCACTGGAAGGTTTGTCAGGCACTGGAACAGGCTGCCCAGGGAGGTGGTTGAGTCACCATCCCTGGATGGGTTTAAAAGCTGTCTAGATGTGGTGCTTGGGAATATGGCCTAGTGCTGGGCTTGGGAGAGTAGGGTTAATGGTGGGACTTGATGATCTTGAAGGTCTTTTCCAACCTAAGTGATTCTATAGTTCTGTGATTCTATGATCTGAGAGTTGGAGCACCTCTGCCAAGGCACAGGTTGAGAGACTTGTGGTTATTCCACCTGGAGAAGAGAAGGCTGCTGGGAGACCTTAGAGCGCCTTCCAGTATCTGAAGGGGCTCCAGAAAAGCTGGGGAGGGGCTTTGGACAAGGACTTGTAGTGACACAACAAGGAGTAATGGATAAAAACTGGAAGAGGGGAGATTATGAAGAAATTCTGTGCTGTGAGGGTGGGGAGAGCCTGGCCCAGGTTGCCCAGGGAAGCTGTGGCTGCCCCATCCCTGGCAGTGTTGAAAGGCAGGTTGGATGGGGCCTGGAGCAACCTGGGCTGCTGGGAGGTGTCCCTGCCCATGCAGGGGGGGATGCATCTAGATCTTTATAGTCCCTTCCAACCCAAACCATTCTATGATTCAATTAATTTCAAAATTTCCCAGGAATGCAAATATCTTGAAAGCAGCCTGTTTACAGTTCCCTGGTGATTCTTCCAGTCCTTTTTGATTTTCTCCCTGAATTTTCTGAATTTTCCAAGACTAGAAATATGCCCAAAAGGGAAGACAAAGGACACTTTTGTGTATCTCTATAAGAGAACTCGGGATGCACCTAAGTGGTGCAAAAAGCAGCTTCTAACAGTTGATATATCAGAGCAGCTGAAAACCAAAGACTAAATAAAAGTGTAGGCATTTATTTTGTCCAAATCAATAGCTAAGACTCACCTGAGACAGATCCAACTCCAGATTCATCCACCACATTCAAGGCTTACTGTTACAGATTTTTATTGCCAGTGGTGGGAAACCAGCACTTCCATGTGTGATTTATCAGACCTGTTAGATATTTGCTTTATGACAATAGAAGAAAAGGAGTAAAACAAACCAAAACCACTTAAAACCCCTTCCAGAATATGTAAAGAGATGAAGTCATGCTCAAATAACTGAGCCAAGAGAGGGGGCAATCTTATTGCTGGGAATGTTGTCCTTGAAAAATGTTCACTATTACATTTTAAGATTATTACATTTTAAAATATAATAGTGAGTAATGAGAAACTGGAGGAAGGGCAAAACTGTTGCTAGCTTTTTGAATTAGGAAAACACCAGCCACAGAAAATATGAGTTCTATTTCATATTTATGCTGAGAATGGACTAATTTGTGATGTTGTGGCTGGTTCTCAGCCTTCTAGATGAATTTCTGGCTAGGTTTTCACTTTACTGGGTAGCCATTCAAGGAGTATTTAAAGTTCAATTAAGGAAAAAATCCACACCTCAGTTAATTTTTCAACTATTTTCCACCTTCCTTAATTCTTCAAACATAAAAAAATAAATTCCTTTACTCCAATTATAGTTAAACTTTAGCTGGGAAAGAGAACTGAACCTCAGTTCGTCTGTGAAAGGCCAAACATAACATGAAACACTGAAGCAATTAATGTCATGTTCTTTATTAAGGTGTTTGGAGGTGGCAGCACTTCTCTAGGTCAGATTATGCCAAGAGAGGGTCTTCAGAAGAATTGGTCTTGCTTTCAGGTGTGAGTTAATCAGGGTGGTTTAGAGGGATTGAATCCTCTTCCATTCCACTTCTGTATCCCACAATTTACTCACTCTAGAAAAGTGCCTTTGCTTGTGGCTTCGGAATATTCAGCAACAGTGGCTGGATGTTCTGTCTGCAGGACCACGGGCACTGGTCCCATCAAGTTGATCCACATGTACCATGCTCAACAGCACAATGCATACACCCCTAGTTCTGCAAAGATTTTTGTAGGTGGAAGCACAGGAACCCTGAATGCAATTTCCAGCACGGTGTGACAAGGACAGGGAACAGTTCCTTGTTCACCCCTCTCTTTAAACCAGGTGGCAACCACACTTCTGCTGCAAAAAGCTGCAGCAGTTACATTTGATTGCACTTACCTTGAAAGCCACGTCTTATCTCTTTGTGCAGGTAAATGTGGGATTCACTGTATCTAAGCTAAGCACCCAGTCTATCTGTCTCAAGTTCTGAAGTGAACTTTGAGTTCAGTTAATTCCCACTGAATGATTCCAATTCCTGTGAAACAGTATCCTCAGGATCTTAATTCCCTAAAAGAAAATAAAGTGTAATCCTTGTTTCAAGCGCTGGAGCTCCAGGGCTTTTTTAGAGTTTCTTATTTTGCCTTGAAATGGAAACATTTAGTTTCCATCTACTCTGCTACAGTGTCTCCTTTCTCTGTGTTTAAACCTTGTTTCCTAGTCATTGAAAAATGTAACCACTTCAACTACCATGATTTGTAACCCCTGCTGGGGAAATCTCCAGCTCAGAAAGTTTCCCTTTTTGAAACATTTTGTGTTACAAAGTCTCAACTACAGGATCAGTTGAAATGATTTTCCTTCCATTCGTGTTCCATCCCTGTTGCATTCCTATTCCTTGCTCCTGTGATAATTTGAATGCTGCCACATGGTGAGAGTACTGATTGCTTCCTGATTTCTGCAAGCTGCGCCAGGCCAAGCCCAGGTTGTATGATGTACATAAGCTTCACTATGGCAGCAGATGGACATTGAAGAAGTTTGAACAACTCAGTGGCTTTTGTTACAGCACAAATTACTCCTAAGAGATGCCAGGAACTGTGCTGGGCCATTACTTCAGTGCTGATCAGACCACCTCAGAAAGAATATTGTACATCACTAGACAGTTGGAGTTCTAGCTTCAGCCTACACAGAGTTTGTGGCATTTTTCTTCTGACCCGTAAGACAGCATTGAGGTCTGTCTTGGCTGGGAGAAGCAACTCCCAGCCCAGCTGAATTGTCATGGAGAGTTTCAGGTTATACAGTTCAAACAGGAGTGGACAGCTAGGAGAAAGAAGACAGATGATCAAAGGCTCAGTGTGACTGAAACTCTGGGTTTGCTCAACATTCAGAGGAGAGAACTAGGCTGAGATATGCTATGAAGTTCTTTTCACACACATTTCCAGACTTCAGTCTTGTGATGACCTTATCTCTCATTTTCTTTTCCTGAGCAGTTTATGGCAAAGCTTGTTCCTTTCCTTGCAGCTTCCCCAAGGTGCACTGTGGAGTGCACCTCTTGCAGCTCACCTGTCTCAGGCCACCACTGCAAAGCTTCCCTGGAAGGAATGGTTCTGCTCACTGCACTCACTGTTGGTTGTGATTCTCCAATGAGCCAAATACTCAAAATTAATACTCCACTCTGAATCTAGTGACACTCCCAATACATTGAAGTATGTGGAACCCCAGTTTTCCTTGGACTTTCTCCCTTTCTCTTCTAGCTGCCCAAGAGACCCCATCATATTTCAGTGGAGGCTTAGGCTTCACAGGTGCACTTAGCTCTTCACTGAGCTAGCAGGTGAGTCCAGGATCTACACAGGAACACATCTTTTCTTCTCTCTGTCTCCTTCTCCTCTCTCTCCATCTTCCCTGGATAATCCATCTTTTTAAAAAGCCAAATGTGTATCTGGTTGAACTGTCATTCCTGCTTTCTAAAACCCAGAATAATTCTGTAAGTTTATCCATAAAAATTTGTTTGTGAGTCCAGTTTCCAGTTTTCAACTCCAACTTCAAGAGTATATAAAAAAAGAGCTCACACATCTGGTTGCAAGAACAAAAATAAAAGTTGCTGCTGAAGCAAAACCCAGATTATCCTGGGGGGAAACAAAACCAAACCAAACAAAAAAACACAAACCAAGAAGGCATGGTGCTGAGACTGAAACAGTCTGTGCTGAACACATCCTTGTGGGAGGAAATGAATGCAAAATGCACTTGGTCAAATTCTGCAGGGTGCTGAGCCTGCCTAGATCACACTGTAGGTAATGGGAAGGAGATGTAAGCTTGGCAGCTCATGCAAATGGGCCTGACACAACCCTCTGCTGACCACAACTCAGATCCCTGGCATTTTGATTCAGGAGCTGTAGGCACTGTCCAGGTGGTGGCTCTTTTGAGACATTCTTCCCTTCTACTTCACTCTCATGAAACCCCCACTGCACTATGGTGTCCATTTCTGGAGCCCCCAACATCAGAAGGACATGGAGCTGTTGGGGTGAGTCCAGAGGAGGACCATAAAGATGCCCAGATGGCTGGGGCAGCTGTGCTCTGGAGATAGGCTGAGAGAGCTGGGAATGTTCAGCCTGGAGAAGACTGAGGAGACTATAGAGCAGCTTCCAGTGCCTGAAGAGGCCTCAGGAAAGCGGGGAAGGGGCTTTTTCAAAGCAGAGGTAGCAATAGGAAAAGAGGGAATGGTTTCAAACTGGAAGAGGGGAGATTTAGGTTACATATTAGGAAGAAATTCTTCACTATGAGGATGGTAAGAGACTGGAACAGGTTGCCCAAGGACGCTGTGAATGTACCCATTCCCAGAAGTGTTGAAGGGCAGCTTGGATGGGGCTTGGAGCAACCTGGGCTGGTGGGAGGTGTCCCTGCCCATGCAGGGGGGTTTGAACTCAATGATCTTTACATGCCTTCCAACTCAAACCAGTCTAAGATTTTATGATGACTCTGGAGCACGTGTGCACTGTGATGACTCTAATGACTCCAATTTTCTGTTTGTGAAGATCAGAACAGAACCAGAACAAAGCCTTTAGAAAAATCTTTTGAGCAGATGGTTCTGCTACAGGACCCCCTTTCAAAGACCATGTCACTTTTGGGAAAAGTCATCTTCTTGAAGGTACGTGTGACATTGAATTGTAGTTGAAAACAAGCTTAGCACATTACTCTGAGCTTCTCAGGCCTAGTCTGGACTTCTCTGAGTTTGAATGCATCTCTGTCTTCATTTCACCTATGCTTGCAAAACCATTTAAGAATATTTTGCTGTGTTTGCACCTTACTTTAAGTTCAAATGACCCTTGTCTAACTTGTCTAACAGAATGGGAAAATTACCCACTCATCAGGTGTCCATTACCTACCCTGTGGTGTGAGGTTTGTTTTAGTAAATCATCTAACTCGAGGTGGTTTTTTAACCTAAACTTTGCTAAGATATGTGCATCTGTGGGGCTTAACTCTGCAGGAAACCATTCCACACACACAGAAGAACACCTGGATGTTAGCAATCATTCTGGCAGTATTTTTTTAGGGCAATCAGAAATAAATAAATAAATAAATAAATAATGTAAAAAAAAAAAAGGTGTTATCAATAATACTTCTGGAAATATATAAAAGGCAACCCTCAGCAGAACCATGGCTTGGAGGGAAGAAACCCTCACACTCAATATCACAGTCCTTGTCATGCTGATGACTTGCTGGAATGGTACATGGAAAGAGGGAATATCATTCTGGAAAAAGGGGAAACAGTAGGAGCTTTGTGTATAATAATAGAACTCTAATTGCTTTTTAACTAGGATTTAGCAAAAATTAGATCATTTTGACTGTGTCAGAAGGATTGTAGCAGTGTAGAATAACTGCTTTTATTTTGATAAGGCTGCTAAAACTCTAAATAGAGTAATATTTTTTTTAATTCCTTTTTTTTTTTTTTTTTAGTAGCCCATGAGAAGCTATGGCCACAGCCACAGTGCAATAGGACACCAGGACAGCAGGAAGGCATCCAGTGAAATCTGGATGGAGCTAACTAGGCTCAGGATAAGTGTCTGGCAGGTGAAAAGAGAAAAGCTCATCAAAGAGGTCCAGCAAACTCTGACAGAGCAAGAGTCCTTGTTCTTACACAGCCTGATCCACTCTGTTTAGAAGGAGTGGGGAACACTTCTGAACTGAGCTTTGCCTCATGCTCTGTTTCTGCAGCTCATTTTTAGAATCAACCTACAATTAATGTCATCAGAGGAGGAGCTGTTTAGAAGATTTGGAATAACAGAAGCCCTCCAGATGGACTTTGACTTGCTAGTGCACATGACAGGGGGAGCTTCCCTCTGTGAAGCTAAAATGATGAGATAAGCATTTTCTTCCTTGACTTTCTGGATTTATTGCCTCCAGGGTGCTGGCATTCATTGTGGAGTACTTTTCCAGAAATGGGGTTATGCTGCAGCAATTCCAATGGTTTGTGGGTTGTTGGGAGGGGTGATGCTAATTAAAAGGGTAAAGTAAGATAGAAAACCTCCCTCAGTGTGGCAAGATATTTTATTATCACAGGGTGTCAGAGTGCATTCTTTATGAGCCCACAATGTGCTTGACGTTGTGCAAGTTGTATCTGCCAGAGGTGTAACAGTTTATTACAATGAGCAGATCCCAGTTGGGCTCCAACAGTTGACCTCTATGTTTCAGGTCAACACATTTTAAATCCCTTTCCATACCGGTCTGAATTTTACATTAAAAGAAATAAACCCCCAGAAATGGAGGAAGTTTGTCTTGATATTTGTGAATGGCAAAGCACTTGCCACCCTGACACATCTTTGAAGCAAATGTAGACCCTGCAGAGACCTTAAGCAGGGAGGACCACGTTCTTAAGTAACGTGGAAAGCAGAGGTGGTGGGAAACACGGAGCAAGGAGCTGTGAGCAGGGCTAAGGTGCCCTTATGTCTTCAGTCCTTACCACCTCTATGCCAGCCTCCAAGTTCTCCAGGAGAAAGAGCCTTCTTCCCCCTGACTTTAACTATGTATTCACCCATAAATTAGCTCCCACCTAGAACTGTTCATCCTTGCACCAAAGCTAATGGAAGAAGGAGGTCATTGTCCTTCCCAGCTTCCTCCTCAGGAAATCTGCACATTTTCAGACCCAGCAGGCCCTAGCAATGGTTACTGCCCATCTCCAAAGGGGACCTGGAGCTGAACCACGTGCAACTGGCTCATCCTTCCTGTGGGCTGTTGAGGTCCTAAAGCCATCACTAAACCTCCTGCCTTAGGACACAGGTGGCTGAGACAGAGCTCTTGGCAAATGCCGAGGAAATAGCAAAGCACTCTATTTCTAAAAGCTTTTAGAGAGAGATTTCCTCCTCTCCCCTTCAATGGGGTTTCACTAAACCTTTGGGTTTTTTCTCTTGTCTGTGCAATCAGAATAGGAGCCCAGCAAAAACTATTTCAGTTTTCCATGATTTATTTCTGTTTAAAGAATTAAAAAATATCCCTGGGGCACCACGTGGGGCAGGAGTTTGTTGACTGTTAATTCCTTTTTGCCTTTGGGACTGTTAGTTGATAACAGACCATCTATTCATTCCCTTCTGATAAGGTGACTGTGCTCTTTCTTTTTCATCTTCCTCAGCAGGGAAGGGGACACCACGGGTCATAAACTTCCTAGCATTTCACAGGCACCTTGGGATTTGAAAACTGCTTCTCATAATATTGTAACAACTTTGCAGCTATGGCAGACTAGGCAGCAGCCACAAGACTTCAGATGCTGGCCAGCCGGAAGCACATGCTTCATCATACAGGTCAAGCAACTTGCTGGTATGTCACCTGAAATTGCAATTTGCAGGTCTGCATCTTTGCCTGAGGGCTAAGGCATGTTATGACAAGACAGCAAGGAGGATAATTTGTGGCAGCTGCTGAATAAAAATCTTTCCAGTATTGAAGGAAACAGCAAAATTAAGGAATCCTTGCAGGAGACATATGACAATGAACAGATTCATTTGCTAACTTGCCATGCAATTCCCAGAACAGGGACAGGAGTGATTAACAGTGAATGCAAGAACCATGTCCCTAAACATTTTGTGCAGCTCTGTCCTTCTGCTCATCACAAGCAAATTTGGTATTTCACTTCAGGCTTTGGATCTGTAAGATCTGATGGTGGTAAGTGACCCACCTACCTGATAGTTCAGGCACTTGGTGTTGCATGGAATCACAAACTGCCATAGAATCATAACAAAGTGGCTTGGGTCAGAAGAGATCTTAAAGATTACCTAGTTCTAACTCCCCTAACAAGGGCAGGGACACCTCCCAGCAGCCCAGGCTGCTCCAAGCCCCATCCAACCTGCCCTTCAACACTGCCAGGGATGGGGTAGCCACAGCTTCCCTGGGCAACCTGGGCCAGGGTCCCACCTCCCTCGCAGTGAAGAATTTATTCCTGATATCTCATCTTAATCTGCCTCTTTCAGCTTGAAACTATTCCCCTTTGTCCTATAACTCCCTGCCATTGTCAAAAGTCCCTCCCCAGCTTTCCTGGAGCCCCTTCAGGCACTGGAAGGTGCTCTAAGGCTTCCCTGGAGCCTTCTCCAGGCTGAATAATCCCAACTCTCTCAGCCTGTCTCCAGAGCAGAGCTGCTCCAGCATCACTGACTGACAAGTTATGGCAAACCCTGAGGTGGTGCTGCTGAAGGTGATACACACTTAGGCACGTTCTCTCAGCCCCCGCCAGAGATGCCAGATAATGCAGATCAGGTCAGTTTTAGCACAAGTTATGCTGCTTTGCATTTGTTTGCATTTGGCACAGGCAGAGAAGATGGACACCAACCCCACTCCGTTCAGCTAATGATAAGGGGTTGCTCCAAGGTGAACTGATTGCATATCTAACAGTTCAAAGAGCTTCCCACATCCCTTCAGAGGAAGTGCAACACTCCCTGCATTTGGGCAGCTCTGGCATGATATCCCTCAGAAAATCCAAACCCATAACCTCCTGGAAAGGTGGCTTAAGCACAGAGGCAGAAGGGATTTTTTTTCCCTAAAACCTGGTTCATTTCACTCCAGATTTTATTTTATCCCTAGTGCAAGCCAATATATTTTCAAATGACCTCACCAGTGAAGGTTCCTTGAAATCCAGACCAAGACATATTTATCTGTGAACTTTCTTGCATTTGAACTCAAAGAACCAAGGTAGATGGAAAAAAACAATTTCTTTTTATCATCTTCCAATGTTTGGCCTTAACACCTGTTGTCCTTAATGCTTCTTGCTACACAGGAGGTGCAGGTGACACAGGAGTGGGGTGAGGAGGGACAAAGGTTGCTGCAATGAAGTCACATGCCATCTTCTCTAATGGGTTCATCTCTACATCTCTGCTGAAGGCTTTGTCACAAAATGAACAGAACAAATCTCAAAGGAGGACCATGTCAGAAGGTCTAAACTAGGCTTGCTCTTTGGTGTATACCTGCCTTTCCAGTGGCCACCTCTGGTCTCTGCTTCCATCTCTTTACAACAATGTGAGTTTTCAAACTTGCATTTTCTCGGGTTAATTTGGACATGAGGCAAATTGGAGTAACCTATTCAACATAAATTCATGAAGCACAGCTCTAGGTGACCAAAACCTGGTGTCTAGTGCCATCTGAGACCTCCTTAAGTCTCAGAATAAAAATTGCCACTGATAAGAACAAATGAGAATTCATCCAAAGTCCTACTAAGACATCTATAGAAGGTCTTCAATGTCATTTCCAAAAGACTGAAAACCACATTATTTTAGTTCTTCTTCTTAATATCCTTATGCAAAAAGCCTGTCGTATGGCTTTGGAAATATGCATCCTATACCACAGCTTGCTGACCTGGAGATGATGTCAAGTCCTGTTGGTTGTACCATATTGTTCAAAGTGCTTATTTGCAAACAGACTCTGAAGAGGCATTAGTCCAATCTTGATAGTCCCACCTAAAAGCAGATGGCTGAGCCAGGTGAAACAAAACATCTGGAGCTGCTAATTGCTCTTAGATGTGGGAAACAGGAATCCAGATAAGTGACTTAAACTTGACACTCCACTTGTATAGCAAAAACATTCATTGACAACCTTACTCTAAGTCATCAGGCACAGATTCAAGGGGTTTGGCATCAATTCCCAGCTCTATAACACTCTGCTTTTATAACCCCATCAAGTCAGTTTAATTTCTCCATGATTCTGTTCACCATCTGTAAGCAAGACATATTTTTGCCTGACTCATCTGCTAAGAAGCTAAATTTTTAGATTGGGAGCCATAAATCTTGCCATAACTGCAGTGTTGAGCAAAACACATTGTTCTGGGTGAGGTGCTGTTGTAACATCCTTCTCAGCTTTGTTAGAGCTTTCTCCAGCCTTTGTGAACTTACCAGCATGAAGAACAGGGTGTCAACAGCAAACCTGGCCATATCATGCCCTTCCTTCCTAGCCTTGAGTGTTGTTATTGTCCATGTTGATTTCAAAAAAGCAATACAAAAATATTCTAGTCAGCATCAAGAAGATTGGATATAGAGTCATAGAATTATAGAATGCCTGGGGTTGGAAGGGACTTTTAAAGGTCATCTACTCCAGCCCCCCCTGCTGTGCCCAGGGACCTTCTTGGAAGATGTTTCTTCCCCAGTCCCTTCCCCATTCCCTTTCCCTCCCCTCCTATAACAATATTCTTTCGGGTGAAACCATCTACAGTCAGGTTTTCTCAGGGGTCTTCCAATACCATGTGCTCATAACTTCTGTCTGGGTGAACATGAGTTGCTGAAATCTGCATTGCAAAACTAGGTGACCACTAAAAAACACAGTAAAACTCTGCTTAAGCAGATTTCAGGGTAGGATTGGGATTTTGGGGTTCTCTGGTAGCTTTTTATAGCGTGGCTCTAAATTAGGCTTTGTCCACTCCAACTCAGCAGACCACAATGCAGTGACATGATTATAGCTTATTCATCCTTCAAAACAAATACTTATTTATAATTTTATTTTATTTTTTTTACTTTGGGATGGATGCAGGGAAATAATTTCAACTTTAACCAAAAGAGAAAGAAAAAGAAAAGCAGTTTTGTGAAGCAGCAAAACTAAAGAATTTCTTTCCTGCAGCTCCATCCCACCATTTCTTTGGTGCCTGATTTCACATTGCAGACTCTCTCTTGGGGTGGTTCTTTTCTGGAATTTTTCCTCTCCACTCAGCAAAATATTCACAAAAGTCTTGCAGTAGCTGAATATTTACAGGAATTTCATCCCTCTGTTAAATTCATTTCAAGCTGAGCAACAGGTTCAGAACTTACCAGGGCAGGGACAGAGGGACCTGCCAAGCAGGTAGACAGACAGGGGCAAAACATATATGGAATAAAATTAAAGAAGTGTAATGCTATAAAATAACTGTGATAAATGTGGTTGTTTTGATGAGGAAGATTAGAATTGAATAGGACTGATACATATTTTTCTTGCACTCATGAATGCCCTAGGGAATTTTGCCTTCTGGGTTTTTTTTACCAGCCCTTGACATCTACCAGTCCTTATGAATTGTTTTGATCCAACAACAAATGAAGGGTGATGGGATCATTTCATCAGTGCATAAAGGTCCCTTCCAACCTTGGGTTTCACTTATGGTACCTGCTTTTTTGCAGCAGCATTTAGCAACATCTCTAAAACATGGCTGGAACTGCCCAGCTTCCGAGACTGAATGTACCATTTTGCTGAGATAATGAAATGGAAGAGCAACCGACAGAAAACAGACATGTCAGGATTTCAATCACCTCATTTAGCTGTCCAGAAGCTGCCTATCTGTGTGCATCCTCTCTAAAGCAGTCATCCAGGCTCCCTCTAGAGTCCATGAAAAGAGATCGGCTTCTCCAGAGAGCAGCTCAGCCTGGGCTAGGGGGGGTTTCTAAACTGAATCAATCTCAGGTACAACACCCACTGAGTTTAGACTAGACACCACCAATTACGTGTTTACATTTAAGCGAGTTGAATCCCAATTACTACAAAAGAAGACAGTAAAACCCTAGAAAGCAGGGGCATTGGAGATATTGTGAAACCGAAGGTCAAAGGATCAGTGACCTGGCTAAGCCACTATCCAGCCTGGTGGACTTAGCATCATAGAAGAACAGAATGGTTTGAGTTGGAAGAGACCTTAGAGATCATCCAGTTCTGACTTCTTGCCATGGGCAGGGACACCTCCCACTAGACCAGGTTGCTCAGAGCTCCATCCAACCTGGCCTTGAACACTTCCAGGGATGGGGCAGCCACAGCTTCTCTGGGCAGCCTTGACCAGGGTCTCACCACCCTCACAGGAGAGAATTTTCTCCTAGTGTCCAACCTAAATCTCCCCTCTTCCAGCATAGATCCATTACCCCATGACCTCTCACTAAAAGCACTTGTCCAAAGTCCCTCCCCAGCTTTCCTGGAGCCCCTTCAGGCACTGGAGGGTCCTCTAAAGTCTCCCTGAGCCTTCTCCAGTCTGAACAACCCCGACTCTCTCAGCCTGTCCTCGTAGGAGAGTTGGCCCAGCCCTTGGATCATCTTTGTTGCCCTCGTCTGGCCTTTCCCCCAGGGTTCCATGTCCTTCCTATGTTGGAGGCTCCAGAATTGGACACAGTACTCCAGGTCTCATGAGAGCCAATTAAAGGGGCAGAATTCCCTCCCTGGCCCTGCTGGCCACGCTTCTGATGTGGCCCAGGACATGGTTGGTTTATGGGCTCCAGCACACGGTGCCAGCTAATGTTGAGTTTCTTGTCCACCATCACCCCCACCCCCAGTTCCTTCTCCTCTGCACTGTTTTCAATCTCTCCCCAGCCTTTATTTCTGCCTGGGTTTGCCCCAACCCAGGTGCAGAACCTTGCACTTGGCCTTGTTGAACGTCATGCAGTTTGCACAATTCCACTTGTCAAGACTGTCAAGGTCCCTCGGGATGCCCTCCCTGCCCTCCAGTGTGTTGACCTCATCACACAGTTTGGTGTCATCAACAAGCTTGCTGAGGGTGCAGTCCATGCCACTGTCCATGTCACCAACAAAGATGTGAAATAGCACCCGTATTTATACCTGTGCCTTAGGTAAGGGGAGAGAAACGGCACAATGGTTTATTGGCACAACTACTTTAAACACCCCAGCTCAAATGTGAGACTGAATAATAAACCTGGAGCATTTTCTGGATTCAGGCCACAGCCTTAATCACAAATCAATGGGAAATTAAGAGTCATAGGACTTGCTCTAAAATCATACAGTGGATGAGCTGATTTATTTAAAGAACAAGTTAAGTGACATCAGGATAGACCTCATGCCTCACTCAGCACTGCCAGGGTTTTCTCTCAGAATAATGACTCACTTTGGGGATGTGACCATTCATGCTCCCCTCAGGTAGGCTATACAGGGGTGTCATAGAAAAATAGAATTGTTTTGCTTGGGGAAGACCTTTAAGATCATTAAGTCAAACTGTTCCCCCAGCCCTGTCAAGGCCACCACTGCCCCATGTCCTTCAGCACCACATCTCCGGGACTTGGAAACCCCTCCAGGGATGGGGACTCCCCCCCTGCCCTGGGCAGCCTGGGCCAGGGCCTGACAACCCTTGCCAGGAGGGAATTGCTCCCCAGATCCAACCTCAACCTCCCCTGGCACAACTTGAGGCCGGTTCCTCTTCTCCTATTGCTTATCCCTTGGGAGAAAAGACCAAAGCCCACCTCACCAGAACCTTGCTTCAGGGAGCTGAGGAGAGGGACAAGGTCTCCCCTCAGACTCCTTTTCTGCATATCATGTTAGATATGCAGACACCACACTCCATCTAGGGTCTCCAGCACTAAAAACCCTCCTTGGATGAGAAAGAAAATGCATCATTGGCCACTCACACAAAGTAGCTTCAGCTACAAGAAGGTTGGATGTTTCCCGCACATTAGTCCACTGGGTAACAGAAGATAAAACCAGCATTATGCTGGGATGGTCAACACAGGTATTAGGGAGTAGTGGGAAGGTTTAATTGGGTTTTCTAACACAGAATCTTTGGGTGAAGAAACCAGGCTAAAGACTGGTGTAAAGAAAAACTGGAATAAAAAAGGTTTCACAGAAGGCTGAATCATAGAACCATAGAATGTTTTGGTTTGGAAGGGACCTTGAAGATCATCCAGTTTCAATCTCCCTGCATGGGCAGGGACACCTCCCAGCAGCCCAGGTTGCTCCAAGCCCCATCCAACCTGCCCTTCAGCACTGCCAGGGATGGGGCAGCCACAGCTTCTCTGGGCAACCTGGGCCAGGTTGAATCTCAGGTTGACTCTCATCTCTTCAGCTGCCTTAATATGCAAGTTGGCTCCCACCTGAAGTAACTGTCCTACAGAAAGCCTCACAGGAAGGAAGGTTCTTATTTTGGGGGGGTTTAAAGTCATTCAATTAAGCTCCTAAACAAAGGGCTTACATTCTTGGTAATCTTTGTGTCCTGTGAAGACAAATGACCTGAATAACCCTCCAGAGGCATTCAATAAACGGGCAGCAAATCTCTGCAGTCTCTGATCATATATCATATGTCATCATATCCAATACACAAGCATTTTCTTTACCATTTAATTCAGATTCAGTCTTATTTCAGGAAAATTTGTTGCATCATGCACAAGGAAATACATTTGGCTCTGTACCCAAGTATCAGTCTAAACTGCTCTCACTGTGCCTAACAGAATTAACTCATTTGGGACCCACTCCCCTCGGATGGACAGAGACCAATTCCATTGCAGCCTGAGTCTGCTCAGGGCCAATTCATATTCATCCAGGGACAAAACTGCTCTTTAGCTCGCACAGCACTTTTCCCTCCCCACCCCTCACCCACTCCCAGTGTCCCAACTCACATCCACAAAGGTTTATGGTCTAGCCTGAGATGTTCTGCTTGACAGCCACAGTTCCTGTACTCACCAGCTCAAACAAGTCTTTGGGGGCTGCCTCCTTGGATGCACCCATGCTTGCTGGTGGACTCTACCCCCACAAAGGCAATGAAATGCAGATTTTTAGCAACCAGCACAGATTTTTTAGCAACCAGTACTTGGGCAACAGGCTTAGAGAATTGCTAGACACTGATTCACCTCTTCTGGAAATGGATTAGTTCCAATCTGTTGAATATCTCCAGGCAAAGCTCAGTTAAAAATTGCTGACATCTCAGAGAAAGGCTGGACCAACTTTCTATTTCAGGACTGTTCTGTCCATGGAGCATGTCTCCTGCTGCCTGACTTCTGTTTTTTTCAAGGCTGTTTGCTAGGAATAAGGATGTTGATGCTTATACTCTTCTGAAATCATAAATTCCTTCCTTTATTAGCTCACTAGAATCTCTCTTGCAGTGAGTAAGTATTCAGTGTCTTCAACTGGAGTCTGAGCAGCAGCAGGGAATGGATAGTAAAAATGGGATGAATTTTACCTAACTTCAGCTCTTGAGTTATTTAGCTGAAATGAATCCTCTAGGTTCCCTCTAGAATCATAAGAAAAGAAGACAACGCTGGGCTTCATGCTCACTAAAAGATAAGCATCTGAAATATCCTAGAAAAGTGTCTTTAAATGGCTGAAAACAAGGAGATTAGGATTGGTATCATGCTGGACAAGCTTTATGTTATTTACTGTATTGCAGGGAGTCTCTTACCTCTCAGATAAAAATGTTCCTCTCTGAAAGTCAAGCTTGCAGCAACCAGCTCTCCCTTCTCTCTTTGACACATTTCCCCCCCACACATTTCTGGCATGGTGATTTTGGGGATTTCTCCCTCCTCCCTGCTCCTAACTGATACTATTTGCCATAAACAAGGTTCTGTTTGTTATCTTCCTGCCACTGGACATGCGTGCGTGAGTAAAAATGCGTGTTCACGTGTGAATGAAGTCTAGACACTTGTATCTGGAACCTAGACATGATTCAGTTTATCACATTACTTGGCAAAGGAGGAGGGGAAGAGAAGAAATCCCAGAGAAGTACGTTCAGCCTCGCTCCAGTCTTCAAAACCAACCCAAAACATCTCAATTGAAAACTTTCCACTGAAAAAATATCAGATGAGATGAATAAACAAAGCAATAAATGCAACTGCACAGCACATGGGGCAATGACATTGCTCTTGCACAAGGAGATATTATGACATTTGTTTTCCTCTCAAACTGGAATGAAGTCAAAATATTTAAACTTTCCTGGAGGGAAGCATTTCAGTTGAGAAAGGTCAACTTTTCATCTCAACACATGAGATTGACATCAACAGGAGACTGATGAAATGCTTCCCTTTCATTTCACATTCCCCATTGAGCCAAACAAACGCCACATGGAAGATGTCACTTTGGGACTCTCTTTCTGCCCTGATCCCTGTGGACCCAGGTCTTTGGCAGGGCTCCTTCTCCAACCATGCGTAGCAGTTTTTTTGCTTTCCTTTCTTTGTTGCCCCAAATGGCCTGAGCTCAACAATAGGGCTGTGCTGCCAATACCATTCAAAATTCTCTGTGACTTCATGTATGTGATCATGGGATACAGTCCTGGCTTTTACCTTCACTCTGACCATCCAGGCTCTTCTGCTGCAAAGAATAAGCAATGAATAAGACCTGCTCTAAACAAGTTGAGCTACAATTTGATTTAGAAGTGACAGAAAGTCATACTTCAGCTGCAACTGCATGAATCCTGCGTGGTCTGTTCCCTTCTTCACCATACTTTTACAAAACAGGTCATTTGTCTCTTTATTGACCCCGATGGCCAAGGACTCTATTTGTCTCACTGCCTCTGGCAGGGCAAGGCACACAAATCCTTGCTTCCTTAGATGCTCTGGAATTAATGAGCAGTTATTCATTTCCATTTATTGGGAGACAGGAGTTTAACGAGTTCACTGCGAAGTCCCACTTCCTGTGCCAACTGCAGCTTGTTTCAGTTTCTCATTCAATTCTTCCACCCATTCTGTGATACGTGAAATAATTATATCCTGAAAATGTGAAACCAGAAGAAATTTAATGGCTTAATTCACAAGATCCAGACCAGGTACCATCAGGGACACTGTAAACAGCTTTTACTGGATGGTTCTGTGGTTCTGTGAATGGTTCAGCCTCTGGTCAAGGCTGGACATTCAGGTTCTTTCACAGACCTTCATGGATACTGCAGAAGATCACCTAGAGGACCTCCTGCCACAAAAGGGGCTCTGAAAAAAGTTAAGTAATTTAAACAGCTTCCACTTCAGTTAAGCAAAACTTTAATGACTTGTTCAAGTCCTGGGACTGGGCGGGAGGGGGGGAGAGGGGAATGAAGAGATTTTCACATCCAAGCCTGAAAAACATAAATAAGAAAAATGAAAAAGTAATCTACAAAGTGAAAATCCTACAGAGAGAGGGGAAGGGTTTTATGGAAACTGCCTCCTTCTAAAATGATTGAACAGCATGCTTTTTAATTAAATTCCACTGTAAGATCTAATCTGACACCCAGAGGAACCAACAAATGTGCAAGTTGTACAACTGACCACAGATGGGGTTCCCTGCCCTTGCTCCAGCATCACTGCAGCATCACTGAATCATAGAAAAACCAACACAAAAGGGACACCAAGATATCATCTGATCATACTCCTGCCTCAGGGTACAAACAAACCTACCTCAGCCACCCCCAAACATATTTAATTAATTTTTTTTATCCATAACATCCTAAATTCAGAGTATTACATTTGCCTTAGGCAGAAGATGATAAATTTCCACCAGCTGAGAATCTGGAGATTAGGAAGAGAGAGAAGGAATGAACCTCCACGAGTCCTCAACATGCTTAATTAGAATTATTTTAAGTGTCATGTCCTGCACTTAGGTCACAAAAACCACAGGCAAAGCTCCAGGCTTGCCCAGTGAAAAAGGACCTAGGGGTCTTGGTTGACAGCAGCTGGAGATGAGCCAGGTTGTGCCCAGGTGGCCAAGAAGGCCACCAGCATCCTGGCTTGTGTCAGCACTGGGGTGGCCAGCAGGAGCAGGGCAGGGATCATCCCCCTGGGCTGGGCCCTGGGGAGGGGGCACCTGGAATCCTGGGCTCAGGGCTGGGCCCCTCAGGACAAGAAGGACATGGAGGGGCTGGAGCGTGTCCAGGGAAGGGCAAGGGAGCTGGGGAAGGGGCTGGAGCACCAGTCTGAGCAGGAGCAGCTGAGGGAGCTGGGGGTGTCCAGCCTGGAGCCAAGGAGGCTGAGGGGAGACCTGCTGGCTCTGCAGCTGCCTGAGAGGAGGTTGGAGCCAGGGGGGTCGGGCTCTGCTCCCCAGGAACAAGGGATGGGACAAGAGGAACCAGCCTCAAGTTGTGCCAGGGGAGGCTGAGGTTGGATCTGGGGAACAATTCCCTCCTGAAAGGGTTGTCAGGGCCTGGCCCAGGCTGCCCAGGGCAGGGGGGGGAGTCCCCATCCCTGGAGGGGTTTCCAAGCCCTGGAGATGTTGCTGAGGGACATGGGGCAGGGGTGGCCTTGGCAGGGCTGGGGGAACAGTTGGACTTGATGTTCTGAAGGTCTTTCCCAGCTGAAACGATTCTGTGATTCTATGATTCTGTGATTAGGGCTGATCTTTCCAACACAATAGACAAATTTATTCTTTTCAAAGTCCTGCGCAGTGAGGGAGAGCTCAGAACACACTGCCAAAGCCATCTCTGAGAGAGCTGCTTCAATGCAAATATCTCATCTTTTTAAAAGACAAGACCATGTTGTTCCTGATTACACTGATGCTGAAAGAACAGGGATCCCTGACTTGGAAATTTTAATATCAAATGAAATGTAATTTATCACTCACTTCTGCTAAAGTAGCACTATTTATAACTAAGAAAAGCTTTTTAATAGAGAAGCTGGAAAATATTCCTAAACTGAAAATACCTAAAATCCTGGCAAAAAGTAAATGTTCCAAAGGCTGGTGTGTTTCTTTTCTTTTCTTCCTTATTTTTGTTCCATTCTGCTCCCTTATTCTTATGCTTGGCCGAGTAACATTGTTGAAATGTGCAGGAGCCAACTTCCAATATTTCCTCATGGAGCAAAAAAATGTGTATGGAATGTGAGCATGTAACCATGCCATGTCCTGGTGGGTTTTATTGGTGGCCTTTTGGTAGACAGATCATGGAAGTGCAGAGCAAGCTAAGGGTGCATGATGATGTCCCCCAAGCTCTGCCTGAAGAAAGCAAGTTTAAGGAAAATCCTAATTCTCAACTAGCAGGTGTAAAAAAGGAGAATCTTTGAGGGGAATATTACAATAATTTCCATTCCACATGTATTCAACAAAATAATTTCTCTTTCTCCTTGATTATTTTGTAACATTTCTATTTCTGCTGAAGGGAAGGAAAAACATCCACGATTTTCTTATAAAAAGTCTGTCTTCATCCTTCAAAAATACCCAGGCACTGTCCTGCAACCCAGGTGCATTTTAGTAAGTTGTCAAAAGTAGTGAAAAACTTACAGACAAGATCTCTAAGAACAATAAGAAATACTGATTCATTTTCAGTTTTATTTTAAGAAGGCAAATATAATTTGTTTGTAAAATCTCATCTTCTTGTTGACTAACCACTTATGCCTACTGTAGCTGATGGAACCTTGGATCCTCTTAAGGCTCGTGGATTGTTACGGGTACATGATTGGAGCTTTTTAGGAGCATTCTGGCTCTGCAGCTGCCTGAGAGGAGGTTGGAGCCAGGGGGGTCGGGTTCTGCTCCCCAGGAACAAGCCCTGGGACAAGAGGAAACAGCCTCAAGTTGTGCCAGGGGAGGTTGAGGTTGGATCTGGGGAATAATTCCTTCCTGGAAAGGGTTGTCAGGCCCTGGCCCAGGCTGCCCAGGGCAGGGGGGGAGTCCCCATCCCTGGAGGGGTTTCCAAGCCCTGGAGATGGTGCTGAGGGACATGGGGCAGTGGTGGCCTTGGCAGGGCTGGGGTAATGGTTGGACTGAATGATATTAAAAGTTTTTTCCAACCAAAATGAATTTGTTATTCTAAAACATCTGGAAAGCTGGCCAGCAGGTACTCTCCAAAGCACGTGTAGTCCTGAAGAGATCAGAAAGGCACCTGCAACTTCTCCTCTGGAAATTTCAACCCAGCTGACAAGTGTGTGTCAGTACTTGTACAAAGGCAGGAAAACTCAGATTTCTCAGTGAAAATATTCCCAATTACTGCTGTAACATGAAGACTTTGTAATGACTACAGTTCTGCCCAGATGTGCAGAGGACGTCCTCTGAACGGAGCACTTCACAGCTCCTCCCCTGGTCACCACAGACCTGGAGTCTATTATCCCATTTTTCTCACTTCTCAAAACCTGATCTCTAAAACAAATGGGATGAATCATCACCCCACATTCCCTCTTAATCCATGGAAAAATATCAGTGCATATCTGACTTTCATAAAGCTGGAAGGGGCTATGTTCTACCACAAGCAATAAGGTGTGAGTCCTACAGCAACTCTTCTACTACACTGCATTTCTTAGAGCAGAATTATGAATTAAGAAAAAAAAAACAACAAAAAAAGCCAGCACAAAGAAGTAAATAAGAAAATAAAAATAATAAAGACAGAAAGGAAAAATCTCCAAGAAACATCAAGTGTCAGAGTCCAACTACACTATATGGTCCTCCATGAAAGAAGAGTTTATTTTGATACAACATTCTTGACCAGGATCTGAACAGGGCTGTTTAGGAAAAAGATGAGTTTTAAAACTGTTTTCAAGTCAAAAATTCAAACTGTTTACATTGTTGGAGAGCTGGGATGAACTTCCAGAGTAAGGAGGAAGGATCTGGGCTTCAAATATTCTTTTTATTCTGATTACAAATATTAGTCTGCCAGGGAGATCTTGCTGAGCGCACAGAATTCCTCTGCCACATATTACTGGAAGTAACAGAGCTGGTGTCTGAGATATTGCAGCAGAGAGTAAAGGGAGACAGTGCCTGGACACATGGATGTTATTCCAGGGAGAATAAAGTGTAATAAAATACCTGGGAAAAAGGAAATGGGAGGGAAAGAGGAGAGGAGAGGAGAGGAGAGGAGAGGAGAGGAGAGGAAGAGGAGAGGAGAGGAAGAGGAGAGGAGAGGAGAGGAGAGGAGAGGAGAGGAGAGGAGAGGAAGAGGAGAGGAGAGGAAGAGGAGAGGAGAGGAGAGGAGAGGAGAGGAGAGGAGAGGAAGAGGAGAGGAGAGGAGAGGAGAGGAGAGGAGAGGAGAGGAGAGGAGAGGAGAGGAGAGGAGAGGAGAGGAGAGGAGAGGAGAGGAGAGGAGAGGAGAGGAGAGGAGAGGAGAGGAGAGGAGAGGAGAGGAGAGGAGAGGAGAGGAGAGGAGAGGAGGAAGAGGAGAGGAGAGGAGGAAGAGAAGAGGAAGAGAAGAGAAGAGAAGAGAAGAGAAGAGAAGAGAAGAGAAGAGAAGAGAAGAGAAGAGAAGAGAAGAGAAGAGAAGAGAAGAGAAGAGAAGAGAAGAGAAGAGAAGAGAAGAGAAGAGAAGAGAAGAGAAGAGAAGAGAAGAGAAGAGAAGAGAAGGGGGAGAGAAGAGAAGGGGGAGAGAAGAGAAGAGAAGAGAAGAGAAGAGAAGAGAAGAGAAGAGAAGAGAAGAGAAGAGAAGAGAAGAGAAGAGAAGAGAAGAGAAGAGAAGAGAAGAGAAGAGAAGAGAAGAGAAGAGAAGAGAAGAGAAGAGAAGAGAAGAGAAGAGAAGAGAAGAGAAGAGAAGAGAAGAGAAGAGAAGAGAAGAGAAGAGAAGAGAAGAGAAGAGAAGAGAAGAGAAGAGAAGAGAAGAGAAGAGAAGAGAAGAGAAGAGAAGAGAAGAGAAGAGAAGAGAAGAGAAGAGAAGAGAAGAGAAGGGGGAGAGGGAGAGAAAGTCATGTGAGACTTAAACACAGCTCTCTAGGTTGGTGTACTTATATGATGTTCAGCTGACTCCCAGGTTGTTAATTTTTTTTTTCTTCCCATGTGGTCTCATTGCAAAATAAACGTTAGATCTCTTTCCCTCTTGCTCTGTGCTTTGCCTTTCCTTTGCCATTACTGAGGCTGATCTTGGTGCTCAGGCACAACCTTTCCAGGTGATTAATATTGCTCTGAGTTCTCCTGTGAGTTCTTCCCTTCCAAACTTGGTCTCACACTAAATTTTCTAAGTGGCTTAGAAAAGTACTAAATAAGTCTCCATGGCAGGGAGACTGATGTTCTGTCTTGGTTGGCAGCCAAACTGCATGAAATTGTCATGACAATTATAGTAATTCTACTGGGAATATTTAAGAATAAAATAAAATAAAATAAAATAAAATAAAATAAAATAAAATAAAATAAAATAAAATAAAATAAAATAAAATAAAATACCACTGATTTAGACTCAGAGTAAGACTCCTCTACCTTGACTGTCTAAAAGACAGATGGAAACTGCTGAGCCAGTAACCCTAGGTTTTCTTTACAGGCAGAGGAGAGAAACAGGCATCTGCAGAGTGCTTTTTTTCCTGTCTTCAGCTTAGTGGCTAAAATGGATGAGATTAATTATTTCTGTACACTTCTATTTACCTACCTCGGGGTGACAGGCTCTGAAACAGCTACTCATTGCATCTCGAGTATAGGGAAGATAAACACTGGCTTAACATTTCAAAGTTTGCTTACAAGAGTTGATATGAAGCAATGCCAAAAGCTTTGTCAGAACCAAGACATAACAGAGTCTCCTGTTCCTCCCTGATCCCATTATCTTGTCAAAACTAAAAGTCTATTAGTTTGAAGCAATTTGTTCTTGACAGATCCATAGTGGGTTGTGTTTTTTTTTTTCCTCCTAGTAATACTTACAGATGCTTATGAATGCATCATTAAGTCACTCCAATATCTTCCCCAAACCTGAAATTGGGCAGCCTTCCCTGATCCTTCTTTTTCCCTCTGTATGAAGATCAGTTTTTTCTCTGCTTCCTCCAGTCAATGGAGATTTCCCTCAAATCTAATTTTATCTAATCCAATCCATTGAGGTATTCTTCACCTAACTCTCTCCTCACTCTCATCTACTCTTCCTGATCAAATCTGTAGTTCTGAAGTATCTAATCAGAAGAATACTGGGGGTTTATGGAAATAAAATACCAAGAAGCCTTAGAACATCTCAGTCTCTTAGAGTCTCACTTCAGTGGAGTAATAATCTTATCACAACTGCTTATTTCCTTATTTTTTTTACATATTCACAGGTTCTCCTCTAGCATTTCACTTTTTTAGGAGGTGTGGGAAGACACCATGTAAGTGGTTATTAACTTTTCAACTCCAGTATTCCCATTTCTATCCTAAAGTGCTTGCATAAGCCAATTGCTTTCAATTTTGTACTTCTGTTCCCATTCTGAGTATCTCTAGAGACAACCTAATTCCCACACTCAACAGTTTCAAATAAAGGAGAAGAAAGTATTTCAGCTGGAGAAACAAACTTTCCAGTGTCTCTCAGAACTTTTTATTCATTACATTCAAGCTGCCTCAAATGATAGCTGACTCCAGAGATTTGCAGACCTGTAAAAGAAGCCAAAAAACAAGGTGGCAGATTTTGCACTGGACTCATGATGGATTTTTGCTCCCAGTTCCACATCCAGATGATTTAATGAAATGAAAGTGCAACAGTAGATTTATAGTACATTGGTATTTCAGGGTCCTGGCAGTCAGCTTACTGTGTATCGTGGGGATAGGCAGAAAGAAACTTCCAACACTACATGATTTTTCTATTGCACAAGATCCAATCTGCTAGAGTTCTCCCCAGCTTCACAATTTTGACCTGAGGTACAGGAAATTCACGTGTCTAACTGTAGGTCTTGCTTTCTTGCTTGCTGTGAATGTCCTCCCGAGTTCACCATGCAGGCTTGGAGAAGTCAGCTCTTATTATCCCAGCCTTATATATATATATATATATGTACATATATATACACATATATATATATATATGCATATAGATAATAAAATTCTTTTCTTTTCTCCTCCCAGACCATTTCTGAAAACTCTGAAGTTTTCTGCTGCTTTTTCTCCAGGCACTTTCCTGTTTGCCTGGGTGTTATTCCACTATTTTTACTGAAGAGCAGACACTTCACTCTGATTGGCAATCAAAGAGCCTTGGGTTCAGCTCCCATATCTCACTTAGCTAATGGAAGCTTGTGAGATGCTTCAGGCAGTTGTGGTGGCTGCCCCAGGGTTGGCTGGATGAGATGGGAAGCTGCAGTGATATCATGGTACTTCCCCCCAATCCCAATGGCCAAGCTCATGTCAGATAATGAAGAGGAACCAACATGCACACAGCAGGACTTGGAGCACTCAGGAATCATCTATGGGAAGCCCAGAGCTCCCAGGTGCCCCTTGAGAGGTGCTCAGTCTGGTGCCACTTCCAGGTTACTGTGCTGGAAAAAGACCACCTACTGGGTTTGAACCAGAAACCATCCTCCAAAGACTGACCTGCTGTGGTTCATGTGAAGAGGGGCTCCCACCTCTTGTTCCTGATTCCACACTGTCCCTCCAACCCATCCTAGATCTCACCTGCTGGAACATCTTTCTTCAACACCATGTTCCTGAAAACAGCTGCCTTTTCTGAGAGCTGCTGGACAGGTCATGAAGAAGGGGAGAGGATGCAGTGAAAAGCAGCAGCAGAGGGAGAGTAAATGTTCAGCATTATGTCTGAAAGCATCACTGCTAGAAGGCACCTCCCTCTCTGCAACACTGTGGCTCTTCCCAGTGACATGGTATCTCTTCCTTACAAATTACAGGTCCCATTTATAAGGTGAGACAGGAGAAATTAAAAATGCCAGTCCTAGTGATTGCTTCTGGGACATAAACAACCATTTATCAATGAGGGACAGGTTGTTTTTTTTTCAGCAGCAATGTCATATTCTGGTCATTACACTTGGCCTAAAGGACTGGTGCTTCTTCACCAGCTGACTTCATTCACTTTTAGACCTAGCTCCCAAGAAAGCTGAACAAATGAAGAGCAGGGGGAACAGGGCAGAAATCAGGACTGCTGTGTTCTCACAGGTTTTAGTGTCTTGTTCATGCATTTTATGTATTTATGCTTTAATTTATTTATCTACACTCCTTTAAACATTTAAATATTTAAATATTTTGTACATTTATGAGCATAACATAGTTTATATGTTTATTTTTGTATTTAAAATTCCCGTTTTATCTATAATACATATAAAATAAATATTAAATATAGGAGAGAACAAATTCCAGATCTTCCTTAGTATGTAGGGTTCAGGTTCACCCTTCCTCATTTTAGAGGTGGAAGATCATTTAATATAACTTCAGTGTCTTGTGTCAGTTGGTTCAACATAGCTGAACTATGCTTAGTTACACCTGACTTGCCTTGTACACCAGATTTGTTGACAGATAAAATAAGCAGATACAACAAGAAGATACAACATCCCACTTCCTTGAGCAAATCACACCCTTTTCTCAAAAGCTACAAACTTTCTCTCCCTTCTAGACTGAACCTACTTTTACCCCCCAGAGAAGGAAATTTGAATTGATTCTTTTTTCTTGCCTAGTGTTGACCAAATAAAGGCCATTTCCTTGCACACCCACATTTTTCAGAACAGTCTTTATCTGACTGTTGTCCTCTGATGCCTGGGAGAAGCCAGGCTGCCAAGCACTGGCTATTGGGGTTTCTCCTCACCAAGTCCACCTCCAGCACAACAGCAAGCCCTCTTCTTCATGACCCTCATGAGCTCCAGCTGAGAGAACTGTTAATCTTTCTCATCTTCTTTTGACACTGTCATTTTCCATGTTTTCTTCATTTTTATTAAGGAGGAGAACAGGAGGCATGGTGAAGTTTGCAGCTGCTTTTAACAAAGATGCATGAGAACCATCATTCATTGCGTTGGGCTTGCAGGAGAAAGCAGTCATTTTGCACCATTAGCTGAGAAAATAGAACCAGAGTTAGTTATTTTCTGATGAAAAAAATAAAGTAAAATGCACAGAGTGATGATCTAACCACAAACATTTGGAGCAGAAGGCTCAGGACCACGGCCACATTCAAGGAAGGGCAGGAAGTCTCTGTCCCTGAATATATCTTCTCTTGTTTACTGCTTCAGAGAAAGTGCCATCCTAGGCTCTTGAAAACAGCTCTTCTGATAAATGTGAGGCTCCTGGAAAAGGGGATTTCTCTTATGAGATGATATGAAATGAGTGGGAAAAAAAAACCCCAAAGATTTTCAACCCACAAGCACTGTGCTCAGCCTGGTGTTCTGAACATCTCCTTTCAGGCTCCTCTGCTCAATATTTGGATGTTTTTCCAATTGCATCTATGACAAAAGAGCATGTTCATGTAAAGTTCTGCCTTAATTATAACCTTGGGTTATCCCTCTTGTGCCAGACCCTGGAGACAAAGCTCCTGCAGCTTTTGGAAGACTTCCCATGGCAGGTAAAACTGATTTCCCATTAGTAGTTGGATGCATGAATGACAGAGAGTGGGGGGACTTCTTCAGGTCTGGTGGGAATAAGGTGCAACCCAGGCAAGTGAGAAGGCCTTTTATGGATGAGAGGTGGGATATGGGACACTCACAAGCAGCCTCATGGAAGCAGTTTCTGTTGCACAAGAGTCCACTGGTATTTGCTGTTTCATTGAATTATAGAATCATAAAAAACTAAGGACTAGAATCTGACAAAGCAGAAACTGTGTTCAGGGAGGGACACCAGCCAAAACAGCCCCTTCCTTTCCTCACCCTGGAGACAAAAGCACAAAGCGAGCTCCTGATCTGGGACATGGTGATCCCAAGGAGCTGCACGGGTTGCCTAACTGGAGCATCCCACCCAAGCCAGATTTGAGGGTCTTTCTCTGAAGACAATGGTGGCATTGGGAGGTTGGACATGTGTGAACCTGGTCCAGACAACACTCAGAGCAACTTCCAGCAGCTCTTGGTGAACTGTGCAGATGGAGAATACAAAGGATTTAGTGGTTTCTGATCCCTTCCCACTCCTCAGCTTTGACTCCTACCAAGCCCTACCTAAAAGGCAAAGTCAGTCCTAAATCAAAGGGAAAATGGGACCCTTCTTTGCCCTGCTTGGATCACTAGGAAAACAACAGCAGCAAAATAAGCCAAAAGAAAATCACACACACAAAGAAGAGCTGGTCATTAAAACTTGCCCAGGTTTTACTATGTGAATTAAAACGATGTTTATAAATCTGTCCTGAGTAGCTGGTGGCATTTCTGCCATGCTTTAGTTTCTTACTTCTATTTAAAATCGAATAGTTGAATAAGTGCTAACAAATCACAATGGAAGAAGGATATTATCTCTGCTTCTGCAAGACCAGCTTGAATTTTCCTGGGTTTCTTCTAGTGTGTAAGTGCTGGTATTTTTATTTGATTGCTGCACCTCAGGATGCTTTCTTTCAGAACTTACATTACAGGACAGTAGGAAAATAGCTCATAATCATGTCTTGCTTAAAATAATTGGATACTTCATTGAATCTGCAGTGATTGACAATGAAAAATATGGGCTTTTTTTGTTGTTGTTTTTCCCTTCAATTTTGCCCGATGCAGGCTGGAAGCTTCAATCAGAGGTGACTTTTTTAAAGCCATCCACTTCAATAAAGGAGACTTTGTAAGGACTGAAAGGCCAGGCAAGCCCTTTCTCTGTGCATGAAAGAAAAGTCATAGGGAAGGTCAAGAGCTGGAAACAAAAGCCGTGCGAGTTGAACACCAAAACGCAACGAAACCTTTTTTAGCAGCAAGACAAACATGTGCAGCAGCACATTTTCAGGCACTCAAGCTTCTGAATCTCTTTTTTCCCTCATTTTCAATTAGAGGCTTTTCACACACTTCAAAAAGGGAGTCAGTGCTGTGCTCATCAGGGGCAACATTCAGGCTTTGACAGCAGAGGCAAGCACCATAAAGGGGCTCTGTGACTCTCAGGACACCTTGCAAGATCATCTCCAGGCTTTGTGGGAGCAACATAATGCTGAGATTCCCTGTCCCAACGGGCAGGACCCAGATTCAGACTGGTCCTGCCAAAACACAGGGAGAGGGAAGAAAGGGACGACTCCTGAGACCACATATTTCATATTGCCAGGTTATTCTACCCCTCCAAGCCGTGACGTTCCAGGTGAGCAGCCTGTGTGGTGTCACACAGGGGCTGGGGCAGACCCAGAGGGGCTGGTTGCACATGGGCTGCTTTAAAAGTCTCGAATGGTTTTTCTTCCCATTAACTCATCTAATCCCCGTTGAATCCATGCCAACAAAATCCTGTGCCAGGGGTTTCACAGCTTCACCACCTGCTTCTGAAGAGCCATCTCTTTTCATTTTGCTTTGCAGTTGCCCTGAAAACTTGGGTCCTGTGTTTCCATTCTCTTTATAAGGAGAGATGTCAAATCACCATTACCCACTGTCCCTCTTCAGGATTTTCACAGATCTAGCTCCTACCCATCTCCCTCCTCTTCTTCAGTACCCTCTTTTCTAGGTTGAAAAGTCCAAGTCTACAGGAAGTTTATGCTGCCAAACCAGGATTCAACCCAATAACCTAAAAGTTATCTAGGGCTTGCAGTCACTGACATTTTTGATCAGAGTTTTCCTGGGCAAGGGCTGCAGTCTTGTTCAGGGCAAAGGTTGGGGGTCTTCCTGGACTGTCTGGGGAACAGAATGAAAGATTTCATTCAACGCACCAAGCACAGGCATCCCAGCAAGCTGTGGTTTTCTGTTGTCTCTGGTGTGCAGCAGCAAGCTTGAATAACCTTACAAAGAGACCTTGTTCCCCCCCCCCCCCAGCCTTGCTGCCAGCTCTGCAGGTTTCAGGCCATCACCTCTGCTTATCAGAGCTGAAATGGACTGTGAACCTTGGGGAAAGCTCCCCCAAGGCTGCTCATGAGAGTCCCTCACATGTTTCCCACACACTGGGCAAAAGAGGCTCACCTGAGAGGAACAGAGCTTTATGAGGGCAAGACACTATGTGCTGCTTTATGGTCCCAGGAACAGGTTACAAGCTCAGCATTTGTAAAAAAAAAAATAAAAAAAAATATATATATCCCTTATTGTTCACCTGCCTGACTCAGCAGGGACCTTCTTATTGTTAGTGATAAGGTGATTTCAGCTTCTTTTATCCCACTCTTTGCACACTGGCTCTGAGCTCCTTACACCCACTGCTGCGGAGTCTGTGACTTAGTATTTTTTTTTAAAAAAAAGAGCATTACATACAAAGAACACCCTGCCCAGCAGCAACCCGACACAATCACAGTTTTGAGGGTCCCTGCAGCTGCAGCATGCTGTGGCTTTGATGCTGCTAGAGCAGGAGAAGCTGCCCCATCCCACAGCAGGCAGGCAGCTCAGCTTCAGGCTCCTGAAGAAGTTTCAGGAGCGAGTCAGCCCCCCCTTACAGCCAAACTCCTCCAGCTGTTGTAACTCCACCAGGGTCCCTCAAAGCTGCCTCGACCCGTGTCAGCAAAACATCTGGCCCACTGATTTCCGTGCTTGACTCCGTGGTGCAGCTGGCAGCTGGGAAAGGGCTCATTTGGAAGGCAGCGTGGCCGGGATCAACATCTCTTAAGCGATAATCTGCTAATCAGAGCTTCTCCTGTTGAAGGAATGCTCCCATCTCCTGGCTCCCTGCTGGCAGTTTTCTTCTGCAAAGCTTGCCAAATTGTTTCGGCTCCTGGCACTTCCAGAGGGGTTTTTCTTGCTCACCTCTGAACTGGAGTTTGCGTGTGGTTTGGACTGTGGGCTGGATGGCCACACGAAAAAAAGGACAATTTGATCCAAGCCCAGAGACATCCAGCCTGTCGTGCACGTGGCAGGGGAAGGGGGTGGGGGAAGTAGAATTTTTAAAAAGAGTAAAAAAAGACCTCAGAATAATAGAATCACTGAACGGTTTGGGTTGGAAGACATCTTAAAGATCATTTAGTTCCAGCCCCTCTCCCATGGGCAGGGACACCTCCCAGCAGCCCAGGCTGCTCCAAGCCCCATCCAACCTGCCCTTCAACACTGCCAGGGATGGGGCAGCCACAGCTTCCCTGGGCAACCTGGGCCAGGCTCTCCCCACCCTCACAGCCCAGAATTTCTCCCTCACATCTCAGCTCCAGCTCCCTCTGCCAGCTGGAAACCCTTCCCCCTGCTCCCATCCCTCCCTGCCCTTGTCCCAAGCCCCTCCCCAGCTTTCCTGGAGCCCCTTCAGGCCCTGGAAGGTGCTCTCAGGTCTCCCTGGAGCCTTCTCTTCTCCAGGCTGAACACCCCAGCTCTCCCAGCCTGGCTCCAGAGCAGAGCTGCTCCAGCCCTCCCAGCATCTCCGTGGCCTCCTCTGGACTCATTCAAACAGCTCCATGTCCTTCTTGTGTTACCCTCCTTCTGTTGCTCTCCTGAGGCCTAACCTGAGCTGATGCCATAAGCCTGGATAGAGCTACTTTTAAAATGTATTTTTAGGTGACTCCTATATTTAAAAACTGGACCAAGATTATTTCCTTTTTTGTTTGTTTGTTTGCTTACATGGGTTTCCTATCACACAGAGGCAGGGGAGCAGGATTTAGTAGGAATCAAAATAAAACAGAAATTTCTGAAAACAAAAATATTGGTCTAGAAAGTGTTTAACAGTTTAGACTCTCGTTTCCAGTTCTTCATAAAGAGTCATTGGTTGATCACTCAGGTTGTGTAAGAAAAAACAGTGTCTTCCTGGTCTCACCTGCAGGGCAGTCCTGTTCCTCGAGTGCTAAATGCTGATGGAGAAAGTCAGAGCAAGGACCAGCAAACAAACAGCAGCTTAGGTAAAAGGGGGCTGGTTTCCCAGCACTGCAGGAAATTAACCAATGGTTGATGCTTTGTTTCAAGGAAAGGACACAAAGAATATAATCTACCATCCCTGGAAGCCTTGACATCACTATGGGTTGGTTTTCTGGAGAAGATCTTCCAGGGAAACTCCACATGGAATGCTCTGAGTAGTGGTAACTCTCTGGATGGCTGTTGGTGGAGCAGTAGGAAGGAGTGGGACAGAGACTTAGGTCTAACAGCCTACCCATCTGATATTCATCCTGATCCCTTTCTGCTAGACAAAAAAAAAAACAAACAAAAATCATAAAAAAGCCCCCAAACTTGTCTCGCTTCATCCCACTGCCTCACCCCCACTGGTGGTACCGATGGGCAGGTGCATGCCTGCTCTGCAGAGAGGAAAGTACTAGATAGAAAAACAAGCCCCTTTTCCAGTTCAGCAAGTTGGGCCTGTGTTTGGTGTGGAAACTACTGAGTGAGAACATCTAAGGCATTTTTTATGCATCGTGACACCTCTTAGATGTCCCTGTTGTTGAGTCTGTCTCCATAAACTCATCTCTGACAGCTTCCTCTATTCCACCTCTTTTCTCACCCCTCCTTTCTGATGATATGAAAAGCTGCTGTCCCTATGCAAGATGACTTCAACTGAGCCCTTTATTAGTAGGCTGAATGTTTGGCTTTGCCCTTCCTTTCCCACAAACAGATCTTCAGGCAAGACCGAGGGAGGCATAAGGAGGTCTGGGGTAGGACAGTGTCATCCAGGTTCACAGAGATGTTTGATGGCAAGGATGTGGAGGTCCTGACCTCCACTGGCAATACCAGTACGGGTGGTTCTTCGTGGTGATACTGTGCCACAGCTAAACTGAGGCCCCAAGAGCTAAACTCCATGCTTTGACCTAGTTTTTCCCCTTGGATTTTGTCCATAAGACTCAGAGCAGATGTTTCACTCAAGACCCAACAAAGAAGCCATCACATACCACATCCACAGTCATCTCAGCCAGGAGTCATGACTTCAGCCTTATGCAAACAGTATCAGGCTTCCTCTTTACTCTTTCTCTTCTCTGCTCACATTAAAAGAAAGTGGTGACATCAAAACTCTCTTCCTTGTACCACCTACAAAACATACAGCCAACATGGCCTCAAATCCATGACGGCCATTTGGCCCGATGCACAAACCTAACTTACCCAAAGCTCCTTTTTGTATATTTTGGCCTTGACTTTATACACAAGGCATGAGAAAACAGGGCAGGAAAGGCCATCTCACTCTCTGTGACACTTGGTCACTGGACCAACCTCTTACACAATGAGGGACTTTTGCAGCGGGGCTGCCAGGGCCATCCGTGTCAGACCTTTCCCTCCCCGATTGATGGCTTTGGCTGATGTAAGCCAGGAGGTTTCACTGAACCCGAGTGACCCAGGAGAGAAAGGACAGAAGGTTTTTTATCCAGGATGGGATTTCAGCTCCTGCAGAAGGGAAACGCTCACCCAGCTGGGAAGCAAACAACCCAGGGAGAGGAGAGGTTTATGATTTGGCTGGGTAAAGGTTAGTTACAACAGAGACCCTGATCAAAATAGCCAGAATTTCTGGGCAAAACTTCAGCCAGTTTAAATTCATTATGATTTTATATTCTTTTTTTCTGGTTTACATCAGTAGAAGGATAGAAACATTTGGAGAGGTTTGTTGTAAGATGTTGGAGAAACTTATTTCAACCCAGGCCATCCCCAAGGGTCTCCTTAAAATAGCACCATTACAAAGGCTTCTTTTAGTGCTGCATTCCTTCTGGTTCATTATACACTTTCATGGATACAAACTGAAAGCAAAACAAAACAAAACTGAGACATTCAATTTACCCTTGTCTTGATAGGAATATAAGCCTGGGACAGATCTGCTAAGGAGAATGGAGTCCTCCAGTGGGAAGAATCCCAAGCAGGGACCTCACACGCTCACATGCATCATCCCAAAAAAAAAGCAGGCATGTGGACATGCAGAATCGTTCATCTCACCCTCAAAAGTGTGTACAGAAAGAAAGAATCCTCTTGCAATCAGGGCAGAGAGGTTACACAGCATTTGGGGATGATGGGAGATGACAACAGCATTTTTCTGGAGCACCTGCTCAGAAACAAACTAGAGCAGTAGAGCTGCTTCTTGCATAAATCACAATTTCCAAGGATGGTGAGGCCTAAAACTGCAGGGTCTGGTTGTCTCACCCCATGAGTCAAGACAGGGAACATTTTTATGTGGTGAAAGAACTGGACAAGTTGTTCTGTGGCCACGTAGAAGGTGAAGATATTCACATGTTCACCTCTGGTACTGGGAGTCCCTGGACATGATTCACTGTGACTTCAGAAGACATCTGTATCAACCATCCACCCAGTCCCACTCCTGAGCTCCTGCTTTCCTGCTCTGCCCGGAGGAGACAGAAGAAGGTGATGAGAAGAGCAGGGTGGTATCTGAGGAGAGCTCTCCTGTGGATCTGAGCTCATCCACAGCACTGGCAAAAATCTACAGGAGTGAGGTTGAATTGTGAACTGAACTTCAGATGAACGCTTATGGCTGGGGCTGAGAGAAGGATGGGGTTGTGGGGCAGCACCTTTTCGGTCCTCCCTTGTGTCTTGCATTGAGTGGTTTGGGAGGAGGGTTAGAGCTACGACTTGGGGAAACCCACCTTAGAACTGACCTGCAGTGCATGTGATGCTCATCCCTTTGGAAAAGAGCTAAAGCCTTCACACCTCCCACCCTCCAGACTGCCATACCTGGCAGGAGGCTGACTTTGGACCCAGGGAATCCTGAGGTGTGAGATTATTTTGCTTGTGGATAAAGGGGATGCAGGAAAACATCCTTCGTAGCTTTGGTGGCCACCAGATTGAGACACGGCCACTCAGGTGTCTGTGCTGTGCTCTTTGGACAAGCTTTAAACTAGGGCTTGAGGGAGGGAACAATTTCCTTCTTGCATAGCTTCAGCAGCTCAGGGGTATCTGCCTTTCATAAATTAACTATTCTGGGGAGAAATACCAGCCCAGAAGCATCCCCAGTCCAGTCCCACACCCCAAAAGTCACCAAAGCCTGGATGTGGCCATCCTCTAAACCATATCAGATCCTGGTTTACTTACACCTCCTGGTAGTGACAGGAGATGGGGGCATTTTAACAGAGGAGACTTTCCCTGCTTCTCCCTTCTTTCCTAGGATAGGGGAAAAAAACTCAACAAAAAAAAAGCAGCCAGGGAGCTGTGATGAGGCTCCTGAAACTTTGCAGTGATTTTTATTTCCCTCCTTCTCAGAAAGACTATAGAGCCCTGAGCACATATTTGCTCAGTCCACCCCACGCTTAAACACACACAGATGCTCAGCCCCCCCGGGGACAGGGGCTGTGTCCCCCCCAGCCCCCTTCGGTTGAGGGGAGTGGGCCAGACCCCAGAAACAAAGCCCAGCAGAGGTGGAAATACCTGCCTAGGGATTCCGCGAGGAACCCCTCACAAAACAATCCCCCCTTCCCTCCTTTTGGAGCCCCTCTCCCCGATAAAGACGTATTTTAATACCAGCTGCGAGAGCTTGAAAAACGGATTGGGGAGGAGGAATGGGGGGGGGGGGGGGGTAAGGCTTCACTGCTTTTAAACCCCCCCCCACCCTTAGCACCCCCCTTACCCATCTCCTCCCTCCCCACCTCCCCCCTCCCCTCTGGCGGCACGCGCCGCCTGCGAGGCGGGGGGGGGGGGGGGGAAGGGGGTGGGACAGGGGGGTGGGATGGGGTGGGACAGGGGGGTGGGAAGGATACAGGACTGACCCCGGGTTTCCCAGCCCCTCGGTCACAGGCCGGTTACAACCAACCAATGGGGTCCCGGCAGGGGTGGGGGGGGTGGGGGGGGGCTTTTATACCTGCACCTCTCCCCCCGCAGCTGGGGAGATCCGCTGAGGCCGGGAGGGAGAGGCAGAGGCTTTGGAAGGGAGGAGGAGGAGGAAAAGATTGCATCAAGAGCAGAACTCTTTTTTTTTTTTTCCCTCCCTCTCTCTCTCTCTTACAGGAAGCCTTACTCTACCTTAGCCTTGGAAAGAGCCCCTTTTCATAAAATTAGCTGAAGGCACCTATTCACAGCCATGGGGCTGTGAAAAAAAAAAAAAAAAAAGGCAACAAACCGACTGTAGAGGGCTTTTTTTTCACCCCCCCCCCCCCCTCTCTTCTTCTTCTTTTTTTTTTCCCCTTCGCTCCAAAAAACTAAAACAGAAACGCACACAGCTCCCCTCTGCGAAAACTTGATGGTTTTACCGTCTGCTCCCTGATAGATCTAGAGAGGAGGGTGACTTCTTTTTTACCTCCTTTTCCCTTCCTTGCCCCCGTTCGGCTCCTCCTGAGGACCCCGCCGCTTCTGCAAGGCGAAACAAAAATAAGAATGACAAGGGGAAAAAAAAAAAAGGGGGGGGGGGGGGGAAAGCAACAGCACGGTTTGATTTCTAAAGTTCTCCCAGGGAATCAGCCCTGAGCGCAGAGCCTGCTCGCCCGCCTGTTGCATCCTTGTCAGGATTTCTAGCCCCCTCCCCTCCTCACTTCTCCTCCCACGTCGAAATAGTGATGAGGGGATGGTTGGTGGAGCCTCCTTGGGGCTCTTGAATAAACCTCCACCAGCTTGGGGCGGGAGGAGGGGGTGGGTTATTGGAATTTTATTCTTTTATACGTTGGTGTGTGTGTTTTTTTTTTCCTGGTAGTTTTATGAACGAAACTAACCCGGCCGAGCTGGGAGTAACATCCCTGCCTTGAAACTCCTGAAAGCTGGTGGAATCCAGGAGGAGAAGGATGAGGGGCTGTAAGGGGGGGGAAGCAAGGATGCGATGATGGGCTCCGGGAGGCTGTGGCGGCTCCTCCCGGGGGGCTCAGCCCGGACCCCTCCGGGACGTCCCGAGCGAGCCCCGGGAGGCTAAAAACTCCTTCCCCGGCTTTCAGGAGGCTCCTTCTGGACACGGGACTGAGGAGTCTGTGCTCATGAGGGTGAGCGAGTGGAAAAAAAAAAGAAATAAATATATATATATATATATAAATAATTAAACAAAACCAAACCCGAAGATTTCCGACCGTTTCGCGGAGTGAGCAGCGCGTGTGCCGCGGGGAACGGGGTGATAAACCAACCAAAAAAAAAGGGCAAAAATCTGAAATGAACTGCTCGAAGGGGGTGGGCAGGGCGGGGGGAGCGATCCCGCGGCCCCACGCTCTCCTGCCGGGCTCAATCGGCTTTTGGAAACTGCAGATCCTCTGAGCCGGAGAGGGCGAGAGGAGCAAAAATCCCGGTGGGTGAAGGACCCGCTCGGCGACCTGGAGGGCAGGAGGACCCAGCCCCTGGCCGAGCTGCCGCCGAGCCGGGACACACCAGCAACAGCAGCAACAACAACAAACCGACCCAAAAAAACCAACCCCCCCCCCCCAAATCCCCCCCGAGCCCCGCTGTTGGCGAAAAGGTAACCGAGAAGTGAAAATGTTTCCAAGTTTTCGCTTTTTTTAACTCTCGACTTCGGGGTTTGTTGGCAGGACCACAAGAGAAGCCGGGAGGGGGGGGGGGGGAAGAGCCGTGTTTGGGGGGTCTTTTAACACCCCCCCAAAAAAAGCAACAACAAACAAATAATAAAAAAAACAACCAAAACCAACCCCTTTGAAACCTAAAAGATAAAATTACTGGATCTAAAAATAAAGCAGTGGTTAAAAGCCTCCCCCACCCTCTCCGATCTCCCACCCCTTCCACCCCTCTCTCGCCTTCTCCCTCCCTCCCTCCCTCCCTCCCTCTCTCTCTCTCTCTCTCTCCCTCTTTCTGTGTGTTTGCGTTTGACAAAGAAATTATTTGAACTTCCCACTGCCTCATAAAAAGGAAACAGAAGAGCAGTTTTTGACATATGGATGTGATTTTTTCTGCTCCGAGACAGATGCACACGGAAAACAACCAGCACCAGGGGCTGCGGCTCTGAAGGGAGCGGAGCGGCTTCGCTTCACATGGGCTCCTCGGCGGCGTTTCGGGAGCTGCCCACATCTCCAGCCATGAGAAAGCGAAGCAAAGGACCGGGCTTTCTTGTCATGTGCCTTTCTGGCTAAAAAAAAAAAAAACAAACAGAACAACCCGCAAAAAAACAACCAACAACTGTGGAAACAAACAAACAATCAAACAAGCACAAATTCTGGAGGGGGTGGGGGTGGGGGGGGGAGGGAGGGAAGGAGAAGGAGAAATCATCTGCAAGCGGAGCGCTTGGAAGACCTCTCGTCCTCCTACTTCCCTGAGCGAGCTTGGATGCTGGAAGAAGCCTCTTGGATATGGGATCATATCTGGTTTATCACAGCCTGGGTTTGATCCTCTGCTGCTCCGTGTTGAGCTCAGTCTACGCTCTGGTGAGTCCCTCCAGCTTTTTCCCTTCGCATTCCTGAACGATCTGCACGGCTGTTTCCTTGATGAGTAATTTACTGTATCAAGGATTTAGGAGGCAGAGTGCTGAGGTTTTGGGGTTGCTGGTCTCTTTTTGCTGTTGGTTTTTGTTCCTTTTTCTTTTTTTCAGCCCAGTGGCTTTTATTTCACTGGCAGACAGTGTGTGCAGTTGGTCTCCAGAGTTGCTTGCACCAGATGAAATTAAAATGTCTGTGCTTCCCAAAGAGTTTGAATCACTTTGAAACCCCTGAGGACAGGAAGGCGTGAAGCTTGACAGGGGTTTGGGGACAGCATTTGGGGGCGAATTTAAAAGACACCTGTGGGTAAAAGACAACTTTTACTCTTCTTTCTGTTGTTCCTTTCTCTTTCTTTCTTTCTTTCTTTTTTAATGCAACCCCTCCCTTCCCAAGAAGACAAATTCAGTTTTAATTCAATCTTCTTAATCTGCAAATCTGCCCAATCTCAGTGAAACACTACCTTCCTCTTTGGGCTTCAGTTTGGAGAGGACCTCATAGTACAGGCTTTGCAGACAGTTTACAGTCAGGAGCATGAAAGTAGTATTAACCCTTTGCTCCCTGGCACTGTTTTCACCCATTCCTGCACACACTGAGTGGGAATATCTTTCCAGCAGTAGCAAAAAGGGCTAAAGCCTGTCGAAACTGCCTTGGCGGTGGTGATGTGGAATGGGCTAAGATCTACAGACCCCAAGCAGTCTCCAAAGCCCTTCTGCAGAAGTGAAGGGAGATGTCATGCAGAATTGGCCACCAGATGTTAAATGACTGAAGGACATGCTGCTTTGATAGCTAGTTTTCTCCATCCCTAGTATCAACACCACTGATGGCCATTTCTCAGAGCCTTCTGACACAAAAAGGACCGTGACCACCACCTAAAGCAGTGGCCGCTTTCCATGAGGGATGCAGACGTGTTTGGAGGGCAGCACACTCCCCCTGACCCTGGCTCCAGCCAGGTCCTCCCTGATCCTCCAGGAATCATCATCCCTGGGGTTTGTAGGGACTACTTGGGACCTTGCACAGGACCGGTTGTGGGGGGCATTTCCTCCACACATTCAACGTCGTGCTAGAGAGAAACGTCCCATCAATAAATGGCAGGGAACAGCCCCTCGGAAAACAATCCTTGGTGCACTCCATCCCTGTCTTGGTCTAACTCTAGGCACGAATAAACCTTTCAAAATCCAAAGTAACCTGGGGAAGCTGAGGGGACCCTCTGTAGATCTGTTGAGGTTTTAGTCATGCTTTAGGTTTCTCCCCAATTCCAGGGTTGGAGGCTCATCTCCATGACCGCACCTGACTTTGGGTCCGTACCCCGACAGGGTAGGTCCTGTAGCACCTGCTACCCCCCAGCTCCACAACCCTTCTGCAGCTGAAGTCAGCGACAAAACTCCTGCTAGATCTGGTGTCTCTCTTGGTACCAGTGAAAATCAGGTTCTTGAAGCAGCTAGATTGCATTTCAACCAACTTCAGGACCCAGAAAAGACGGGCGAGGGCTGCAGAGAGCATCTACGATCCCATTCCCAGTTTGCTCCCCTTTTCCAGTACATCCTGGTACCTCCAAAAAGCGCAGAGGACCAGATAGTGAACCAAGTGTCAGCTGCCTCCTGTTCCCACTGGGTATTTTATCTTTTATACCCCCATCAAAACAGACACTTCCAGATGACAAGTGATCTGCTCAGCAGTGCAGGAAGGTGACAGCGGCTCAGGGTGAGCTGGAACTGGGTGTAATTCAGGAATAACTTTTCCAGACTCACAGAGGAATAAGAAAGCAGGGAAATCTGCTGGGAAGGGTTAGGTGAAGCATGCAAAAGGGTATTTGCTCTGCTGTACTGGTTTAGGGTCCTGCCACTACAAATCCCATTTGATTAAATTATGCCCGGACAGCAGTGCCTATTTCAGACACTTCCCTTGCTTTTCAAACCCACTTCTGACAGCAGAAGGAGTTGCCAGAAGGTTTGAAATGTTGTCTTGACAATTCAGGGGCTGCAGAGATGTTGTGTGTCCCTTCTGGCATATAGCAGAATAAGAAGGTCAGCCTCATATCATCCCACTCTACAGCAAGTTGTGAGGCAGAGAACTTACAGGGTGCTTAGAGCCTGTTTTGTTGGGGTTGTGTTTTTTTGCTGTTGTTGTTTCTTTCCCAAAACAACTTGATTTTCAGTTGAACTTAAAACCACTGTATAGTATTGACTGCATGTTTCAGCACAGTGTGTCTGATTTGCTACACTGTAAGAAGGGTCACGTATATGTTTGATATTTGGCTAGAAGGTCTGAGTGTGGTTTATGTGCTGCCATCAATAGAAGTCACCAAGTCCCTCTCCCTTAGGAGCAACAAGCAAAAATCAATGAGGGCAGCAGCAGAAGGATGGGGATGCAAGGACTTTATTTAGAGACAGGCTCCAGGGCAGCTCTGGGCTAAGCTAAAAGTGGTACCTGATCTTTCGTTTCTCCAGCAGAGCAAAGCAAAGCTCTGTTGTGGGGTTTGAGTCAGGAGGATTCCCACAGACTCAGGCAGCCCACAGCTCGGAGCTTCAGGGCACAATTCATCTGTCTGAAGCTGGAAGACTCGATTCTTGAGAGTCGTGGCCCTAATTGCTGGGTTCTTTGCAGCTTGGTTGCTTTGCAGCTGAGAGTTGGTGGTGCTGAGACCAGGCAGAGCATGCAGCACCCTAAATCCAAAGCTATCACTCCTGTTATTCCTATTCAGCCAGCAGAGATGATAGAAAAGTCACTTTTTGAAGCAACAGTGCTGAGCTAGGGGTGGAAAATGTTTGGTGTTTTTTTTTATTATTATTATCTGTGTCACTGGTACATTATGGGAAAGGATGGTGGCAGCTGAACCACTTCTCTGAAGCACTGGGGCTGAGTGTCCCTGCATTCAGTGTAAACCAGGATGGGATTTTCAGCACCCAGGAAAATGCTGTGGGAGTGGGTCTTGTCAGAGCTACAAGTATCTGTGCAGAAATGGTGGCCCCCCCTCACCATCCTGTGGCCATGGAAAATCCATAAGGAGATCAGCATCCCTGCCCTGGGCATTAGGGGGGCAGCTGGGAGGGACAGACAGTGTCTTTGATGTGGGGTAAAGTACTGGGTGAAGCTCTGCTGTTCTCCAACCTCCCTAGTAATCCAGAAAGTTTTCTCCCAGCATTTTCGTGGGAGAATTCCTGCTTAACACCTGCTTCAATGGAAAAGGGAATTTTGCTTGTCAATTGAGGGCTTTGTGTCTGAAATCTGGCAGGGTGAGGGGGTAAATTTTGGTTCTTTCTGCTATTTGGTCCAAGGGACAGGGAAGCAAGAGTGTCCTGAGTCAGACAGCTCTGCAAACATGGGCTTGGAAAGAAGATCTGTGCAAAAGGAACTTTAAAAGCAAGGTCTGACACCAACAGAGCACGGAAGAAGTTAAGATGTAGGCACTACGGTTATATCTGAAAGATGCTGATTTCCTTTTCTTGCCAGTGTCAGCCTGGCACCAACCCAGGGGGAGATACTGGAGGAGATACTCTGTAGAATAATTATCAGAATAATGGGGAAAAAAGAGAGAGAAAAAGAAAAAGAGAAAAAGAAAAAGGAAAAGAAAAAGAACGCCATCAGCTTTCATTAGGACTTTGGGTCAGAATAGCTCGATTTTGGGAAAAGGGTACCAGGCTAAGCCAGCTGCAATCACCTTCAACATGACCCAGGGAAGCAGGTCCATGTGGTGTATGAAGTGGGGAACAAAATGGATCCCCACTTTACAGGTAGGGTCTTGCCTTCCAGCAGTGCTCGCTGCCTCACAGGAGTGCTGCACATTTGGGGGATGCTCCTTGGCAGCAGAACTTTCTCAATCCTTTTCTGTTTGCTGGAGCTGGTGGTTCCCCAGCCCTGGCCCCTCTCAGGCTTCTCGGGCAGTGCTGAAGCTTCCCTCTGGTTTTGCAGAGAAGCCATAGAACTCCCCCAGAAACTCAAGGGGTGTCAGAAGGGGACTTGAGGCCCTTTCTTGCCAGGGTAACACAACATAGGGACAAGCTCAGCCAGGTCACCTGCAGAAGGTTCCCAACCCCTGTTCCCAAGGGAGCTGCATCCAGCACTGTTGTTAATCTCCAACAGGAAGATGCAGTATAAACCAGAAAAGATCACCTGGTTCACACCTGAGTGATACTCAGGTCACCAACCAGCCCAAACCCCAGTGCTCAGGCAGCAAAGCAGCTGGATTAAGGACGCACCGATCAGCGTTTTGCTCCTTGACTTGCTTCCTGTTGCTCTAATCGGATCCACAGCTTCAGGGATCAGGAAAGGATTTGAAGTTGAATAATTTATAGCTGGAAGGGAAAGATAACCATATTCTGCCCCAGAATACAGCCCATCCTAAAAATAATCAGAATAATAAAATAACCCTGTACGGAGATCCTACAAAGCCCGACTCGCTGTTTAACTTCATTAAATAAAGACAAGCTCCAAGTGCAGGGAAACAATGTCTGAAATGTTCTTTTTTTGCCATACACTTGGGAACTTGCCCATCCCTGCCCCGTGTGTTTATGAAAGATACAATTTTTGTTATTGTGCTTCTGGATTAGCTGATATCCCTGGACTATAAAATACTCAACCACAAAATATAAAGCAAACAAGCCTCCGTGTCAGGGTGATGCACGGGCTGTGATTTCATCCCGTGCCAGCTAAAAAAAATTCAGCTGCCCCGGTGGCAAGTCTGACCTGAGCAGGCTGGGTTTGCTGTGAGGTCCTTTGTGTGGGGACAAGGAAAAACAACAGGGCAACTGTGGGAACAGGGGGGTCAAGGCTGAAAGAAATTAAATCCGAGGTGTATCTTTCAGGTCCAGGCAGTTGTTGTTTGGTTTCTGGCCTCCTAGAAATAGCCCCGAGCGGTGCTTTGAGATCAGTGGGATCACTCTGGTGTGTCTGCAGTCCCTGCAAGGGGTAACCCCAGCCCAGACAGCCCAAGCAGAGACAGCTGCTGCCACTGGCACCCCCCTCTGTGTTACCATGTCCCTTTGAAAGATGATGCTGGGAGGCTGAGAGTTGCCCCACAGCTCTGTGTCTGGTATCATGGCTTTTCCTGGGCTGGCTGTGCTGATAAGTGACTCTCCTAGGGTGTAAAGATGCTGGCTGGAGGGTTTCCCTCTGCTTGGGAAATGCATTGCTCAGCCTGTTGATCAAATCCAGCTGATATCAGTCCCTGGTTTGCAAAGTTGTTTGGGGCTCAAACACCAAACTTATCACACTGGGCCCCTTAAATCCACATAGCCTGTGATCACGCAGTGTGGGAGGAGGTGGTGAAGCATCTCTCCCGGCACTGAGACACAGGGCTGGGGACATCCAGCTCCCTGGAGCCAGTGGCAAAGCTGTAACTCCAGCTAAACCCTGCAGAAGCTGAATTTACTTTGTGCCTAAAGACCAGGAGGAGGGAATAGCAGAAACATACAGATACCACTGGCTTAAAAGCCCCCCAGAAACTGACCCTTGTGGCTGCCAAGCAGCTCCATCCTCATCCCACTTCATTGGGAAAGGGCAATGAAATCTGACGTGCATTTAAGCCCTCACTGGACTGTGCAGCTCTCTGACTCCATAGCTCCTCTCAGCCTTTTGAGCTGCAATCCTTCCAAACTTCCTCACCCTCTGACACTGTCCAGATCAAAGGGAAAAGCCAGCAGGAATCCCCCACCTTTTTGGACAAGCTGTTCTCTGGGAAAGGACAAGCATGGAGGGTTTTCTCTGTCTGCTCAGCTCCTGCAGCAAATGAAATGTTATCAACTCTAAGTTAGTAACAATTACAATAACAACAACAACAACAAAAAGACCCAAAGAAAATGTATCTCTTAAGGCAAGCCCTGTCCAAAAGGAAAAACTCAACAGGATCAGCTTGTCTTAAAGATTAGACCATTTCAAAGATATTTTTCCCACAGGTGAAGAACTTGCCTTCTCACTCTACATTCACTCAGCTGTTACAATATTTGGTGATCTCAGCCCATAACCCCTCAAACTTCAGCTGGCCTTGCAAAAGCTGCTGTACTAAAGGTGATCTTTGCATTACACCTTTCCCAATGTGGCAATAAACAAATTACCCTCGGGGCTAAAACAGCCAGCAGAATAGCTGCTGGGTCAGGCTGAGCTCTGCCGTCTTGTGTCATGATCTCCCTGCAGCCCAAATCCCACTAGACACCATTCAGGCCATGGTTTGGTTGTTGAAATCTCCTGCTAGGCTGGCCTGTCTTTCTGCCCATGTGTTTTTCCCTTTACCCAGCAAAGCAGAAAGGGGACTTCTGTGCCCCTTTCCCCTCTCCCCCTGCTCAGCATCCCTGGTTCAAGGCATTTCAGCAGCAGAGGGATGGTGCTCCTTCCTCCCTTCCTCCCTCCTGGCTGTGCATCCTTCATGAGCTGATCCAAGTCACTGAGCTTCCACGAGGCTAACCCAAGGTTCAAAAAAGAAAAGAAAGCACAGGAGAAGCTTTGTGGCTGCATCAGTGAGTGACATCTGCACACGAAAGGCTTGGGGGAATTCTTGAGACACGTGAGGGAGAGAGTGTGTCACAAGTGGGGACAAAAAGGGATGGGTGGTCACCAATGTCAGGTTTGTCCTGACACCATGTTGTACAGTTGCATTATACTGACATAAAGGCCCTCAAGTTCTCCATCTGACAGCCCCACACCTCAACCCTCTTGTACCTCCCACTCCTGGGCAATTAATACACATATAGCAAAGTGAGGCACAGGGTTCAGTGTGACCTCAGTGTAGGCTCCATGCTTCCTCTGCACCTCCCCTCCATCAGCAACACCATCTGATCATCAGCAAGCTTCTTGGCAGAGTTTTCGTCTGAGCAGAGGAGTCCTGCAGGTAGTGCCAAGTGGATAAGGTAGGTCAGGGGTATCGGATGTGCCTGCACTCCAGGTTTTGGGGGGGAAAATGAGATGAGGCTTGTAGACATGAAGTGTGCCGTGCCACTTGGCTTCAAGAACCAGAAGACAGGACCTTTTATGTAGCATACAGACATAAAAAGGGACTTCCAAGACTCAGAAGTGGCTTGGGCAAGCTGAGATACAACACAGCTGGTACCTTCTCACTTGACTTCTGTCCTGCTGCTTGCAAAGCCAAAAACCTACATCCACGTTGAGGAAGATGTGGAGCCAGGGCAGGACTAGGAAGTGCAGCCACCCTGCCCTAGCCCACCTCCCTGACCCTAGCAAATTGCAGAGCAAGTGAACCTGCAAAGTCCAAAGGTGTTTGGTGTCTTTGAGTCTCTCCACCATAACGACCTCAAGAATCAGCTGTCTGTCAGATAAGGGCAGCTCATTGAAAGGAGACTTGGCCTCTCAAAAAAGACCTCCTCCTAGATCAGTGTCTGGGGCAAGGGCTGCAGACAAGAGTTGCTGCCTCAGCACCCAAGGCAGGCTTGTTATCTCATTTTTCACATGGCTGCCCTGTTGCTAATCAGGGTTTCTTGATGTTATCTTGACTTCAATCTCCCTTCCCCTCTCTCCAAGCACTTCAGTGTATTTATCTGCTTGGTCTTGCCACACTGAGAGCAAGAAGAATCCTCTATTCCAACTGTAAAGGCAGGTTTGAAAGTCACTGAGTGTCCTTAGAAAACCTTCTCTTTTCTTCACTAAGCATTCTCTTGGGACCTAAATTATTTGGTTTGGGCTTGGTTTGGGCTTTTTCTATATGTTTTAGCAGAGAAGTGATATGCAAACCCCAGATTATGCTTGCTGAGGGTTAAGGGATGAGACACTTTGTAAAGAGCAGCAGATGATGAGGAACTACCATCTCTTGGACACACAGCAGAGGATGAATGGTCAATTTTTCCTGAGGAGGGACTTTTTACAAGGGCTTGGAGTGCTAAGCCAAGGGGTAATGGCTTCAAATTGGAAGAGGAGAGAAATAGGTTAGACATTAGGAAGAAACTCTTCACTGTGAGGGTGGGGAGAGCCTGGCCCAGGTTGCCCAGGGAAGCTGTGGCTGCCCCATCCCTGGCAGTGTTGAAGGGCAGGTTGGATGGGGCTTGGAGCAGCTTGGGCTGGTGGGAGGTGTCCCTGCCCATGGCAGAGGGTTGGAACTAGATGATCTTTAATTTCCCTTCCAACTCAAACTAGTCTGTGATTCTATGGTTCTATTAATTAAACGAGGCTCAGTGGTTCTTTGGGGGACTCTGCCAGTGTTTAGGACCATTAGCAGGTTATTTATTCATCATCTCATTGCTTTGATTTATTCACCTGCTTAATAGTCCTTGGACACTTGAGAGAACACAGCATCCCAGAAGAGCCCAGAGCCACCCCATGCACCAAGCACAGAAGGGTGCTGAGAGCAGACATGCAGTGGGACATATCTTAGGATGAAAAGGAGAGTTTGGAAAGCTGGAGGCACCCTGGCCCTACTCTGGCCAGGAAGGTTGGGACTGCTGGACCCAGGAGAATCCTTTGAACCTGATTTTGTCCACACTTTCCTATACCATGCTCTTTCCTTGCTCTGTCTCCCCATTGTGATGACAGCCTGAAAATGTTCAAGGTTGGATGGGGCTTGAAGAGACCTGGACTGGTAGAAGGTGTCCCTGCCCATGCAGGGGAGTTGGAATTAGGTGATCTTTAAGGTCTTTTCCAACCCAAACCATTCCATTCCATTCTATTCCATGCCAGTTCAGTTCAGTTGTATTCTGTGAAATTCTATGGAATTCCATGAAATTCCAAAATTCAAGGAAACCACGGAACTGATTTCCATGAGCTTCACATGCTACTTCCACCTAACTCACTCTTCTTGCCTAAACCTCTGCCATGCCTTAATGTTACCTTGACTTTCTTCTTGACTTGTGCATCTCAAACCACTTCTCCTTTCAGACATGGAGCAATCAGAGCTAAAGTAGCTCTGAGACACCAGCTGTGCAGAGTGATTGCAAGGAAATGACCTGTTTCTCCTGGCTGCACTCAAAGAGTAAGATCAATAAAGCAACATTACGTAGTGTATCTATTTTGTGGGTAGCAATTTCACTGAGGTCAGTAAAAATTCAGGAAAGAAAAATAATAAAATACATAAAAGTGAGAAGAGTTGATAAGAGATGGAACTACTAAGAGGTGATCAACACACAGAGCTTCAAAAGCTCAAATTGCTGGATTATCAGGAGCTGTCAGTTTATGAAGCCTTTTAACCTCTCAGAGTTGATATGCCTCAAGTTTTTTCCAAGTTTGTATTCTCTTCCAGCACCCGCCAGGTTACACTCACTGAATTGTTTGCTCTAAAATGACTTCTTCAGTAAGGAGAGCAGGAGTTCAGATTTGGTTCTGCTGTTGACCTTCTGCATGTTTTCAGGCATGTCGTGCTCCGTGTGTGCAGCAAAGACACAAAGGACTCATGGGCAGTGAAGGTGGACTCTGCCTTTGGAAATGTGGTTTATTGCTGTTGCTCTTCCAGAAAAGGATAAAAGAGGGAGAGAAGGCTCCATAGGCACTGTGGTGGAAATGTTTTCCCAGTTTAACTAGCCAGGGTTACTAAAACACACACCAGTAGGTGGTCAGAAGGTCTGAATCTAATGCAGATGTGGCTTATTTTCACCAGTGCTAAGTGACCAGGGCTGTTTACCCAGGCCAGCCACAGGATGGGGACAAAGCAGGACAGGGCTGATTTCCCTTGCTTGGCTTTAGGTGTTTGCGTTGGGTGTTTGTCCATCTCAGAGCTGCCCCAGATCCTCAAAGAACCCGGTCAGTTGCTGACCATCCCAGCACAGATCTCCTGTGACTGCACCCCACAGAACCTGGGTGGGCCTCGAGGACTTATTTCCTCAGCTGACAAAGACACAGGGTTTGGTACAAAATTGTTGTGTGTGTGTGTATATACAAGTGAGCTTGGGGGTTCAACCATACAGCTCTGACTCATGCTGTAGCATTGTTAAACACTCTCAAAGAATCCCACCATATGATCCCACCGCAGAGGACCATCTTCATTTTCAATTCGTTGCCCACCATGACTGGTGTTCCTCCATCAGCCTTTCACCACCACAATGAAGCATGTTTGTTGGGGTTTTTTTGTTTGTTTCATTCCTGGGATCAGAGTTTCTCTGTGATTTGCCTTAACCTCATCATAGAAACCACAAAGCTCAAGGGGCCAGAGCTTTCTGCTGGCATAGATCAGTGGTATTCCTGTGGAATGCTGAAGGGCCAAGAAAGTCTCATCTGATGTCAGTCAGTGTAACTGCAGGAAAATAAGGAGAGAGCCTGAAGGTAAATTGGAGAAGCCCAACTGGCACATGCTGGTCCTGGTCTCCTGGCCCTGGGTTGCATTTGGAAGGGGAGGGAGAAGATTCTGCAAATTAAGAGATCTGGGTTGGATGACAAGCCCCCAGTTTCCAGATGCTTCTCCAAACCATGTTCAGCCATGCTTCAGTAGCTTCTTTTGTGGCTGGCTGCCTGGTGGAATGAATGCCTTCTTGAGAGCATTTAAACAAGAGCAATTTGAGGTGGAGGAGGAGCTGAAAGGGGGGAGTGTCACTCTTGTTTCTGGTGTGGTGGTGGTGGGGAAGGATGATAAACACGCTGGCAGGCAGGATTTTTCAAACCACAGGACAGGGCTGAGTTGAGCTGTGGATTTTGGGCCCGTTCTTAAAGGATGCCTAACAATGATGTCTGAATCTCTGAGATTTGAGCAAATTTATCTTCGGTGTTTAAAACATACTGTGTGATAGATCGTTGGGTTTTCTTCTCTTCTACCCAAATTTCTATGCTGATTTTGCCCTTGCGTCCCTTGGTGTCATTGACAATGCTGGTGTGATCAACAAGCTGAACTTTAAGTGCCTTTTGTACCTATTTTGTAGGACTGGAAGTGGGAAATCAGGCCATTCAAAGCTACAGCTACCGTGTACTCATAATTTACTCTGTCATCAGCAAAAGATGACTCAGGTTTATGGAGGAGCAGGGGGAGGGGAGAGTGTTTCAGCTGATGAAAATGGAACACAGTCAGCCCTTGTTTTGCACCCAGGTAAGAATCTGGCCCTGATTCTGTGCCAAGAAGTCTGAACACAAAGAGGATCTCGGTACGGGTCAATGCGGGCATGTGCTTGGCTGATCTGACTCAGCACTTCCTGGGGTGATAAGGGCTCTGAGTTCCCCAGATAAGCAGAACAACGTCTAAGCCAAAGGGTGCACTGACTGCCATGCCATGAACAGAGCTGGGTGGCAGGGGAGGTCTGAGGTGGAGTAGGAGCAGACAGCCCAGGTGGGTCTCTGAGCCCTTCCTGCTGCCCTGGAGAATCACCCCTTCCTCCTGTAGCTGCAATGCAGCCAAATCTGCTGTGCATGTGGGAGCACACATGGGTGAGGGTCCACAGGTGTGCACAGAGACCATAGAGATGTGGGCATGTAACTCCTTTCCCATCCTGGTGCCCAACTCTCTTCTACTCTGCTGACAGTGCCAGCCTTCGTTACCAACACTGTTAGTCCTCCAGAAGAACCAATTATGCCTTGTCTCACTGCTGGGACAGTAGTTTTTGCTTCTCTTCTGGCTTTGCTTGTTTATCCCTTTCTCATTTGCCTCTTGGTAGCACCTTTTTTCCTTACCCCACTGCTGGGCCTAAGCCCCCAGGTTTCAAAACAGATGTCTAAAATCAGGTGAGAGGGAGGAATACTCCATTGAGAAATACCTTCTCTAGGTTCAGAGTCAACATCCTGTAGAAAGTGGACCAGGAATAAAGCTTTGTAGTTCATGTCTCCAAAACCAACAGGCTGGGAAGCCCTTGTGTCCCAAAAAACCTGTAGGACAATGCAAAGCAGAATGAACTGGGAAGAGAAGGCTGTTTGACTCATAAAGTCCCAGCATTTTGTGTTTCCTCTTCATCTTCTTGGGTTACAAAAAGAACTGGCCAAGGGAGAGGAAGCTTTGAGAACCAATCCTCCAACCCAGGGAGAAGGATGGACAAGAGAGGACAGATGAGACTTTGGCAGTGCTCAAAGAAGCTTCCTGCTGCCAGGACTTTACCTTCACTAATAAGAAGAACAAGGCAGACCAGACATGAAGTGGTGTCCTGCAGTCCTCCTTGCTGCCGTGCTGCCAGCAAGTTCCCTGGTATTGCTTTAGCTCTCACCAGCCTGCACCACCCCAAATAATGCCTAGTCACATCACTGGGGGCTGCAGGAGGTGACTTGGAGGAGCTCACACTGCTTTGGGAAGGAGCTATTGTAAACCTATGGATATGGGCATGGTCAAAGGGGACAGAGAAACGGGCCCAGATTATTTGTGTTCTCACACAGGGTTAGCTGATGTTTGTGGTCCCATCGGAGGGGTCCAACACTGCAGCACGTCCCAGCCACGGGTCCTTGGCTTAAGCCCCACTACCATCACATCCAAGGTATCAGCAGCCCCAAAACAGGGCTCTGTTGGGACTATCACCACTGTCCGCCACCCAGAACCCTCAGAGTGTGATGTTGCTTCTGTTCCCACTGGAAGTTGCATGGGCGCCCCATGGCAAAGCACTCTGGGGTTGATTTGGCTTCTTGCAATGGGCCATAGACTGGATTTTTTGCTCTGAGGACTGTTCCTCCTCCCTGTTCTCCATCTCCCACCAAGGCATGTGCAGCTGCTGTAGCTTTTCTCCCACCCGTACCTTCTCCCACTGCTCTGAGGCCATGGCTGCCCTCAGCTCCAGGTGAGCAGCATATCAAGCCCTCCAATGTCTCCCCTCCATGCTCAGCTAAAAGAGGAGACCAGGAGATACAGGATCTGACTGGCTGGAGCAGGGAAGAACGTCATGCCCCAGAGCTGCCTGCCCAGCACTGAGAGCTTAATGTGCTGGAATGACAGAGCTGGCCTTGTTGTACCAGCACCCTGACCATGCACAGCTCCTGGCCACTGCTGGCAGCTCCTGCTCTCCCTGCCCACCGTGTCTGCCAGGTGGTTTTTTTTGGAATGGATCTTCCCCCCTCCTCAAGCAAAGGGAGAGGGAACTGCAGGGAGGACAGGAGAGAGTGGGGAGTGGGATGGGGGCCCACCTCAGCCATCGATGGTGCCAACCCTATTGGGTTGTGAATCGGGACATAAATGGGTGGTATGGGGCTTGGGACAGGGTCAGATACTTGTGGTTTGGGGTGGGCTGGCAGGGCTCAGCATGGCCAGACTCATCATACCACACACTGCTCAGGAAAGAGAGGAGCTGTGACGTTGCAGGAGGCTTGGTGCTGGGAGGGACAGGGGATGGGCTGCTGGTGGGGGCAGGAAGGGAAAGGAGAAGGCAAGAGGGGGAAAACATGGAGAGAAAGAATAAAAGAAACCCTCTCAAGGAGTTTCCTGGCTGCCCTGCCTGCAGGAGTAGTGGAGGAGAGAGCTGCCTGCTTTCTGACCTGCCTGCTGAGCCTTTGCTTTGCCTCTTGCAGCCTCTGTGCAGGGAGTTTGCTGCTGAGTTTGCTCCCTTCCCACGAGCACTGGCAAGGAAGTGGGGGTTTGAGAGCATGAAAATTAATTAGACCAACTAGATAGGAGATACAGCAGAGGAGTGTGGGAGGGCAGGACCCTAAAAGCTGGGCCAGGAGCTTGGGAGAGAAATAAATGGGATTCCTGTTCCTGGGAAAGAAGAGACAGGGCCCCTTCGTTGTCCCTGTGATTGAGGTTGCTTTGCTTTCCAAGGCAGCACGAAACAGGTTCTCAGCTCTGTCTGGCGTTCAGATGACATTAGCTGTTATAAAGACTAAGGAAAGCTGTCAGGAGTTCAGGTTTGGGTTCACTCAGGCAATTTGCAGAGCTTTACAAGCTGGTTTGTCCCCACCTATCACAGGACACCACGGCTGAGCTCACAAGATGGAAGAAGATCAGGGGAACAGCTATGACAAGTCATCTGAAGACAGTGGCGTACCAGCCAGAGTACAGCCACATCTGGGGACTGCCCAAAAAAACATGTGGTCCTTTGTCTCCTGAAGGGATGTGTCCTTCACAAAGATGGTCAGAGGGCTGGAGCACCTCTCCTGTGAAGTTGGGGGTGTTCAGCCTGGAAAAGAGAAGGTTCCAGGGAGACCTTAGAGCACCTTCCAGTGCCTGAAGGTGCTCCAGGAAATCTGGGAAGGGATTTTTTACTAGGGCATGGAGTGATAGGATAAGAATGGTTTCAAGCTGGAAGAGGGAAGATTGAGAGGAGATCTGAAGAAGAAATCCTTTCCTGCCAGGGTGGGGAGAGCCTGGCCCAGGTTGCCCAGGGAAGCTGTGGCTGCCCCATCCCTGGCAGTGTTGAAGGGCAGTTGGATGGGGCTTGGAGCAGCCTGGGCTGGTGGGAGGTGTCCCTGCCCATGGCAGGGGGGTTGGAACTAGATGGTCTTTAAGGTTTCTTCCAACTCAAGCCAGTCAATGCTTTATGATGCTCTCAGAGTTCCCATCCAGCCCTCCATCCTCCCAGTCCCTGACAACACAATCAGGAGAGCTGTCCCAGCCTTGGCCAGTACAGGGCATCCCAGGGTGGGCTGGGGTTCATAATATTGTGCTGTAAGTGCACAAGGCTGAGGGACTGGGTAGGAGAAGGAGAGAGAAAGCTCTGCATTTGCAATCAAGACCTGAGCATGCTGTGAGGGATTTGTGGGGACACCTTGGTCATGTTAAGTTGTATTTTCCCTTCTGTCTCTGCTGTCTGGAGAGAGACAGGAGTCCCCATAACAAGAATGAGGTTGACCATGACACCGTCAAGCTTGTTTGGAAGTCAGATGAGATAGATCTCACCTGCTTTTAGAGACCACAACCCTTCCATCTCCAAGGACAGGAGGTAACCTAGTTTTCCTTCACAGGCAGCAAAGATCCAGCAAAAAAACAGATCCTTCAGCAGGCACCTAAAGGCAAGCAGATAAGACACATCATGATGTCACTGATTTCTGCCCTACTCTCAGGAGAGCCTGCATGGTGAGCTTATGATGCTGTGGACATCTGCAACAAGGGGAGCTGAATCACTAGGTCAGACAGAAGCATAAAAGCCCTCAGGAGACCCTGTCTGTCAGCCAGGTCCCACCAGTGCTGACTAACACAGACTGCCACTGGTCTAGGCAGCCATCAGCCACCTCTGAGCAGGAGGTGCCAGCCACCCTGCAAGGCAAAGCCCAGGCCTGCTCTCTTAGGAATGCACCTGTCTCTTTCTCTCTGTTCTTTACACTGTTTCTGTTTTTGTGGTCCTATTTTTGCATCTTTTAACCCCAGTGGGCTTTTGGCCATCCTCCCTGCTTTAAAGACAATAATGTTGAGTTTGTGGAATCGTGGTTAACAGCATCAGCAGGATGTTCTCAAAGGCTTCCCGGTTTCTCTGGACACTGTCTGCTCTGAATTTATTTTGCCACTTGATGCCAACAATAGACATTGTAAGTCTCTGCCATGTAGAAAAAAAATCCTCTTCAACCTCTGAGGTACAGTGGACAACTCTTTCTCCTCCTCATGCAAGAGGGTTGCAGGTATCACCCAGTGCTGCAGCAAAGGACACCTTGCCTCAGCAACCTCTTTGAATGATTACAGGTGAAAATACATTTCCAAAAAAGCAGTTGCTTAAAATACCATGAGGTTTTAAAAAAGGGGAAGGTTTTATATGTATCTCTTTTTTTTATTATTTTTTTTTCTCCTTATTCCAGCACTCTGGAGTTAATAATCTCCAGTTTGTTTCTGCTGCTTTGGCAGGTATAGGCTTGTTTTTATTCCAAATGTGTGTTGTGTGTCCCTCAACATATGACTCCAGAAGCTAAGGCTCAAAGAAAACCATATTTTAAAGATAAAACAGTGAGAATTGACAGTCCTGCAGCACGGCTGGAGACCCATGTCTTTAAAGAGTAGGGGGAAATGAGTAAGAAAATACAATTGTCTTCTTCCTGTGCATCCTTCAGCAGGTCATCCTCTAGAAGGAGTTGACAAAGTAGGTGTCTGAAGAGTTTGGGAGAGTTACTGAAAGTAAAAGCTATTTTTCCTGTCACCGTGTGGTAGATTTTAGTGTAAAGGCAAATTAGAAGAAAATAATCATCTCCTGTGGTTTCAGTCCTCTGGGGATTGTTCTCTTTGCTGTGTTTGTATATGAATAGGTATCCTCCTGCTACTGCCTCAGAAGAAAATGGGGTTAATTTGTTCAGTGCTTTGGGGATGATTTGGACTCTTGTTGCATTTGTCGTGTTCAACAGATCTTGATGCTGAAGGTTTAATGTTTAGAGCTGGGAAATGTATCTTTGAAGAGTAAAAACCTGCATTTTGTGCAGGAATTAAAAATTAATTTATATATATCCCGAATGTGACTAAAAGAGACGATCACAGTAAGAACCCCAGAGCTAGAAGTGGTCTCTGGGGAATGCAGAGACTGTCTTGGGACTAAGAGGAGTTGTGGCTGCCCCATCCCTGGCAGTGTTGAAGGGCAGGTTGGATGGGGCTTGGAGCAGCCTGGGCTGGTGGGAGGTGTCCCTGCCCATGCAGGGGGTGGGATTGGGTGATCTTTAAGGTCTCTTTCGACAAAAACTGTTCTCAGAATCTATGATTCTCTGATTGCCAGTAACTGTCTGAGTACCTACAGGGGAATACTTAGGAGGCTGCTTTCTCCTCCAAGTGCTCCTGTTTCCCCTTGGTTGTGTTGGAGATGGAAGCTTCTAGAGGCAGAGGCTGCCTCGTGCTCTTGTGCAGGTTCACTCCCCTTGTCTTGGGCATCCTGGGCAGGAGACTCCCCTGCCCTAATCTGAGATGTACAGGTGTCTACATGACCTTTGTAGTCTGAGCTTGTCCATGAGCTCCAGTCAGCATCAACCCTGAGAAGACATTCTATTCCCTTTACGTAGGCAATGAAGGTTCAATTAATTTGCCATCATGTAACCATATAGAGGCAATTATGGTGCCCAAGATGTCTTCCAGGGCAGGTAGACATGGCACTGGCCCATCAGGAAGCTACTACAGGGCATCAGGGTGCACTTGACACCTAGTTTCTGGCCACTGAACAGCCTCTGGCACAGCAAGATTTGGGATTTTCCTCTCTGTGGTTAGTGAAACAAGACAGGGACCTGGAAAGGGTGCAGCACCCCTCACATGCAGAGTCTCTTTCTCTGTTGACTAAGCTGGAGGGACTTCCTCTAGGATGGCTCAGGTACCTCTGGTGGATTTTGCCCAAAGTGATTATGCTGTAGTAATTTTAGGACAGTTCCAATTCCTGGTCAAAACCTACAGCTGCTCTAGTAACTCAAGCAGTTTTTACCCATAAAAATCCCTCCAGGACTTCAGCTGGGCTGGGAGTGTTCATCCTTCCCTTCTGGCCAAAATATTGGTCTTCAAATCTAATGGTGCATTTTAAATATTTTTTTTTTAATCCTTTTGTGGGGTGGGGAGGCAGAAAACAGCCTGTTATCTGTTTGTAAATCAACCTATTGATTTCAAAGACCAGAAGGGAAACGTCCACTTGAGCAGGGACCTCTGGGAAAACGGTGGCAAGTCCCTGTCCCTGCCATCCCTTTGCATCTTCATATAATGCTGAAGAGTGGCTGGTACAGTTAGACCATAGACTCACATTGTCTTCAGGAACATCTGGAACCACAAACAGTACCTGTAGCTTCAGACCATATCTCCCTGGTGATGATTCTGCATTCTCCAGCTTCATTTGCAGTGATGGACACTCCTGAGGGGTTTGTGAAAGGTGGATAAAAACCCAATAATCTGTCATGACTAGACATGCAGTTTGGAGACAAGGTCCACACCTCCACAAAGAAATGGTGAAGAGCTCACAAATGACAGAGAAAAGTTGAAAGCCACTGCTCAGTCAACAGTTTCCACATTTCTGTGACCAAGGAAACAGTTAGACACCAATATTTCCTTCAGATCACCATGATTTTAATCTCTTGGCCTTTAGTTAAAAATGCAAGCATTTACTCTGGTTCTGTAGAGAAACTGGGATCACTTGTCAAGACCTTGTCAGCCATGGGCTGGTGTGGCCCATAGCATGGAAACACCAGCCTGGATGGACACCTGAGTGTACTCTGGCCTCTGGTGAACTGCAGACCTCACCTTACCTAGCCTTTCAAAAATTATTTCTTGAGGTTTCCTCTATAGTCAGGGTGTCAATCAGACCTCTTCTCTCATCCCATGTAGGGTGGTTTGTATCACCTGATGGTTGTTCCTGCTGCTTTTTGTCATCTATAGACAGGGCCTTGAACAACACACTAGCTTAGATGCTTAACCTTTATATGGCTGAGGATGGAGATGGCTCTGCACCAAAACAACCTGTGTGCTATTCCTGGCCCTGCCAATCCCCCTGGGGTGACTTTGAGAAGCCCCTTCTTTTTTTGGTTCTTCTGTCCTTTGTTCAATTTGCTTCTTTAAGCTTGGCTTTCAAAGCTTCTAGGTACGAGCTGAAATCTGAGGGAGTTACCACCAAAACAACTTTACACCTTCATTTCTAGGCCCTGAGCCATCAGTTCCTCAGAGGGGAGATGTGTTTTGCTGCAAGCTTAAAGATAAGCAGAAGTTCAACAAACTCTTATCTATGGCCTTAAAATGTGGTTGTCCCACAAATAATGATGCAAATCTCTAGGCTGTGCCTCCCACAGGAGTCACTAACACAGATCTCTTGGTGTGAGGGAGTGGTTGGTTTTGCTGTAGGCAAAGAGCCAAAAATAACATCTTCCTGTCCTCTGCCTCCAAAAACTATTGTGTGAACCTAGTGTCTCATTTCAGATGATGGTGCTTCTTTATTTGCAGTTGCAAAGGATTCTCAGAGGAGAGCACATGTACAGAGATGTGCATCTCAGATGCTCCAGCTATGCCAGCTCCTGTTCAAAGGTGTTTGACACACAGATGCTGGGAGGGCTGGAGCAGCTCTGCCTTGGAGCCAGGCTGGGAGAGTTGGGGTCTTCATCCTGGAGAAGAGAAGGCTCCAGGGAGACCTGAGAGCACCTTCCAGTGCCTGAAGGGGCTCCAGGAAAGCTGGGGAGGGGCTTCTGATGGGAACAGAGAGCAATGGGGTGATGGGGCATGGTTTCAAGCTGAAAGAGGGGATATTGAGGTTAGACATTGGGAATAAATACTTCACTACAAGAGTGGTGAGACACTGGTCCAGGTTGCCCAGAGAAGCTGTGGCTGCCCCATCCCTGGCAGTGTTGAAAGGCAGGTTGGATGGGGCTTGGAGCAGCCTGGGCTGGTGGGAAGTGTCCCTGCCCATGCAGGGGGGCTGGAACTAGATTATCTTGAAGGTCCTATCCAGCCCAAACCATTCTATGATTCTATGACACCAGCAGAGCAATAGTGGATGATCTATGGGGGGAGGAAATGAGTGGATGAGGACTGGGGTTGGTGTTCCCCAGTATCTGCTTGCCTCTGTAGAGAATGGAGTCGGGCCAAAGAAGCTTTGTGCTTTCTCATTGCTTTTGCTACAAACCAGCCCAGGATGGGAGGGAGGGGGGATGTAAACGAACCACAGTTAATGGATTTGAGAGCTCATTACGATGGGAGCTGTGCACGACAGCTTTGTGGTTTCAGCAGACGTTCTGAAATAACTGCCTTCCCTGTCCCCTTGCATCTGAGTGCTCGTGGATATTGTTTCAGCCTGCTGGTCAGCCAAGCAGGACAAGCTGAGTTTGTGCAGGGTATCAGATTGTTTTCTTCAAAACTGTCTCCCACTTCTTCTTATTTCTCACAAAAAAAATCTATGAAACTTGTGCATGCTTGTGAAGAGAGGACTCTGGTAAAAGTGGCCTTTGGGTAAAAAGGCTTCCCACTGAACTGATCTGGTCTAGTCTAAAATATCTCTCCCTCTGATGGTTTGGGTTTTTTTCTATGACAATGCACATTTCATCTATGGAAATAATTTCCCTAGGATGGCATTATGAGCAGGGGTAGAGAAGGATTTAAGCACAAGCATTAAAATGGAGAGAAGGACCATGAATCTATGTCATTAATCACATTTTTGGGAAGTGATCTATCCTGCCATATTTCAAGACATAAACTGATCTGCTCTAAATAAATTCAAGAAGTTGCTTCCAATGGAAGGCTATTTGGTAGCTGTGTATCACAAAATTTGGTTTGCCTTCATGTGAAGCAGGTGGTGCTGGTCAGCATCAAAGGCAGGATGTTGGAATTCAAGATCAAGGGTATCACAACTCACGGCTCACGACAACAACCAGGCATGGTTTTGCAGCTCCTTCAGGCAGAGGTCAGAGACCTGCCAACTCCCAGGAAACAAAGCAGAGTGTTTAATGTGATGTAGTCGTGAGGGTTCAAAGACTTCAGCAAATTCCAGAAGTATTTAAAGGAGAAAAATGTTTTGCCCACAGGAGAAAGTCAGAGACTAGTCTGCTCCATTGACTCACCAAACTTGTGAGTGTTGGGGTCTCTGCTTTGAATAACTCTCAGTTTATGGCTCTTCCATAAGAAACTCTGGGTCTGTCATCCCTTCAATCACTGCAAGTCTTTTGTGTCACAACATCTTGCAGCAATGACTCTAACTAATGTTGCATGAGTGTCTCAAACTTGCTACCTCTTGACTTCAGCTGATGTCCCACAGCTGCATTGTCACTCCATGGTTCTTGCAGCCAAGCACTGCTAATGCTACTAAGAACCATCCTTTGTCCTCCTTGGAAAGACCCGGTGGGCTTGAGATGGCCTCTCAGACCACAGGGATGTGCCCAGCCTGTATCCACTTACCAAGGGCCTGTCAGCACAGCCTCAATCCAGTTGTTCAGGACATATTAGAAGATTTCTGGCTCAAAAGTTATGCATCTGTCATAACCCTCCGTGGAAAACGGCCCATCTTCTCCCCCTACAGAAATCTCCTTGTCACTCCTAGAGACCAGACTCCAGGATAATGCTTTCCCAGACATCCAGTGGAGGAGGTGACTGTGTCCCACTCTAGCAGGCAAGGGCTCATTGCCACATCTTGGCTGGGTTTTCACAGGCCCATGAAGCTACTACAGCAGCTCTCAGGTCCGTGGGTTTCCTCTTCCCACTCCACAGCTGCCAGGCTATGTGCAGCGTGTGTGTTATGCTGGAGAAACCCCTCCAGACCTCACAGTCTCACTCAGACTGTGTCGAGGCATGTCCTTAGCACCAAAGGCTGGGGATTCACAGATCCTCTGCTTTTTCCACTGCCCGCCTGGATTCAAGGTTGAGACCTTGATCCCTTCCTTCTGGAAGCTCCAGGATACGAGATAAATCTTCAACTGTGGCTGCAGGCATTAAGAATAACAGCATTCTTTGGTTGCCATCAAACCCCTTATAGCAAGTGCAAAGGTCATCAGTGCAGACATCTGGCTGTGTCCTGAGGTGGCTCGAGAGCGACAGAGAACTCATGATCTGTGAGGCTGCGGAGAGAAGACGTCTAGTCTAGAGAAGATCAAGGGGACACATGATTGCAGCCTTCCAACACATAAAAGGCTTCTGCACAGAGGGAAGAAGGAATAAAAAAGGTTTCTCAGGGGAAGGAGGTAGTGACCTTAGATTACAGCAAAGGAAATTGCATTAAATGTCAGGAGAAGCTTTTTAAGGCAGGATAGTAGGGCAGGGGAGCAGACTGCAGGAGAGCTACTGGGACACTGTGAGTTTCTAAAAGGACTCCAATACCTCCCCAGAGCAACGACAGCACAGCTTACTCTGCATTTGATTAAGGAAATGAACACAGTCCTTCTGACCAGACCCATTTTTCTACCAGTTCAGCAGTGACATGATTTTCTCAAAGACCACCCAGCCCAGCACTTCCACCTTCCTCTCTGTACCCAAAACTCGTTTAGTTTTACCTTCCTTCTCTAAGTCAACTTCCCAGCAGAGGAGAGATCAAAGAAACCTGATCTGGATCTTCAGAACCCCCTGAGATAATCCCCTTTACAAGCAGCTCGTTTTCAGGGAAGGAGTGGAAGCAGCAAACAGCACGTCCTAAATTAATCACTGCATTTTTTAATGTGCTCCTGGAAGGCTTTTTTTGCAGATGAGAGTGATGATTAGAGGACAGGATGAACTGACTTGTCATTTTAATGCCCCCAACCCAGAGGGGCAGACCTTTACAACAGGGAAGCCCATCAGCCTGGGTAAGGCTATCTAATGCAGTAAGACATTGTTGTGCCTACTCCTTCTAATTGTTCCTGTGTGAAAGCAGATATCTGGGCTGTCAACAAAACCTTCCTTTCTCAAGCATAACAAAAGTAATTTGCCTCCAGTGAGGCTGGGTTTCATTCATTATGCAACTGCCAGTGCTCTCCAAGTTTAACTGTGTAATGACATTTCTCCACAGCTGGCTGCAGGTCAGTGGGTTTGTAGCTGCCAGGCCCTTGCACAGCAAGTCAATATCTTGAAGACACCCTTCAGTGTCTCAAGTATGTATAGGGATATGGAGGGTGCAATCCATGGAGATTGCCAATCTGGCCAGCCCCAAGTGCTAGGTTGGGCTCATAGGAGATGGTTGCTCAGAGGAATGACCAAGCTGACAGCTGCTTTGCATCACCAGAGCCCTGCCAAACAGCTGATGCAGGCCAGCGAGGATCACTGCCTGTGATCCTCGCTGTGTTTACTGGGTTGGTTGTGGTTTACAGCATGTTTACATGTGCTCCATGTCCCGAGTTGCTGGGTAGGCACATAGTGTCACTGCAGAGCGTGGCTGGGGGGGAGCTGGGTGCAGGGACCTGGACTGACCTCTGTTTGTGCTCAAGGTAGGTGATCCATGAGGAAATCTGTATCCTCTGCATCTGGGCCTGATTTCCAGGTCTTGCTGATCCATGGTCTGCAGGCTCACACATGAATCTGCAGATGTGAGCCCTCTAAAAGTGCTGCAAGTTCAGACCCCCAAACATGAGGTATTTTCTAAAACTCTGGGCCATTATCATCTGTGTAGGAATCTATATGACTGGGCCACTGGAGCTGAACTGGTGCCAGTTCTGGTTTGTCCATCACCAGTGCTTTTTTGGAAAGCACCTGTCCTGCATCTGGGTAGTCTTATGTATCATTTGCCTGGTTATCTACTAAATTCTAAAAGAAGCACAACCTGTGTATCTTTCCAGTCTAATTAATGCTTTTCCTGTTTTTAAAGTGGTTTTATTTCCCCTTCCTCCTGCTTTGCCCAGGAAATGCTGGGAAGCTGCCTTTCGTAGAGCTCCCAGGAGGAAGAGCAGATCAATTTTTAATTCAATTTCCTTTCTTTCTACAGTGGCTTTATCTAATACTGTAAAGCACCTAAAAGAGGTGGAAGACTGGCAAGAGACAGACTCATTTGCTAATACCCAGAAGAGTAGGAAATAAAGGCAGGCTTGAAACTGTATATTTCTGTCTGCCTTGCAGAAAAAGAGTGGGTTTTGTTTTTGTTATTGTTTTTTTGTGAAAGTCATCAGGTTGGTGAATGAAATTGGCCTTGCAGCAGTCATATTTTTGTGTTACACACTTTAAAATTCAGAGCCACACCAGCTCTGCACAAGGCTTGTGGCAGCTGCAGGAAAAAGTGGGGCAAGTGTTCTCCCAGTGAGTCTGCGGCCTTCAAAAACTGATGGTTACCCAACCACCCTTGGGTTTTCTCACTCATAAAGTGCTTCTGGAAGCATTTACTGTGAAGCAAAGCAGGCCTGGATTTGCTAGAGTGAGTCCAGAGGAGAGAACAACGATGATAAGGCTGGAGTACATCTCCTATGAAGACAAGCTGAGAGAGTTGGGGTGTTCAGCCTGGAGAAGAGAAGGCTCCAGGGAGACCTGAGAGCACCTTCCAGTGCCTGAAGGGGCTCCAGGAAAGCTGGGGAGGGGCTGTGGAAAAGGGCATGGAGTGGTTGGATGGGGGAGAATGGTTTCAAGCTGAAAGAGGGGAGATTCAGGTCAGACATTAGGAAGAAATTATGTAGTGTGAGGGTGGGGAGACCCTGGCCCAGGCTGCCCAGGGAAGCTGTGGCTGCCCCATCCCTGGCAGTGTTGAAGGGCAGGTTGGATGGGGCTTGGAGCAACCTGGTCTAGTTAGAGGGGTCCCTGCCCATGGCAGGGGAATTGGGACTAGATGATCTTTAATGACCATTTCAGCCCAAACCATTCTATGATCTATAATACTCTACAAGAGGTGTTGTGTGCACATACACAGCACAACCCCCCTCAGCCCCTCATCACTGCTCAGCCCCCCTGGTGTAACTGGCACTCAGGAAGGATCAGGGAAATGAGTGTGCTCAGGAAACATGGAATATCTCAGTTTGAAGCTCATGCAGAGTTTCAGCAGTCCCTGGACTGAAAATTTCCTGTGACAAGCTCAGTAGCAAAGGCTTGGCTTGACAGGGTTTCTCCTGCAAGCTGCATCTTTTCCTAGAGCCTGCTCCGAAGACAAGGGCAATGACCCTCTTGTGTCATTGAGAAGGCTGGAGTAAAGGCTAAGAGAGGGCTCTTAGTCTCATGGTTGTGAGCCAATAGAAACAAACAAAACTGCTCTTAGTGGAAGATCAGGTCTGGCCCCCAGTGGGCCAGAGGTAGAAGAAGAAATTTGATCAGTGTGATGGGGACTCAGTTTTTCCAGATGACAAAAGTCTGAGCACCTCTCTCCTCGCTGGTGACCCCAGCCCTCACAGACATAGGCCATGGAGGGAATACCCAGCTGTCAAAGTCTCTCCAAAACTGTGCTGATTTCTTTCAGCTGGCTGAAAGCAGCCTGCAGAGACTTACTCAGATGAAGAATCTAACTTTCAGATACTTACAGTGTCTGAAGTAGGATGGAGGAAACTCTACTCAGGTCCTCACTGTGTTCACAGAGTGTTCAGCACAACAGCACTCAGTCCTTCCTGGGGACACAAGAATGGCCTGCACTGCTCAGTGCAGTACTCCAGGTACATCTGCTCCAGGTCTTTGGCGAAGGAAAACTCATACCCAAGAGAGCAGCATGAAGAAGGACTCATCTGCACAGCTTTTTTACAATGAGCAGCTCTACAGCAAAGGTTCCTGAGAACCCTCTGTGTAGGTGGCCAAGAGCAGATGGTTTTGGAAATATATAACAGGTCAAGCATAATGCAATGCTTCCTCTCACTACCCCAACCATACAAAGTTCAGGGACTTTCTGAGTAAAACTTAGTTCCCATGGTCATTCTGGACCCGAGTGGGTTTTTTTGCTTGTTTGTTTGTTTTAATCTTTCCAGCCTCCCCTTAAACTTTTAGCATCTACAAGGTTTTGCATAGAGAAGTTTTTTCCAGCTTTACCAGAACTCTTGCAGAGTTTTCTAATCATCAAGGCTGGCAGGAAAAGGTGGACAAAGCTGATTTCTATACCTGGCTTCACAGACCTCCTGGGGGCTCTTGGACACACACTTCTTTTTCCCAGGGAGCCAGAACATCTCTGTGTTCAAAATCACACTCAGGTTCTGGAAACATGATGGCTGCCACCCTTCTAGACAATTCTTCAGAGCTGTGCCTCTTCTCACCACATTCTCTGCTGTGCCCAGTTCTGTCACTGAGCTCCATTTGGCTTTCTGAACAAAACAACCCAAATTAATTTCACCTGGAGTGAAGAATGTGAGGGAGCAGAGTTAGGACTCTGGGTATGCCTGGGTGCCTCAGAAGTCAGAGGAGAGGGAGGACATTAACAAACCATCTTTTATTTCCTCTAAGGTCTGAGTGATAGAGATCACTGCCCTGCCCCACAACGATGGTTTGAAGCTGAACATGCAGAAGTTCACATAGCAATGTGGGAGTCCTCGACTAGGAATGTTCTGAAGAGTGGTCCCATGGAGGACCCTGTCTCTCACCATCAGCTATGTTCTTGGTACAGACTTGACATTGGGGAGGGCTGAACTGAGCTGGGAGGACAGGGTGTTTCCTTGGGCCTCTGGAGATAATGCTGCCACCTCCTCCTAGTTTCAATTCATCCGATTTCTGAGGGTAAACAGTGTAGTGCCCACCCCAGACACACCGGCTCCGAGAGACCCACCCACACCATGGAGCTCATTGCCATGCTTGGCCACACAAGTCCCCCAGATGTCAGAGGGTCACAGGGCCATAAGACCTGGGTTTGGGGAGGGGCAGGGGAGGCCCAGGGGTCCTCTGCTGTCACCAAAGCAGTTGTCACAATAGCAGCACTGTTGCCTCGTGGCCTGGCTGGGTGACGGATTTCACAGGCCAGTAAATCACTTTCATGGCAGCCACGTTCTCCTGCCTGTGTTGAAAAGGTTTAGGTTTCCCTCGAGCAAAAGTGATGGCAAGCTCGGGAAGGAGGCGGAGACCAGGTGCTGGAAACATCCAGTGGGGGCATCCCCAATCACATACCTCTGAAATCTGACCCTGGCAGGGAAGCCGATGCGGTTCAACTGACTTCAGGACCTTTGCTGCTGTGCTGGTGCCAGAACAAACAGCTGCATTGAGGATTCCTGGGCCATTAGCAGTGGCCATCCAGAGTGGGAATGCTTTCTCCTGCCTCGCCAGGAAGGAGGGGAGGGGGGGAGGGACCACATGCTCATTTGTGCAGCTCCCAGATGCTCGCAGGCAGCCCTGGGCTGGTTCAGTGTGTGTGTGCACAGTGGCACTGGCGCCGTGAGCTCCTCTCAGGCATGGGGAGGGAATGCAGAGCCCCTGAGTGGTGTGGGGAGGCCAACACACATCCTGACATTAAAGCACAGACTGAGCAGGACATTGAAACCTTCTCAGGTGAGCTCTGGCTGTCAGTGATCCAGGCACACAGCTCAGCAAAGTCCCCAGTGTGTGAAGCAGGTCCATGATGGAGATGGCTTTCCAGCCTTTGGGAACAGCTGTGTCCCAATCCATGAGGCTGTGAGTTGAACCTGGTTCTTCCCAGGGATCCTCTGACTTAGTTGCACTAAGTACCTGGGAACAGGACCAACACTAAGAGATGACAGCTCTGAGAGAGAGCAGGAGTAAACAGCCTTGAGAGAATAAATACCTTCCTGTTAACTTAAACTGTGTTATTGGCTTCATCCAGTGACTCTTGGGCAGAAGGAAAGAAAGAGGATGGAGGCCAAGAGCAGACACCACCCAAGGTTTCCGTTTCTGCCCTGCAGTGAATGGGAGAGAGTATTCACTCACCAAGCGTGACCCAGCCCAAGAGGAGCTGGGGGTGGGTGGCATGTCCTCTGCAAATGACAAGAGAGTAGTGGTGTCCTAGGGAGACAGAGAGCAAGCAGGAATCTGCATGAGGTTGAAATGGCTCACTGAAAGAAAAAAATAAAATTGATCTGTTACCTGGTGATACTTGTACTGTGTCAAGAAAGATGCTGTGGTCTGTCGAGTTTCTGCTTGCTGTAGGGTGCTCTGATGCAGCTCACAGTTGTGGTTTTGTTGTAGGCATGTAGGAGAACACCTGTGTCCTTGGAAAGTCAGATGCGTTGCCTGGGTTCTCACAAGGGCTGGAAGAATAACCCTCACTCGCAGCACAGGAGATCTTTGACTCTGGGCACCCATGGCCCCGTTACCTTCCAGATAACCTCACGTGCACTGAGCCCGGGTGCACACAGTGATGGTATCTCAGGGGGAAGCTAGAAAGCCCACGGTGCTTCCTGTTGTGCTGCATGTGGTGATGGTTATCTCAGGGGGAGCTAGAAAGCCCACAGTGATTCCAGTTGTGCTGCACACAAAGTGCATTTGCTGGTAGAGCAGCTCAGGTGCATTTCTAGCAACCATACAAACCAGGCCACATCATGTGCTCAAACACACTGCTTACACCCACAGACACCTTACCTGGGCACAGCTCTCACTGTGTACAGAAGATGTGCAAAGGAGATCAAAGGAAGCCTGTCCTGCAAGTGTGTCTCTCGTGCTGATGCCATGTGCCAGCCTTGGGGCTCCCTTACACCAGCCCAGAGGGTGAAGGGCTCCCTGCATGGTGTGTGTACACCCAAGTACCCTTCGTATGGACCGTGTGATGCAACACAGACTTTGTCCCTCTCTGGGTTTTGCATTAAGTGGATTAATGTTTCCAGGTTTTATGCAGTGGTGAAAGGACATGAGTTTGTGGTGTCTCGGCCACCAGCAGCGATCGCCCATGGACTCTTGGTCCCTGGAACAGGTACATTAATGCAGCCCTCAGCTGTCTCACCAGACACAGAGTAGGAAGCACAGCCCTGGGACAGGCTGCCCAGAGAGGCTGTGGAGTCTCCTTCTTTGAAGACATTTAATACCCAGCTGGACAAGCTCCTGTCTGATCTGGTGGAGGTGATCCTGCTCTAGCAGGGGGACTGGACTAGACAGATGTTCTTCAGAGGTCCCTTACAACCCTGACAACTCTATGACTCCGGTGTGTTAGATCATGTTGTCACAGAAGGGACCAAGAATTCATGCAATGGGATTGTCCAGGGAAAGTGTTGTCCAAGGAGCAAGGTCCTACCTGCTGTCAAGCCCTAGCACTGCCTGAAATGTGGCATGGTGACTCCCAGGCCTCATGCAGTCAGGAGACACCAAGACTTGGTGAGAAACACACATGAGACCTGACAGGGTTTATATCCCATGCATTAGGAAACATAGACTACAAAAAGGCCTTCCCAGCATCACGGGACATGGATGGTGGGCTACAACACAACAGGACCCCTGCTTCATTTTGCAGTTTGGAAAAGGGGGTTTCCCTGGTCCCTGGGGTACCTTGGGTTATTGCTTTATCTTAAGCTGCCCGTGGGATCTTTGGCATGTTGGCAGGATGACTTGCTTCTCTGAGTTTCAGCAGACATCAAACCTTCAGCAAGCTGCATCTGCCACTGGGGTCATGGAGAGGAAGAGGAGTTTCAACTCAGTGCTGTGATTTGGGATTCACAGCCTGGAGTTCAGAGGGACCTTGCTAAAAGATTCAGATCTCAAATAGTCCCATTTTATGATCAGATGCACATCCCATTCCCCAGCTCCTGGCTGTGTCCACCACACTGGCAGAGACAACCCTAGAGGACCTACTTTTTGTCCCCCTTGTTGTTGCACAGGTCAAAGGAGAAGGAAAAACTTGTTAGAGGGCTGGTGCAAAGGTGCAAGCTGTTCTGAACAACCAGCTCTCCCAGTTATTCCAGAATCGTTAGAACTGTGTCTGTGAGTTGTGACATTCCCAAAAAGCCAGGACAGATCAAGCACAAGCATTTCTGCAGCTATAGCCAGAAGACAGAAAAAAAGGCTTGTGCTACAGCAGTGGCTGCATCTGATCTGGTAGGAAACCAAAGAGGGTGCAGAGATGATATATGATCTGGTGCCAAGCCTGCCGGGACAAAATCACCACCTCCAAACCTTCCATGTCCATTTGACACAGCTCCCTGGGGTTTGGGGGATGCTGATGCAATGGCAGTTCCAAAATCAGAGCTGGCTTTTCTCCAGTCATCTGCTCTGGAGACACCAGGGTGTAAAAGGGAAAAATAAGAAAAACCACTCCGAGAAGAAGGGAGAGAAATGTTTTCCAAAGCCCTTCAGGCACGTGTGTGTCTGTCTGTCTGTCTTTGTGCCACCTGAGGGGCAGCTGTGCAGCATCAGCATCATTCACAGCCCCCAGACTCTCAGATAGTTCCTGTGTCTCTTGTCTCTGCACTTAACAGCTATTATTGGTGGGCTCTGAGGCAAACGACTGGCAGAACCTTGGTCTCCTGTGGATCCTGGGACAGAAGCTTGTCATGGCATAACTATGTTGGGAAAGGACTGCTGTAAAGTCTATTTTAGAAATCAGCTCCCTGTACTCATCCCCATGGTCCCCCTGGGAGAGAGGCAGCCCTGTGGAGATGCAGTGCTGAGGGAACTCCAGCCTGCACCCAGATCTCAGCTCTCCTTTGCATTATTTGTTATTGCCCATAGATGGCAGCAAACGTCTCGATGCATCCTGCTGTGCTGGCTGGATGTAGCTGGGAGCTGCAGGAGCAGAGGCACAAGCCAAGGAAATTCCTCCACCCTTTTGCTGCACTGGCATGGTCCCTTCTCCAGAAGGAGAGGGGAGCAGGGGTGCAGATCACCAACTGGCTCCCATCCGAGGGTGTCCAGCAGAGCAGCTCTAGCGGCCACTAGCAACCAAACCCTGGATCTCCTCCAGGGTCCCACGCTCCAGGGTGCTGGGATGAGCTGGGAGACTGTGGAGGAAGCCAAGACTAGTGACATCCTCAGTACTGGCCACCAGGAATGGTCCTGGAGTTGATCAGGGCCTGTAGTGGCAGAAGAAAGGTCTAAAGGTTTTAAACTGAAAGAGGGTAGATATACATTGGACATAAGGAGTACATTTTTCGTTCTGAGGATGGTAGGACACCAGAAGAGGTTGTCCAGGGAAGCTGTGGATACCACATAGTTAGAAATATTTGAAGTCACGTTGGGTGGGTCATGGAGCAACCTGATCTACTGAAAAATATCTCTGTCCAGGGCAAGGTGGTGGAAAATGACAGCCGTGGGGAAAGTCCAGCAACAGGGCAGGGGTGACAGCACCAGAGAAAAGGCCCTGTTTTGGTTAATTCTGCCAGTGTAAATGCAGCCATTATGTCCAGGTATAGAAAAAGAAGATGAAGCTGAAGGTTTTCCATCTGTAGATTTACATACCCACCTCTATATCAAAGAAGTTTTGACTTTACCAACCCCGTTTTCCAGCAAGACCACAATCATTCCTGCTCTACAGGAACTTAAGCAAAGCCAGGCAGGATCAGGCCAAAACTGTGTCAAGCACCAGGCCCTGTTTCCCACAGAGGATAGTCACAGATACTCAGGAAGAGTAATAAAAGACAGAGCTTTTGGAAGAGATCCTCTCCCTTCTCCTGCCCCAGCTGCCATTTGAAGGCCCCCAGCTCTGGAGGCTGCATGAAGGCTCAGGGTGTTTCACAGCCACCCATTTACTATGTGTCTTTGCAGGAGTTTTGTGTGTCTTGTTTCCAGAGTGGAGCCATGCTTTCCCATCACATCCCACACATCCAGCCTGGTGATGACCTCTGTTCTCCTCTGCAGTATCATGGAGGGCACTAAGGACAGACCTGAAGTCCATCTGTCTGTCTCCCTGCATCTCATGTGGGTGCTGGACTTGCTGAGGGAGACAGACTGGGTCCCCTGTCACATCACTAACTTCACCTTTGAATCTGGGTTGGTGCTCCTGCCCTAGACAGGATTGCTGATAACCTGGGTGGTATCACTTGGCCTCCCTCTGCATCTCAGTTCCTTCACTGTAAGAGATGAGACCGTAATCCTGCTTTACCTCCAGTGGCAGCTCTGCAGGGGTGAGATGTACCTGTGTGCCTCACTGCCCAGAGTGTTTCAAGCTATCTTATCTAAGCAGAGAAGCAAGCTATCTTATCTAAGCAGTCACTTCACCACCAAAGAGAAAGCATTCCAAGACTTGCTGTTTCTCACTTTGCCTTGATTTTGCTGGATTAGTGAATTGTTCCCCTCCAGCTCTTTGTTCCACATTTTTTTTAGCCAGGCTCCAGATCCATGGCTCTTCTCCAGAGCCTGGAACACTGTTTCTCTGCCAGGTCCCCTACTCTTTGCAATCCTTTAATTATCCTTTTGGGATCATAATCACCCAGGGAAGAGAGAGAGAGCAGAAGGGAGAGACAGAGTGAGCAGGAGCATGAGTTCCCTCATACGTTTCCCCCTGGAAGTATAGAAGAGGAATGCTGTGGTTCTATAGGTTGGCTCCTGCAATTAGCTCAGCCTGTGTAATTAGACCAAGACAGATGGTGCTGGCAAGGAAACACCTCATCAATCTGATTTCAAACTGTTATAAAACCAGTGAATGGAAAACAGAGAGAGTCCATTTGTTTCCAATTGAGAAAAGTGCAGGGTTAAGGTTGAGAACTTCACCTCTTGCACACACGTGGCTGAATGAAACCAGAAGGGAGCAGAGAACATCCAGCTGTTCAATCTGGTGCCTTCTCAGGACACAGAGATCCTGAGAATTCAGGGTGTAGTGTTGGAACCCAAATCAAAACTTTCTTTGCCTCACTCTTTGTTTGTTTGGCTACTCTCTTTGTTTATTTACTTATTTTCCTGCTCCACAGCTCCTGATTAGCTTTCCCAGAGGAGGGTGAGCCCCCATGCTGGCCAATTTTGCAAGCTCTTTTTACTCCAGAGTGTTTACAATATGAACAGTGAAGGAAGGTGGTCATGGCCAAACTATGAGTCCGTGTCAGAGGAGAGAAGAGATTCCGGTTCCTTGCTGTTCTCCTGAGCTGCAGTTCTATCTGCATCATCTTCCCCTGATCCATTGATCTGTCTTCTTCCAGTTCATCTGTTTCCCAGCTTTAAGGCTTTTCTCCCTTCTACCAGTGCTCCTCTCCCACCAAGCTTTTTCTTTCCACCCTTTTTCTGTCCCCAGCTACAGCAGGGACTGGACAGTCTCTTACACTGCCTGGGGGTGCTGCTCCATTCGTGTCCTGTGATGGGATGAGGGGTGGCTGTGTCTGCATGGCTTGGGACAGGGGAGGCTGAAAATTATGGGTCCCAAAACTAGATTCCTCCCCTTTTCCTAGAAAACAACACTGTGATTGTCTCAGCCTTGATTTTGACTTCTGGGTAGAGCTCAGTCCCCCGTGGTGACTAAGACTCACACGTGCCAGGGGTAAAAGCAAGACTGAGGCTGTGCAGTTCAAGTAAGATGTTGCCCTTTAAAGCACAGGAATCAGCTCTGTGCTGAAGTATCTCCAGCTCAGCAGGACATCATCCCAGAATCAGGCAAGACACTCAGTGTCTTATCCCAGCACCAGGGAACCGTATGCAGCCTCTTGGAACAAAATCCCACCTGGGCAGCTCATTCATCTTTAAATTTTGTTGCAAACTCCAAACTCCCACCAGGTCCAAGTTCCCACGTACCAAGTTCACTTAATCTTTTGTGTTCACCAGGAGACAACACGTAGGAGGACAGGGAATGGGGATCATCTTTTTAAATAACTCATAGCTAGGGTACTTGCCATCCTTTCTTTTGAAAGCCCCTGGAGAACAGTGTGGAAAAGCACTGAGCATGTCTGGGCCTGGCAGGCTGCTGCAAAGGGAGCAGGCAAGTCTATTTGGGACCAAGATGAGTCTGTGCAGTTGCTTCATGTTATTTCTGTCCCAGGAAAAGCAAAAAAAACAAAATGTGTGGATGCCATTTGGTGTCTCCTTGAGGATTCCTCCCTAATCCAAGGAAGACATGAGCTCATGATCTCCAGGCTGGTTTCCCTCACTCCAGTAGTGATGGACTGAACTGCGTGGCCAGAAGGTCTGGCTGGGGATGCTTTGGTCTGTGTTTTTCTAGAAGCTATCAACTTCTAACCCAAATACCAGCAGAAAGCCCAGAGATCAAGAGAAAAATTCATACCTGCCCTTGGAGAGAAAACCATCAGGATTTGAATAACATTATCTCAGATGGCTCTTTGCTGGGAATAGCTGGGATCATTTTGCCACAGCACTAGTCAGGAACACATAAATAATGGCCTGTGGATTACTGCTGCCCATTCTGGAGGCAGAGAGAAGGGTGAGGGATCATGAGTTTATTTTCAGCTGAGAATTTCTGGAATGCAAATTGCTTGGGTTCGGGGTTTTGCTGGCATCTATTATTGAACATATAGAAACCCACACTCAGGCACTGCAGTCCTCAGAGCACGTCCTTTGCTGTAAAAGGGCTGAACAAATTGTTGGTTAGAGAGGAGACCTATTAGTGGGAGAAGTGCTCAAGACACTCCCTCAAGAATATGCTTTCTTGAGGGTGGTTCATGACCAGACGTCACCCTTAGCCATTATCTTTCTTGACAAGGGACTGGATCATGTTGTCCTTGAGCTGGCCAGCCTTCTAAACTGGGAGACACTGGCATACACCAAAGCATGCCAGTGGGGTTTTACTAAGAAATGCTTTTCCATTTAAACCAACAGCTCAAGGGCTATTTGTCAACATGGAGACATTCTCCTTCACAATGTGGAGAGATACCAAGAGGTCTAAGTCATGATCAAGTCAGCTGAGCTTTTCCCAGTAGTCAGTGTAGGCTCCTTCAACAGGAGTCTTTATTTAAGGGCATGTAGTGTGAAGACAAGGGGTAATGGCTTCAAATTTGAAGAAGGGAGATTTAGGTTAGACATTAGCAGGAAATTCCTCACTGTGAGGGTGGTGAGACACTGAAACAGGTTGCTCAGGGAAGTTGTGGCTGCTCCATCCCTGAAATTGTTCTAGGCCAGGCTGGATGGGGCTTGGAGCAACCTGGTCTAGTGGGAGGTGTCCCTGCCCATGCAGTGGAATTGCAACTAGATGATCGTTCAGGTCCCTTCCAACTCAAACCATTCTATGATTCTGTGATTTAGGATGAGCTGAATCATCCTCCAGAACCAATCCCTCACCTTATGTGGTGGGTAGGGGATACCACAAAGCTCTACTCCTAATTTAGGTGCTGTGCTACTTAAAATTAGATGAGAGGCATCTGAATTGTGGAAACGGTGTTTTTAGAAAAGAAACATAAACCCTACATCTCCATGGCTTGTTATTCAAGTTACATGCGAGCCAAAAGACCAAGTTTACTCACAAGAATTGTGTTCCCCACCAGTAAATCCTTCATGGCTCCTCAAGGATCACACTTTCTCACCTCCTGAGCTATGTGCTACACAGCATGGTCCCAGATTTCTCCCACGCATCCACAGCATCCATATGATCTCAGTCTTCTGCCATTTCAAATTGTTCAGATAGTCTTACAAAGTGTCCCAGCTGAAAGTATCTCTCTCGGGGATCCACTCAGTATCCCTATGCATACCAACCCAGATGGCCCGAGACCATCAGGAGAAATGATCTCCTGGCCTTGATCCTCTTCTGGGCCTTCAAGAGAAGCCCAAATCCTTCAGCATGGATTGAATCACCATCACATTTGGTGTGGGGTAGCAAATTGCTCTTGGACCACTGCCTAAAGTGAATGGTGCTGTTGTCAATTTTCTTTCTCAGTTCCCACTGAAAAGGATAAAGTAGCACCAGAGGGTGGGTGAAGGAACAGGGAGAGATAAGTGGGACAGGAAACACGTCTATCCTCCACTCATGTGCTGTACAAACATAATGAGATCCTGAGCAAATGTTCATCAGGTGCCTCCTGTGTCTCTGGAAACCTGAGATGCATCCTCTCCTGCATGAGGGGTGAAAACTCTTCCATTTTGATTTCATCCCTCCTCCATCTGCTTTACTAAGTCTGGCCTTGCTTATAGCTAAAGACATTTGGCTTCTGTCTTGGGCTGTCGACCGTGTTGATAGAAGTGGTTTCCTGTTGCAGGCCTTTGTTTTTGAGTAACCAGCTTTCCAGATGGCAGAGGCCACATTTCCCCTTCTCTCCTTCCGAGGCCTGTTTCCCTTCTCGTTACCTGCCAATTAGGCCTCATTACCCGCCGGGGAGAGCTGCTGTGGGAGCTGAGAGACCATGACTGCAGGGCTGAGAGGCCTTGTGGTGCTAACCGTGGGATGTCTCTGCTCTTGCTGTGCAGTTCTCACAAGGATAACTGAGAGGGGGCTCAGCTGAACCCAGCTGGAGTCTTTTTACCCCAGGTCCTGCCTCCCAAGTGGTCCAAACCCCAGACATTTCAGAAGAAGTGGAAGAAACACCATTATAAATATATGTGGTGTAATATCCCCTGCTTTCCTCCGTTCAGGTTTATTTTCTAATCTCCAACTGCTGAATAAAAGCCTGAATCATGAGGGGTGTTTAAGCTCTTCTTTTTTTTTATTATGATTTGATTCTCTAAAGAAATAAGATTTATTTGGTTATGTGTCCACATGTGTGTGTGTGTGCATGTGTGTATTTTCCCTGTACAGCTATAACTTTCAAGGAGTTTTCAATCTTTTGGAAAACTTTCAAAAAATCTGAGTTTTAGTTAAGACTGCCAAGGCAGTCAGTGCTTGCAAGCTCTGTAAAAATCAGCCATTGGTTAGAGGAAAGCAATTGAACCAGTTGGTGACCTTGCAAATGTGAAGCTAAAATTTGCACTCGGCCTTATTCACCAACAGGGCATTCAAAATTCCTGAAATTCCCAATGTCCAGTCTCTTTTCAGCAGTGTCCAACTACAGGACAAGGGACAACGGGCACAAGATGGAGCATGGGAGGTTCAAGTTAAGCATAAGGAAAAACTTCTTTGCTGTGAGAGTAACAGAGCCCTGGGACAGGCTGTCCAGAGAGGCTGTGGAGTCTCCTTCTCTGGAGACTTTCATATCCTGCCTGGATGTGTTCCTGTGGGATCTACTGTAGATGATCCATCTCAGCCAGGGGGGCTGGACTACCTGATCTTCAGAGGACCCTTCCAATCCCAACTACACTTTGACTCCGTGAGAGCTGGGTTTGTAGAAAACTAGCTTTGCCAACATCCACTTTTTATGCATCAATGTGTCAGCATGGGCTGCTCCTGGACACGAAAGCCAGAAGGCTTTTCTGTGTCCCTCAAGAGAGGAATTCCCTCCGTCGTTTCAAAGCAAAGCCCTTTTCTAGCAGTTGAGATGGGCTGTCTCTTTTTTTCTGGTGGCATCCAATCTGTCTTTTCAGATGGAGAATTGTCTGAGCCTGGTGCTAAATTTAAGGCCCCGACACACTGATGTGCATCAGCAAGAAGTCACAGGCCTGGGTGTGCACCAGAACGCCCACTGCTCCTCCGGGTGTTTCTAACTGGGGAAACAGTAATTTGATATTTGCACGTGCTAATGGCCATATCTGTCTAGATATTAGTGGATACAAATCATGTATTGTGATTGTGAGAGCACTGGCATTCTGAACCAGCCTCTCAGGAAGAGATCCTGCCCCAGCAGAGTCCAGCTGACGTCAGTGGGGTGGCTCGATTTACATCGCCTGAAATTCTGGGTCCATTTGCTGTGTCTCAGTTACTGGTTCATTGGGGCTGCCAACGATGGGAGAATTTGTGTCATTCAGCTGTACTGAAAAATAGCACGAAGGGCTCAAAATGCCGCACAGATTTTCCCAGCTTCAGGGTGAGAAGCAGCAAACAGATGTGGAAGGATGATGCTGTGCTTTTACATGAGCCCAAGACTTGCTTGGGTTTGGGTATCTGTGGATCAGTCCTGGAAATGTGATACATAAATATCATTTTTTTATACAATCATAGAATCCCCAACAGGTTTGGGTTGGAAGGGACCTTAAAGATTATCTAGTTCCAGCCCCCTTGCCATGGACAGGGACACCTCCCACCAGCCCAGGCTGCTCCAAGCCCCATCCAACCTGCCCTTCAACACTGCCAGGGATGGGGCAGCCACAGCTTCCCTGGGCAACCTGGGCCAGAGTCTCCCCACCCTCACAGCCCAGAATGTCTTCCTAATATCTCATCTAGGCCTCCTCTCTTCTACTCAAAAGAAATTACCCCTTGTTTTGCTGCTAAATGCCCTTGTAAAAAGTTCCTCCTCATCTTTCTTGTAGGCCTCCTTTTCCCTGCTGTGTGACAGGAAGCCCAACTTCAGATGTGCCAGAAATTACTATATTAGGGTCAGCTCTCTCTGTATATGAGCAATGGATTGAGGGACACCTCCAGACCTTGAGTGGAGTGGTAGCTGGCTGGAAGAAGTCTCCTTCCACTGATGGAGTCAGCCGGGGGAGGCAAGCTGATTGTCATGGTGTCTCTTATCTGTCTGGATAGATGTGATGAACCCAAACTAAGCAACGACCATGAAAGGCCACAGCTTTGATGTCAGTGCCAACACAGTCAAGCCTAAAGTGCTGAACAAAACAGCAGAAGTTGAAGGTTGGGATCACAGAAGATCTCGTGTGGCCATTGCAGAATAGAGCACCTAGCAAATAAGATCACCCCAAATATATGTTGTGTGGGTCACCAAGAGATTGATGGGAAAATAGTTGAGCACAGGGTATTTAATCATTAAAGAAAAAACAGACAGAATAAGGCCTTAGGCCAGTGATTAAAAGTTGCACTCATCCTGCTTCCAAAATAAGAGCAATGGCCTTTCCCAGTGCAGTACTGAACCCAGAGCTCCTGGCAGCATCTTTTAAGAAATGCCCAAAAGTCATGATCAAAAATATGCCCTGATGGCAGAGATGGAGGAATTCCAGAGCCAGAAAAACTTACCCCTTTTGCCTCTAATCATGAAATGTCTGCTCCCTCAGCTTCCCACTGACAATGTCACTTCACCTGCAGAGTAGAAATGCAGCCTGAACCTGCCAGACTTCAGGTTTCCTTTCACAGTTTTGTTTTCCATTCCAATAGAATCATGACCCCAGAGTCCTGCTTCAGTCTCACCTTCCTGCTCTGCAACATCCTCCCAGTTCCAATGAAATTCTTTCCCCTCTGCTTCTTGTTGACACACAAGTCCAGCCTCCAAATCAGGATGTGGGCAGGCACTGTTTGTCATAATGTTCATGAGCCTCACCCCACAAAGAATTTGGTTTTGAACACACAAAAACTCACTAGCTGTTTTACAGGCTGGTTGATGCACACTCATGGCTGACTTGTTTCTGAATTCAAAGTGAATTTCTGGGAAGGCTTTCAACTGTACAGAACTAGGTAGTTAAATACCATGAGATATTTTTAGGTGGTTTTTGTTGCTGTTGTTTCCTTCTCATAAATAATGATCATCTGCCTTTGTACATGCTGAAAAGAAGTGTATCAGGGAGGCTTGGCTGTGATGGAGAGAACAACAAGTCACTTGTCCTGGGGTGAAAAATGCAGAGATCAGCATCATTTGCAGGAAGCCTGGGGATTAGCAGAGTGGATTTTGCACAGAGAAAGCAGCAGCAGAAAAAAATACCTCAGATCCAGCCAGATGATCTGCTCTTCCCCACCACAGAGCTCTGGCCCTGGCAGAGAGAGCAGAATCATAGAATCATAAAATCATTAAGTTTGGAAGGGACCTTAAAGATCACCAAGTTCCAACCCCCCTGCCATGAGCAGGGAACTCCAGACCAGGTTGCACAAAACCTCGTCCAATCTGGCCTTAAAAACCTCCAGGATGGGGCACCAACAACCTCCCTGGGCAACCACTTCCAGTTCCTCACCACGCTTATAGTGAAGAATTTCCTCCTAATATCTAACCTAAATCTCCCCTCTCTCAGTCTAAAACCATTACCTCTTGTCCTATCACAATCTTCTCTGATGAAAAGCCCCTCCCCAGCTTTCCTGGAGACCTTCAGGCACTGGGAGGTGCTCTAAGGTCTTCCTGGACCCTTCTCTTCTCCAGGCTGAACACCCCAACTCTCTCAGCCTGTCTCCAGAGCAGAGCTGCTCCAGGCCTTTGATCATCTTGGTGGCCCTTCTCTGGACCCTCTCCAACAGGTCTGTATCTTTCTTCTGCTGAATACTGGAAAGAAAACTTTGTTGAAACACTTGGTGAGGAGGCTTTGGCTTATTGGCTTATCTGAACCATCTGTCCCTGCGTAAGTCAAGTCTGTTGACTTTACAAACTCTGAGAGTGGTGGTTAATTGAAAAAAAAAAAAAAAGGATTGGTATTCTAAAAGGCTATTCTGAGACAGACACATGGAGAGGATGCAGAGGGGCAGGAGGAAGGAGAGCAACTCACCCACACTTTCAGTGGCAAGGGTGGGGACCGCTCCCTCTGAGCTCATACCCCAGGCTCCCTTTATAGTCGCTGAGGAAAAACAGGCACTTTTAAGGCATGATTCATGAGCCCTGTTTACGTGTCTACTTTAAGGGGAGATAAATCATGCCTGGCACTCCAGTCATCACAACGACAGCTCTACTAAACTAAACATCACCAGTGCTTGGACACCAACAGGGATTTTTCCTCAGGATTAGTCTCTTCTCACCCCCAGTACAGGGTGCACCCGTCCCAGTAGTATCAGGGATGGTGCTTATCCATCACTGACCCATGCTCAGGAGCAGTTTGAGCCAAAGGTGTGCCAGGGACAGGGCAGACCACCTCTCCAGTGCCTGCTCCAGAGCCAGAGGGGTTCCCCAGCAATAATTCATTCACTAACAAACACAAATACCATCTATTTTAAGCACATCTCTGCTGTTGCTGAAGAGAGCCCAAGGTGACTAGTTCCAGTGGAGACATCTGCATTTAGTCAGCTGAATCTTTTCTAAATGTTATTTTAGAAGGCTGCTGGCAATTAATACTTGTCTGATTTTTTTTCTTTTTCTTTTTTTTTCTTTTTCCAAAGCACAATAACAACTGTGAAGACAAGTGTGAAAGCAAATAGAGGAAAAGGATACGAGCACACACAGAGATATATGAGTTCTCCTATAGTCTGGGTGCCCCAAAGGTCCATTTAGAGAGATTATTTTTAAAAACATCAGGCAGATTTATTCAGAGAAATTCTGATTTTTCAAGGGACCTTTAAGACCCAGCTTTCAGCAGAGCTTTGCCTTTGTCTCAGCACCTCAGTGAGACATGAAAAAGCCATGAACATGCAATGAGCCCTGATGCAGGATTCCCTAGCTGGATTTTCCCAAGAGCACAGCATTTAGTGGGCTAAGCTGGTTTGAAATCATAGATGCCTGAGCTAACCTGAGGCAGAGAGGCTGAGCACCCCATCCCAGCACTGCACAACTATGTTATTCCACAGGATCATAAGCCCACCAGAGGGTTCTCTTTCCCCTGGCTATGCCACACCAGGGGCACTGGCATTCCTGCTTGTTCCACATCATAGACTTACCCAGGAGAGCCCAGATTCCTTTCAAAAACCCCTCTGAGATGAAAAATGCTCTTCCCAAGCAAGAAGGATGCAGGCAGGGCTCCCAAAATTCTGGCCTATAGATCCCTGAACATTGTTACACTACACATTGTTGATACCAGGACAAACAAGCTTAGCTTTAGGCTGGAAATTGGAAGGGAGGTTCCTAAGAAACACATAAAGCTCCTGAACAGCCTTCCAGTCAAGAGTTAGGGAGATGAAGAAGCCTAAAATTGAAGTCTAAAATAGAGTGTGACTGCTCTGTAACAGGGGAAATGCAGGGAGAGCCAGTGACCAGACCCAAAAACCCAAAGCCCTTTCTGTGCCCAGTTGGCTCTGATTTCAGGACTAGTGTCTATCCTGCCAGAGAATCATAGAATGGTTTGGGTTGGAAGGGACCTTTAAAGGTCGTCTAGTCCAACCCCATCCTCTTTCTTTATGCATCAGAAGATATAGTAGGTATTTTTATTATTGCAGCTGTACAAGGAGCAGAGGGTTTGGTCGGACAGGGCAAACATCACCTTCCTCTGAATTCAGAGAGGGAGCTCAGGGGAGCCCATGAAGGCACCGAACCCCCAAGGGGCTCCCATCCCACTGCTCACGTGCAGACTCACACTGGCTTATGCATACACAGATGAGGGCAAACACAAACACTCCCCAGCACAGACAAACACAGGGACATTCTGAGCTGCATGTGCCCAAGAGCCCAGGGACCAGCTCTCAGGGTGCAGACTGAGTTGGAATGGGAGCCAGGATGCAGCCAATGCTGTGACAGAGTCACAAGATAACAGTATTAGTATTGTTTTGGTTGGAAAACACCTTTAAGATCATCAAGTCCAACCATTAATCCAGCACTACCAAGGCCACCACTAAACCACGTCCCTCAGCACCACATCTACATGGCTTTTAAATCCCTGCAGGGATGGTCAGTCCACAACCTGGAAACCTCAACTCCAAGGAGACCTAAAAGCAGTACCTGAGGGGGCTTCAGGAACGCTGGGGAAGGACTTTGGACAAGGGCAAGGAGTGATGGGACAAGTGAGAATAGTTTCAACCTGATAGAGGGTGGATTTAGGTGGGACATGAGGAAGAAATTTTTTGCTGTGAGGCTGGTGAGACCCTGGCCCAGGTTGCCCAGGGAAGCTGTGGCTGCCCCATCCCTGGCAGTGTTGAAGGGCAGGTTGGATGGGGCTTGGAGCAGCCTGGGCTGGTGGGAGGTGTCCCTGCCTATGGTGCTAGGGATTGCAATGAGATCGTCGTTAAGGTCCCTCCCAGCACAAACCAACACAAACCACTCTATGACTGATTCTATGAAATCACTATGGCTCCAACTGCTCCTTCAGATGTGTCAGTAAAAAACTCTTAATATACTTTTTTGGTAAGGGAGATGGTTGGGGAGCTCCTGTTGACCCTGGGTGTGGAGAGTTGCCACAATTATTACTGCTGCCTTTAAAAACAAGGGCAGCCAGCAAGAGGAGGGAACTCTAGCTCCAATTTAGTTGACCTGGCAGTGAGCTAAATCTGGAGCAAGTCTATTGTTTTCTGCTTAGGAAATTATAGACTCTGTCTCTCCCATTAACCTTTTAAACCAGAAGAGATTGATTTAGTTTTCGTTGAGAATTTTTGCTCAGTATTTGTATTTCATTGCAGTTGAAGCCAGAAACTAAACCCATTTTGTGCAGCTTGATGGATTTCTTGTTAAATCCAGGATTTCACTGTGCTCATTTCTGCTAAGCACCAACACAGGCAGAAACAGAACCATATAATCATGGATTAAATATTTTTACATAGCTCTGGTACCAATGAAGGGGGGGCTGGAGATGCTTTCCCATGCTACTTGCAGGAAAACCTGAGCATTTGCATGTCTCTAGACTGGAATAGAGCAATTTAAGGCTTAGTCTTGATTTCAGGGGCAAGGTTGGACCACCCATCACCTTGTACCTTTAGACCATTGACCTATGTCTGGGAAAAAGAAATACTAGCCCAGTCATTTGTTTAAGGCCATGAGGGATGCTGTGAGTCTTTGCTGTATTTGACCAAGCATGTCTTGAAACTTCCAGCATCTTGGGATCTGTGGTGTGGGCCATGCTGAGATGGGGAGAGGGCCTTTTACTTAATCTCTTTGCATTTAGGTTTCACCTTGGGACAATTACGTATTGCTTCTCATGCTGATTTCTCTATTAATTGGAATTTTCCCCTCAGATGTGATTCAGTGCCTTTTGCCCAGGTGTTGCTTATCCTAGCAATAAGTAATTTCCCCACCTAAAGTATATGACACAGATGAGGGGACTGAGTGCAGCCTCAGTAAAGTTGCAGATGACACCAAGTTGGGCAGGAGTGTTGATCTGAATGAGGGTAAGAAGGCTCTGCAGAGGGATCTGGACAGGCTGGATCCAGGGGTTGAGGCTCTGCAGAGGGATCTGGACAGGCTGGATCCAGGGGTTGAGGCTCTGCTGAGGGATCTAGGTAGTCTGGATCTGAGACCAGTTGTATGAGATTCAAAAAGGTTCAATGCCAGGTCTGCACTTGGGTCCCTACAAACCCAGGCAATGTTCCAGGCTTGGGGAGAGGGGCTGGAAAGTGCCCAGGGGAAAAGGACCTGGGGGGTTGGTCACAGCAGCTGGAGATGAGCCAGGGTGTGCCCAGGTGGCCAAGAAGGCCACCAGCATCCTGGCTTGTGTCAGCACTGGGGTGGCCAGCAGGAGCAGGGCAGGGATCATCCCCCTGTGCTGGGCCCTGGGGAGGGGGCACCTGGAATCCTGGGCTCAGGGCTGGGCCCCTCAGGACAAGAAGGACATGGAGGGGCTGGAGCATGTCCAGGGAAGGGCAAGGGAGCTGGGGAAGGGGCTGGAGCACCAGTCTGAGCAGGAGCAGCTGAGGGAGCTGGGGGTGTCCAGCCTGGAGCCAAGGAGGCTGAGGGGAGACCTTCTCACTCTCTCCAACTCCTTGCCTGGGGATGACCAAGTCCAGCAGTGAAGTTTCAGCAGTGATGGTCCTTCTCCCTCCCATGGCATGCCAAGGAAACACCACCCTGCCCCCATTTTAGAAGCTCTACCAGGTGAAAGAGGAGACAGAAAAACAATCTGCCTCTTCACTGAGAGATTGTAAGATTCTATGACTTCTTTTTCACACTCATCACTACTGTGCTGCTGATCAAAAGACCATCCTTGGTCACCATTATTAAAATGGTTTGCAGTCCTCAGGAGACTGCTAACCCCAGTGGGACACAAGCAACAGAAGAAACTAGGAACCAACAGGCGGTTGGAATAATCATTTACCAACATTTCTCATCACAGAATCAAGCAGCACATTATTATCCTAACCACTAATTAAAACTGCAAGCACCCCACAGAGGTGGCAAGATGCATTGTAGCAGCTGGTCAGAATGTTTCCCTCAGCATTTATTTTTCTTTTCCCAATGGAAAATGGCTTCTTGATGAATTGGGAATGTTCATTGAAAAGCTTTTTTCATCTAGAAAAAAAATAAAAGTCTTGTTGTTTTTTTTCTTTTCTGCATAAGGTTAAAACCTTTCTGCTTCCTTCACAGAGAGCAAAGATTTAAGCATTAAAAAAATAAATAAACCAGCTATTCAGGACAAACAGATTCGTCTAATAATTGTTTGCGTATAATTCATTTTTTATAATGAAAACTTAAGAGAGCACAAAGAAACAGCAACATTCCTGGTGGTGCCAATTTTTCTTAATGCAGAGCTAATTGCTCTTCAACCAGCTCTGTCCCTTTTTCCTTAGGGCCAAGAACCACAGCCCCACCAGCAAGGGAAAAGAAAAGAGGATCCCAGAGTCCTGGCAGCAAAGTTATGTGTGTGTGTTGAAGCATTTTACCTAGATCCAAACCATTGATTCCCAGCCTGGCAGTTCTTAGGAATGACATGATACTTTGGCATCTTTTTGATGGAGTTTTCTCTGGGGAATTTCTTTCTGAAGTCACCAGCTTCTAGTGCTCAGAACTGCTGCTGAATGTGAAAGGACCTGCCAAGGTTAATATTCTTATTGACAGTTTTGTGTGCAAAAAGAGACTGAGGATGCAAAGAGCACAGGAAACACTCAGCTCAGGATTTATGCAGACCCCTGCAGTGTAGGAATCTTTCTGTATCCTTATAGCTCATGCTGTCAGTATACAGACATTATTTTGGTTCACCTAAAAGTGAATATGTAAAATACAGTTGATCAATCATAGCCATAAAGTGTCTGTTTCTCCTCATTGGCTTCCAAGGGAGCACAGAGCTCGGATGTAGGTGCTTAATGTTAAATGGTTGAAATCCCTGTAAAGCCCTTGAAAGGCCTATAACTCATCAGATGTACCATTCTTTTCATGTTGTACTCTACCAGGTGCTGTGTGGACCCTTCTTGTAGCTTTGCTCAGATCCAGGCTTCTATCACTGGCCTGTTTCACAGGTCACAGAATCGTAGACTGGTTTGGGTTGGAAAGGACCTTCAAGATCATCCAGTTTCAACCCCCCTGCATGGGCAGGGACACCTCCCAGCAGCCCAGGCTGCTCCAAGCCCCATCCAACCTGCCCTTCAACACTGCCAGGGATGGGGCAGCCACAGCATCCCTGGGCAACCTGTTTCAGTGCCTTAACACCTTCACACTAAAAAACGTCTTCCTAATATCACCTCTAGATCTCCCCTCTCTTAGTTTGAAACTATTTTCCCTCATCCTATCACTACATAGCCTAGTCAAAAATCCCTGCTTCAGCTTTCCTGTTCCTTACACCCTTTTTGGAAACCATACCCCAGCCCCTTATCTTTGCCTACTCACATGGCTCCAACGTATGCCTGCTGTGTCATCTACACCATTGCTTACCTGATGTAAGAATTTGGCTTTTGGAGACCCACCACGTTTGCCTCATCAGGACTTAAACTGTAGGGTGCATTATTTGTTTTGATAAGCCACTTCACCCCAGTTCTGGTGTTTTTCATGGAAATCTGCCTAAGTCTGATTTTGCCTTTGTTTATGGCTAGTCTGGAACAGTCACTTGGGCCCCAGATGGATCAAATGAGCATTGACTCATGGAGCAAAGGCATCACACTATCTACAGTCAGGGCTGAGGACAAACACACCTATGAGGAAAAGGTGCCCAGAGACATCTGTCTTGTGTCTTGTAGCAAAAGATCAAGGGGATTTTCTGAGCAAATTCAACAGGGAGACAAAATATGACACTGAGAAACCTTCAGAGGTTTACCAGCCTAAGGAATTTGTTGTTACAAGAGAGGTGGGGAAACCAAGAGCTGCAGTGAGATCCAGGGGACTGGACGTTTGAAGAGACAGCAAGTATTTCTGAAATTACAGCTACCAAATATGAGTTGGAGGGCAGGGAAGGGAATTAAAGCTGGAGAGAACATGTAACCTCAGCCTCAAAGTTTCTGATGATGAGGGATCAGTAACCACCTCTTGAAAATTACTAGCCAAGAATGTCATCCATGTCTCAGCTTTCCCAAAGCATCTGCAGGTGGCTTCCAGTCTTATTTGTTCTTCAGTGATGTCTACACTCTTGGCAGTCCTGGCTGACCTCACTGCAGCACCAAGCTGAAAGATGCTTGGGTTAGCAAAGGGTCCATCACACCCAGCCAGCTCCTCTGATCCAGACTATGAGCTTTTTGGCCCCAGAGCAGGGAGAGGAGAGACTCACTCACTTCCCCAGAAGACAGGGAGCCAGGTGACTCTGTCTGACTGTCCCAAACCATTACTGCAAATTAAACTGTGTCCCATTTTAGTCCAATGAAGAATGGGACACAAGCCCAGGCATTACTGAGCCCCTGATGCAGATGAATGAAAACAGGTTGATGGCTCAGTGCCTGTTCAGTGGTGGGAGTGTGGTAACTTCTCAGAGGAGGCCCAATGTTGGAGCTGCAGTGGGGCTGGGGAATAGGGTGGGAAAAGCCAGGAGGGTGAGACATGTTGAGGCTGTAGTAGTAATCATATCTCCTCCCTCTACATTCTATTTTACATTCTATTTTCTATACTCTGCCAAAACACCAGCCTGTGTGCAGGACCCCCAAAGGGGTGAAGCCTGAGTCACTACATCCTCATCCACACTGTCCCAGAGTGTGTAGGTGCTGGGAGTCTCATCCAGGTGACGGAAAATCTAGAGGCAGGGGAAGAAACAGCCTCCTTGGAAGGAGAAGAATCAGTATCTGTAGGAAGCAGAAGAAACTTCCTAGCAAGCTGTGACTCCACCCAGCCACCAGCTGAGGTTTTACCAGTGTGCATAGGAATGGAGAGATGTCTTTTATCTACCCCAAGCCCTTTGTAAGGGAAAAGATCTTAGAATCATAGAATAGTTTGGGTTAGAAGAGGTGTTTCAAGGTCATCTACTCCAAAACCCTGCCATGAACAGGGACATCTTCCACTAGAACAGGTTGCTCAAAGCCCCATCCAACACAACCTTGAATGTCTCTAAGGATGGGACATCTACCACCTCTCTAGGCAACCTGGGCTGGTGTCTCACCATGCTCTCAGGAAAGAATCTCTTCCTTATGTCTAATCTCTAAAGCTCTCCTCTCTTAGTTTAAAACCATCACCCCTTGTCCTATCACTACAGGCCCTACTAAGACGTTTGTCCCCACCTTTCCTGGCACAAGCTGGGATCTCTTTTCTGCAACATCTGGGGCCACAGTTGGATCTGTCATGCTGTAGGCAGCTCTGCTGGGAGATGTCCCAAGTTGGCTCCAGATAGACATAGCATGGACACTTGGAGCTGGAGCTGCAGTGGAGTTGGCAGACAGACAATGCCTGGAATCATTTGACCACTTATGGGCTTGATCTTCGCTCCATGATGAAAAAAAGAGGAACAGGAGGCACCAGAAACATTTTCATCCCACCCACTTTGTTTTTGGCCTGAACTTGGGCCCACAAAAAGTTGCTCAACAAGATTTTATTTTTCTTTTTTGACAGTGGGTTGTTGAGAGGTGTTTCTTTAGACAGGACAAGACCTGTGGCCTTCAGAGCACAGGATTTGTTGAAACTTCTTTTTCTGTTGTTCCTTTCTGTTGCGTTTGTGTGGGACTGAGCTCAGGAATATTAGAATAGAATTCTCTATTTTTTAAGCTCAGCCCAGCCTGACACAGTGAGTGCAGCTGCTGGCCTGGCTGCTGCTGCAGAGACTTGTTAGGTTCCTGGCCTGATTGCTGGTCAAAGAACTGCTGTTGATGTGACAAGCTTCTGCTGACATTACTTCTCATCTCCTGTGGACAAAACACACCTTCAAAATAAAACCCAGATGTTTGGGTAGAGTTGGGGGTTTTTTAGTAGAAACTTACCTTGATTTGCAGCATTTCTGCTGTCACAGTGGTCTCATATAATGGACACGGACATCATAGTCAAGAAAAACCTGGTGTTCCTGGAAATCTCAGTGCCATGAGAATGCTCTGTGCCTGCTTTCCAGGAACAGCAGCTTGCTGGTGTCAGCATCCTCTGGCACAACAGCTCAGGGACCCGTAGGACTCTGAGCAGCTGTGTTTGGCTGCCTGTGCTTCTCACACTGACTCACAGCAAGCAGAATCACCCCATAGCTGTCTTCTCCAGCAGGTGCTTATCCACGTGCAAAAGGCAGCAGCCTAGTCTAATGGATCAGCCTGATATTCAAAAAGTCTTGGGGAAGCATCTGGGCTCCCAGACTAGTGGGGAGAAATTTTCTTGAGGGAAAAAAAAAAAAAAAAGCAGAAACCTGACTGTGGGCTGGAATGCTTTCTCTGTTCCTTCAGGGCTTTCTCCCACCATCACAGGACTAGGACCCCAAATGGATCCATCCTCCCAGGACCTCCCTGAGTCCTAAGGAAATCTCTACTCCTTCAGTCACAGACCTGCTTCCAGCTCTCTAGTTTCAGGTCCCAGACATTTGGGATGGATGCTGAATTGATCTTCTTTGTTGTCTGTGTCTTTTTTTGCTTGGCATCTTTGCTCCCCAGGATGATAACAGCAGATGTTGTGATAGGCAATCCATTAGTCATCTAGGCAAAAATCTGGCACACATGATAATTTCAGTATGAGATTCCTCTCTGCACTACAGCAGGTGGTCGTTGTGTTCCATCTTAAGCAGAAGTTGAGATACAGACCTGCTAGTTATCATAAAGCCTTCAGAAATCTAAATGAAATAACAAAATAAATTAAAGGTTTTCTTGCATGGGAATTAAGTAATTTACCTGAAGCCATAAAAAGAAGACAGGATCAGGGAAGGGAGTTTATCCCTGCTATGCAAGTGGGGAAAAGAACAGCAAGGAATAGGAGCCTTGTTTCTGGTGGCCTAGTGCAGGATGGTCCTCAGTCAATGGGCCATGTCCATCCAGTGCACATCTGCCCTGAGGCTGGAATGAGGGGGAAAAGGCTGGTGTACTGTGCTGGTGCAGGTGTTGGCTGCCCCTAGAGCCTCCTTCCACCTCCACAGAGCCTCCCATGGACAAGGGAGCAGATGATGTATCACTGCAGCAAAAGCTGGGAAGACCTGAGAGTGTCTCTAGAGTGATCCCGGAGGGGAGCCAAGTCCGTGTGTACTCGGTGTGGCTTTTCTGGCACCAGCTGAGGAATGCTGGCATGTCAGCTCCTCCAGACCTATTAGTGGTGCCACACACTCCAGGGCTGCAGAGAGTACGTGCTCTGTGTTGCAGTTACCCTGGAGATCCCACCAGGCCATGCTCTCCCGTGCTGCCTAGCACTGAGCTTCACCGCAGCAGGGCAGGGCTCTGGGTTTTGGTCCTGGGGTTGGAAGGGGTTCTGGCAAGCCAGAGATTCAGGTTCTTCCCAGCTCTTGTTCCTCCCTTCACTGACCTCCCTTTCTGGGTCTGAAGGTTTCTTCGCATTTGCCCACATGCAGCTGAGGGATGTCCAGAGCAGCACTGAAGCCAGGGGGCTGGGTGCAGCCTGTCCCAGCGGGCTGGCTACCCCAGACACCCCGCACAAGCCACAGCAATTCGTATTTCTTTTCCTACCAGAAGCCTGTAGCTTGTCCTGACTGTCCCCAAAGACATTTAGACACTGGAGCTGGATGCACAGCTATCCAGACTCTCAGCACTCCTCTTGGCTCCTGCAGATCTTGGTTCCACCGTGGCTCTGAACCACTATCTCTCCAAGTGAAGAGTAAATCTCCACATACCAGAGTTATACTCAACAGAGGCCACCGAAACAGCCTAACCCAGACTCTCTCTTTCACAGCATCCTGCTTTTAGAACCCCCAGTTCTGACTTTAGCTCTGGAAATGCAGTGACTGAGACCCAGTGACTACCACTAGAAGTTATATATAAACTGGAAAAGCTCCTGGCTCTGGGCTCATGACTGTCTCTCAGATGAAATGCCACGCACGCTTCCTTACATGCTTTTCACCCAGATGGAAGGTCCCTCTCCCCTGCTCACAGTCATTGTGCATCAGCCATCCTTCCCACGTCACAGTTTAGATGCAGCCACCCACTTTTGGAAGGTGAAGGAGTTTGACAGTGAGGACGAGGATTGTCCCATGTCCCTCAAGGACAGAAAGCAGAGCTGGACAATTTGATTCACCCATGCAGGTCCGTAGCATCTTTCCTAATGTGAATCTCTGCCACTTGGCTGGAAGAACACCTTCTGCCCTGGGCAACATCCATAACTGAGAGCCTTCCTGTGGTTCCAGAGGTGTCCAGACACAGCTGGACAGCCAACAGCCAGTGCACACAGACAGGCAGTCTTTGGTTGATATCTAGCTCGGGAGATGATTCCTTGCCCTTGGGAAATACTTCCTTATCAGCACTGACCTCTAAACTCTGGGGATATGGATCCCACTTCTGTGCATTTCTGGACACAGGATAGTCACAGTGGCCTGACCCGCACCATGGCAGCTACCCCCACTGAGGGACTAGTTTCCTGACCAAACCCATGCTGGCTTCTGTCCTTGTTGTACCCTAACACTACGTTGCCATCTGTCACCTGCACCCAACCTCTGCTACTGGGCACACTGCTCAGCACGTCCCTCACAGGAGGACACCCAGAGGTGCACCCCAGAAGGAACAGATATTGCTGCTGTGCTGGGAGCTCTCTGAGCCACTGAGTCTTCTCTGCCTTTGGCCGTGGCTGCTGGCACACTCAGTGCAGAGGGGGAGGAGGCATCCAGCCCATGTCTGTCTGGCTCACAGCCTTGGCACAGCGTGCAACGGGGCACAAATCCCTCCTCTCCCCACGGTCCATATGCGGTAGCATCCCACCAGTAGACGTGACCTGGCATGAGGAAATCCCAAACCCTAGCACTGGGGCAGCAGGCTGAGGGATGTGGGATTGACTATTTGTAGCAGAAACATCTCAGGAGGATCCACCAAGCCTCTTTATGGACATCAAAGATGGGAAGAATGAGTTTAGCTTCCAGCTGACTTCTTCCCCAGATAGGAAAAAAAGGGGAGCAGCACCAAGCCAGCTCACTGTTGTGTCTCTGTCACAGCTGTGTGTGTATCTGGCTGGGGAACTGCTGGGACTGGAGCTTGGACACATCTGGATGTCTGGCACCAAGAGAGCAGAATGCACACAGGGTTCTGGAAAGGAGCAGGTTAGCCTGACCTAAAGGTTTTGTGGTGTCCCAGGTCTCCAAGCTGCAGCAGGAGCTGTGCCAAAACTTTGCCTCCCTCGCAAAATTCATGGGCTGCGTGGGGCCACGGGGTGATCTGGTGCTTGATCCCTGGTCAGAACTCTGCAGCCTGCTGGAGGATGGAGGGCTGATGGTTTGGAAGGAGGAGGGAGAAAGAAAAAAAAAAAAAAAGATAAAAAGATAAAGGAGAAAACAATTGTAAACTGGCCAGGAGCAGCTGCATCGGAAATTCAGCCAAGCAAAAAGGCTGATGATTTATCAGCACGAGGGCTGCAGAGCAGCAGCTCAGGCTGCAGGAGCTGTTTGCTCGTTCCCACTGCAAGCAGAGCTCCCCCTGACACCCACGGAAGGGAGCCCAGCACTTCTGCAGCTCCTTACTGCTTCATGTAGCTGCCTGCTCTGAGATCAGTCCTTTCCTCTCCTCCCACAGCTCCCAGGGAGACGCAGATGCACAAAAAAGATACTGAGAGGTAGTCAAAACATGAGGCAAGGAAAGAGGAGAAGGTCTCTTGTGCCTGGGGGAAACTGAGGCAGAAGCACTGTCACCTATGCTCAGTTTTCAAACTCCCAGTGATACAGATGGAGTTACCTAGAGAGACTAGATTTGCAAGGTATGTGGGTACCCGAGCATTTCCTGAGCTCAGGGCCAGATCAGTAAGACAAGATCACCCTGAATTCCAAGCTTTTCTGCCTCTTGGCCAATGATCTGCCCTGTGGGTGCTGAGCTGGAACTCTTCAGCTGAACCAGGAGCTGAAGATGCCACCACAGCAGGGTCATGCTGATCAGTGTCAGGAGGTGCCTGACAGCACATGTGCTCCCAGGTCCTGGCCCTACTCCTTTCAGTGTCCTTAGAAGCTGCCTGAACCTTGAAGTCACCTCTACATCTTATCTCCCTTTCTGCTGGTAATAGTGGACCATTCTAAGCTCCAGAATGATGAGGAACATGCCATGAATGCAAGGACTAGTGAGATACAAGAGGATTCAGATGATGAGGTGGGGATGTCCCCAGTGAAGTACCTTTATAAGGAGACCTAGTCCATGAAGTCAGTGGACCCTAGAGCACAGAATCATAGAATAGTTTGGGTTGGAAGGGACCTTAAAGATCATCTAGTTCCAACCTCCCTGCATGGGCAGAGACACCTCCTGCTAAATTAGGTTGTTCAAGGCCCCATCCAACCTGGTGTTGATGAACTTCAGGGAGGAAGCATGATGTACTTCATTTTACAGCCTGGCATTACTCTGTCCATCACTCTACCTCTTTAGTCCAGATCAACCTCTCTCCTTTCTAGATGCTCCTCAGCTATGCCTTGAGTTTTTCAGTGGTCCAAAGGTGATGCTTCAGTTGAGACATGCCAAGGGTGATGCTGCACAAATAGGAGGATGATGCTCCCTCCCTGGAATCGTTCAAGGCCAGGTTGCCAGGAGAGGTGGTAGAAGCCTTATCTCTGGAAACATTCAAGGTCAGGTTGGATGAGGTTTTGAGCAACCTGGTCTAGTTGAAGATGTCCCTGCCCTTTGCAGGGGAGTTGGACTGGATCTCAAAGGCCTCTTCCAACCCAAACCATTTGGTGAAAAAGCACAGCAGTTTGTGGATACTGCTGGTGGTGGTAGGCTACTGTCCACCTTATTTCCTTCTGGGACTGTTCCAATGTCTCAGTGTTTCCTGTAACAAAAACAAAGACATTTATTTTGGAAACTGAAATTGCTTGTCCTGGAGAAACAAACCCTTTGGAATTAGGTCCCTGCACATGCAGGGCTGGGACCTCCCTTGCTGGGTTCTTGGGCCATGCAGCTTGGCCATCACAAGAGGAGAAGGCAAGAACAAAACTGTGAGAGCCCTGGCCATGTGCAGAGGACTTGGGCATCAAGTTCTCTGAGATGTTGGCTTTGTGCTTCATGACCTGTCTGCAAATCCCAGACCTTGGGTAGCTGTAATCATTAGGTTTTGGTCAAGAACACAGCAAAATTCTTCAGTGCCTGAGCTACTGCTTTGATGGGCATCCTCAGGGAGCTTAAAGGTTTTTCTACCCCCAGGATTTATCCATGGGGTTAAAGACTCCCCAAGAAAACAGGCTATTGCATCTGCTTAGCTCCTTCCACTGCAATGAGGACACCTCTGAAGGACCTGTAACACAGTTTCTCACTTCAAGCCAGGAGGACCAGCCCTACTGTAAGAACAATGTTCTCCTCCCTACCCCTCACCCTAAACTATCAACCTAAGGTTTTAAGTTTCTACTTGGACTTTAGGTAACAAATTCTCACTCATTTCAGATTCAGGACAGACTGGACTCAGGTGGGAAGGAAGGTACCACAGCCTCCAGCTTTTGAGAGACATTTTTACAAGTTCCCACACCCACGTGCACACAGAAACTCTTCTCTGCCAGATGCCACCTCCAGGAGACCCAGCCAACCACTGAACACTCACCTGATTTGCCCAGGTGTAGACAGTGTGATGTTCTTACAATCTAAGGCTGCTGCTTACTTGCCACAGATTTTCTTACCTCTGCACTGCTCAGAAAAATTGGGATTCTAGTCACTTTTGTGGCCAAGAATAGGAAAAATTAGATTTTATTTTTTCCCTCTATGGCTGCACCCAGGGGGAATTTAATGGTGTTATAGTAAACATTTTAATGCCCATTTCACAGGCAATAGAGAAAAAGTTTGGTTTGGCTTGGCTTGGTTTGAAAGAAAAAGAAAAATATTTGTGTGGGGTTGGACCACTATATACAATATTTGTTCTTTCTATAAATGAGTCTGTATTTTGTCTTATTTTGAGCATCTAAAGACTGCTGAGGTGTGACAGTGGCACAACAATTTTTAGTACACATGGAGCAGAGTCACCCTAACATTATTTATTAGTATTACTACTTAATAATAGGTAATTAATTCTTCCTGCTTACCAGCAGGTGTTTACGTGCAGACCTTTTTTTTTTTTTCAAATGCTAATTTAAGTGGCTTTCAATTAGACCCTCCACTGGGAGGCTTTGATTCTTCAGCATTAATGACATTGACCTGGTTTCAGACCAGCAAGGGTAGTTAGTTGTGAAATGGAGAGAAACCCATTTCTGTGCAGTTTGGAGAGGCAGTTGCCATCCTCCCTCCGAGCACACTCCCCCAGGGCATATTCTGCTCTACAAGCCCCAGCTCTTTTGCTGCTGATGTGAGAAATGAAAGTAAAAATACTCCTTGTAGGGCTCTAATCTCATACTTGATAAAGATCTGTCTCCTGCATTTCTTATCAGTCCTTTGCAGCATGGGAGGGTAACAAGGGAGGACGTGTCAGAGCATGTGAAGGCAGCTCAGTTTGCACCCTTGGCCCAGCTGGCTGCAACCATCTGTCTTATCTGAGGACAATTCTGAGCACTTGAGGAAAAGACCCAACTCCCTCATCCAGGGAAGATATTCCTAGAAAGGCTAAAACAAACAAACAAACAAAAAAAAAAAAAAAAAAACCAAAAACCGACACAAAAAACCTCACTGCCTGAAGCTTTAAAAACCAGGAGATAAAACAAAAAGAGGGAGTTGATTTTGAGAGGTACAAGAGAACCAGGAGACAAAGGGGAAGGAGTTGGACTTTCCCATTAAGAATTCAGAAAAATACATCCCTTCTGTTGCTCTGTACAAGTGGCATTATCTGTCCTCTTATGGTCCTAATGTTTCCACCAGTAGGGCACAGATACAGGGTTCCATCAGCATTAAACAAGGGGACCTCCAAGTCACAGGAGACTCAGGCACCACGTTCAGCTGCCAAATGGGCACCAAGGAGCAATCCTGCATCTCTCTGGAAGATCAGAGAGCTCAGACCTGCTTTTCTAGCTTGTATTTATGCCTGCAGTTCCTGCCTTGGTCTAGGGAGGGGGGATAGTCCTTGGGTTTGGTTATCCCAAACCTGGACAAGCAGTTGAGAAGTCAGCTGGCTTTGTCTCATCTTACAGGAGAGATCTGGAGACATGTGGATGCCTCCAACTGAGTGAGTCCTTCTCTGGACCCCCTAGCCAAGGGAGGAGAACTGGTAGTTTCAGGGTGTCATTCATCTGAATATTTTAGACATTAGATTGGTTTTAATCATTCCTGACTACAGGAACCCTGTTGCACAAGTGATGTGTGTTTATTTATGATCCAAGAACATAACTCATGTCACTATTGATCTCTGCTGACCTCTCCACACCAACTCCACCTTCTAAGCCTTAGGAAGACCATCTCTGCTTGGGCAGCACTGAGAAGCAGTTGTGGTGAATTTTGTCCTTTTTACTTAGCTCAGCCTCTTGTGTTACACCCCATTTGCTCCAGGGGTGTAAAGCAGGGAAGCAGGCAACCATTTTGGTGAGATAAATGTTCTCCTAATACTCCAGGTCCTGTAAATGTACCAGAAATGTCAGTTCTTCTTGATAAGTGATAAGTGCTGATCATAAATCATGAAATCACTTAATAACAGAGGCATTAGCATGCCAGGATGGCCAAGGAAGGAGATCTATACAGGTAATCAACTTAAACAGTTTGAAAGTGACATGGATAAGAAAGGTCCTTTTCTCTAGCTGTTATGTCACTCCAATCCAAAGAACTTCTTTGCCATATGGTCATAAATGCTGTGGACACCAGTGTTCAGATCAGTTGATTTCCTTTGGCATGAGCTATCATGAGTCTGCAAACTGTGCTTTGTCCAGGCTGATTTTCATCCCATTCTTCTTCTTCTGCTTGAAGAATGAGGCTTCCTGATGGCAACTGAGGGCAAATGGGATTGGAAGGACATCAGCTCCATCTGTTCCCTAAGAAACAGTGACAGGATGAGACATTCCCAGTTCAGCCCAGCATCTTTCCTTGCCAGCATTTCCCCTTATCCATTTACTGGTATTTTCCTTATTGCAGCAGTCATGGGGGAACCACACTGAGTCCTTGACTCTATTAAACATGGCAAGAGAAGACAGATTAATGACTGAGTGCAGGTGTGTCCTTCTCCTTTCAGGGCAAGGAGGCCCTGAGAAAGAGGAAGGCCAGCTCCTCCAAAGTGTGTATAAGTCTCCCAGACATCAGAGAACTGGGTTTGAGGGTAGAATGGAAAACAAAGACCAGCCAGCCTGGTGAGGGAAGCCATGGGAAGGGCTGAGAGGGCCCTGAACACAGCGTAAGGTTATTCAGCTTTCTTCATCTTCAGTGCAGGGTCCTCAAGCTCAGCTAGCTGGAGCAGAGATGTCCTGCTGCTCCGGAGCACGCTGTGGTTTGGGTGATGTGGTCAAGGAATTAAGGCAAAACCACTGACTTAATTTACCCACTGGGAGGCTGGGAAAAGCAGGTAGATGACAGAGTAGCTGGTGCACAAACCCCTCAGTGCTTCCCCAGCTTGTGGCCAGAGTCATATTTCAACCAGGTCTAACCAGCTCTTCCTTCCCCTTCACATCTTCTCCTTTTCACAAAATTGTACCACAGAATCATAGATTGGTTTGGGTTGGAAGGGACCTTCAAGACCATCTAGTTCCAACCCCCACCATGGGCAGGGACACCTCCCACCAGCCCAGGCTGCTCCAAGCCCCATCCAACCTGCCCTTCAACACTGCCAGGGATGGGGCAGCCACAGCTTCCCTGGGCAACCTGGGCCAGGCTCTCCCCACCCTCGTAGTGAAGAATTTCCTCCTAATGTCTAACCTAAACCTCCCCTCTTCCAGTTTTGATCCATTATTTCTGGTCCTCTCACTACACGCCCTTGTAAAAGTCCCTCCCCAGGCTTCCTGTAGGCCCCCTTCAGATACTGGAAGGGCACTCCAGGCTGAACGCCCCCAGCCTGTCTCCAGAGCAGAGCTGCTCCAACCCTCAGATCATCTTTGTGGTCTCCTCTGGACTTTCTCCATGAGCTCCATGTCCTTCTTATGTTGGGGGCTCCAGAACTGGACACAGTGCTCTAGGCAGGGTCTCACAAGAGCCAAGCAAAAGAGGAGAATTATGCCCCTTGGCCTGCTGGCTACACTTCTTTTGATGCAGCCCAGAACATGGTTAGTAACCCAGGACATGGTTGGCACGGTTGGTTTTCCTCCACCTTTGTATTCAAATGGGTGCCTCCTGGGTCTCCTCCTCCTTTCACCCTTCTGTCTTCACAGGCGTTTGAATTGATTGTCCCATTCTGGTGTTCATTGGCTCAGGCTTTAAAAGCAGCAAGATACCTCATGAGGTTGATTCCCAACATGTGGGATGGGGTGAGGAACACATGCCTGAGCTCTCAAATATGAATTCCTGCCAATATCACCACCACGGGTGGAGGAGAGAGAGGTGGGTGCTTGCCCATCATGGGGCACAGCAGAGCTCAGGGACAAGAACAGGAACTCTTGCCCCATGAGAGGTGGGTAAATCAGACACATCCCACCCCTGAGCCTCATGCTTTGCTGCTGCCATCCCCAGCTCCTTTGCAGGCACTGAGCAAAGCATCTGCAGCCTTTGCTGGGAAGAGACCAGTCCCTCCTCGGGAGCCCACAGGAGCTGCAGACCCAGCAGGGGAGGGGGCTTCAAATCACTTCTCTCTTGCCTGGAGCTGGCCTGTCCATGAGTCCAGGATCTCCATCTATGAAACAACCTCCTCCCTCCACCCTCTTCACCACCCCAGTGTCCTGAGCAAACCACAGCCTTTGCCATTAGCTGCTGGCAGTGGTTCATGCCTCTGCAGCTTTTGCTACTGTATCTCTGGCTGGGCCAACTGGCACTTTGGCTTTATTTATTTTTAAATCTTCCAGCATTAACCTGAAAGGAAATAGGTTTCAAACCACATATTTTTTTTTCTCCCCTGATGTTGGAAATAATACCTATTCAGTTAAATTAAATCCCTTGGGGCAGAAAAAATATCACTCCCTGCTGCCCCTCCCCCAGTTTAGCATCTTGAACCTCTTGCTTGATCTCTTCAATCTCCTCTTTACAACAAATTGTCCTCAATTACTTTTTTTGTTGCTGTTTTCATAGGGTTTTTATGCCAAGGCACTGATAACGTGCAGGCAGCAGAGGGTAAGAAGCACAGAGGTAGCAGGAAATGAAGAGACAGAATGAAATTATTTGGGCAGTGGGGAAATCCAGCATTGCCCAAATTAAGTGAGAATAAACACTGCTCATCTGTATTTACTCTGCTTGTTCTCTCTGTGAGGGAAATGCTCTAAACTGCCACTGAAATACAAAGCTCCAGACCCTCTCAGTCCAAGCATGAGTTCAGAGCAGCTCTTTGGGGGAGAGGGATGTGTTTTTGCCTGAAGTGCCAGTTGCCAGAGCCAGGTGGTGGGGTCACGATCTCCTTTTGAACCCAACAAGGAGTTTTACTAGCCAGGGTGCACGGTGCCCTGAGTGACTTCAAAAGCCAACGTGCCAACCCAGCAAATCTCCAGCATACCTGTATTTTTTCAGTGGAACAGCCAGACAAGAGGCACAGTTAATCACCAGCTGAGCTTGACAGATCCTACTGTGCTGTAGGACTGGCAGCAGACCCAGTAACAGAGATTGCACAGGGTACATTTTGTCCAAAAGAGCACATTCAAATCCCTGGTCCTTCCAGACTTGCCAGGGTTCAGCTGGACCTGGGTAATCAGAGCCAGAAGATGAAGGGTTTCTCCAAGCACTCACTTGCAGAAGCGTAGAAAAACAGAGCAGACAAACTATGTATCTAAACGCAACCACAAAACAATGGATGGAATTCATCCCCTCTCATCTGATGAAGAGCAACTCCATTTATAAAAGAAAAACAGATTCCAATTCTTTCCCCATCCCATGTTGCCACCCCACTACTGACCAATCTCATGCAATGCCTTGTGTTCCCAACCACCTCCACCCTGCCGCCTCTTCCTGCTTCTGAGCAATTCCTCATCACTACCAGCTCCTGACAGACCCAGTTTGGGCTCAGCCCGTGGTGAAAGCTACATTAGCTCCTGCCAAAGGCAGCTGAATCCCTGATTTGTGGCCTTATTTAGTTGTGTCACCCCTCTCTGCATGTCTGGCATCAACAGCCCATCACCCTCAGCTCATCCTGTTGCTCTGATCATAGAATCATAGATTCCTAGAATGGTTTCTGTTAGAAGGGACCTTCAAGATCATCTAGTTCTAATCCCCCTGCATGGGCAGGGACGCCTCCCACCAGCCCAGGCTGCTCCAAGCCCCATCCAACCTGCCCTTCAACACTGCCAGGGATGGGGCAGCCACAGCTTCCCTGGGCAGCCTGGGCCAGGGTGTCATCGCCTTCACAGTGAAGAATTTCCTTCTAATGTCTAACCTAAATCTCCCCTCTTCCAGTTTAAGCCATTCTGCCCTGCCCTCTCACTACATGCCCCTGTAAAATGTCCCTTCCCAGCTTTCCTGTAAGTCCCTTGATGTCAGTAGAGGTATGCTCACCTGTAGTAACTGCAGCTCTGGTTTTGGATTAGATTTGGTTAGATTAATCTCCTAATCCTAATAGCTGTATTGACCCTCACAGTATTTAGAAGAGGGGTTGCTCCATCAGCAAGGCTGGAATGAAGCTCCAATTTCATCTCCTTCCTGCTCATGCCCTCAGCTCAATTGCAGTCTCTGTTGCATAGAAAGGACTTTGTTTATGACCTTCTATTGCTTGGCTTGGTGCTTCAGTTTGACCCTTCACCCAGCCCACCTAATCACTGCTAAAGGAAAACCTCTGACAAGCTTTGTCACACTCTCCAAAGCTGACAAACTGTTGGTGTCTATCCCCACCCCAGTCCATCAGGATAGGTTGGATATTGGGGAGCACTTCCTCACGGAAAGGGTGATTAGACATTGAAATGAACTGCCTGGGGAAGTGGTGGAGGCACCATCTCTGGAGGTGTTTAAGGAAAGGCTGGATGTGGCACTCAGCACCGTGGTCAAGCTGATGTGGTGGTGTTGGGTCATAGACTTGGTGATTTCAGAGGTCTTTTCCAGCCTCAACAGTTCTGTGATTCTGTGATCACTCCTCACAGGACATCACTATGACCACCCTTCCAGAGGTGATCACCAAAATCAGCAGGGCCGCTTTGGGGTGCAACCTACACGGCCATCTCCACCAATGTCCTACCCTGTTCCCACCTCCCTTATCCTTCCATATCCAGCACTGATGCTTTCATTTCCACATTCCCATTCTTCTTTCACCTGCCCCTCAATCCCTCCCCTGCCCCCAACAGCCCCTTTCTGCTGCACACCAGCAATTACCTGGTCTACTGCTGCCCAGGATGGTGATCACCAGCAGCCCCTTGCCTTGGGCCCATCAAGCAGCTGGGATGCTCTCAACCCCGACCAAGGACTCTGTTTGCCTTTAGCTGTTTTTTTGAGCTGTTGCCAGGGAAGTTTCACAAAAAGCATAGTGTTATTTCTGAAAATGAGTCCCATAAACAAGGATGAATATGACCTCTCCGTTGAGATTTGGGGTTTACTTTAGTGGCTGGGAGATCAGCCAATGAAATGGAAATACCAGAAAACATTATCATAATTACCCCATGGCCTCCTCTGGGGGCAAGGGAGAGGGGGGGAAAAGCTGAACTAAAACTGAATTAACAGCCTCTGGATTGCATTGTCATTTCATCCTTCCTTGCTTGGCCTGACTCCTACTCTACATTTCTGCTTTCTCTGAACAAGGATGGGGGGGGGGGAAATATTCCTAGATATTTTCCCCACGAGGAACATTTTTTGTTTGTTCTCCTGGCAAAAATAAACAGTGCAGGGAAGCTGAGAAGTGATAAACAGTGAGAAAGTGAAGCAGAGATTTGATTGCAAAAGTGGGGGGACCAGGGAGGAGCCCCCATCCCTTCCATTGACACCTAGTCTGTGACAGCAGGATTGAAGGGCAAAACTGCCCTTCTGCACCTCCCTGCCTGGTGCCCATCCTCCTTGCAACCCTTGAGCCTGGATAAATTTGATGCCAGGCTCACTCAGGGGAGGAATTTATGCTGAAGCATAATTTAGAGAGGGCTGATGAAAAGGGATTTGCTGTCAGCTCTTACAGAGCGATTAACTTCTGCAGGGGCATGATGACCTCATGCTTCCAACTAGCTGGACCTGGGAGATGTACCTGTCTGTGACACTATTTCTGACTTCCCAGAGATGTTTCTCTTGCTCCCAGAGCTCATGCCAGCAAAAACTCTGCTCCTACACTCCATAGATCTTCTCAGTGCTGCTAAGGGAACCAATTACTGCAGTTGCCAGCTGCCCAAAAGGAAAAAAAAAAAGGAAAAATAAAAAATCCCCTCAGCTGATCTGATTTATTTTAGGTGGTGGTTTGAGGGTGGAGTGAATTTCAGCTGAGAGTGGAGTGAATTGCAGCTAATCTGTGTAGCTAAACACTCAGTGACTATAAGAGCAACTCCAGACAAACCCTAAAGCTTGGTAAAACTCATCTTGGATGTCCCCAGGTGGCCAGCAAGGCAGGTATTGTACAATGGCAAGAAATGATGATGTTTGCTCCTTTCTGTTGGCTGATGAGCATCTGCAGGCTGAGAGATGTTGGGCTGGAAATGGGTGGGCTCACAGCACAGGTTCCTGGTTAAAGATGAGTGAAATAAGGATGCAAATCCTGGTGAGTTGTGGCTGCAGTGCTCACTTGGGTCCTGAGCAGCAAGTGCAGAGAAGACACGGAGTAGATTGTGTTGAGCCTGTCAGACTGAACCATACCCTGAATGTACGTGGATGTTCCTGGGTGCTCAGCAGGGCACCAGGTTTCTGTGGCCTTAGAAAAACAGAAGGTCTATAGATACATAAGAAAATAACCTTATTGAGTCAATCTTCTGTCCTGAAAGACCTTCCCCTGGAGCTGCCAGTTTAGGGTGTTCAGATAAAGAGGCAGTTCTTATGGTTGTCACCTTACAGCTTTTGGTCATCAGCAGTTTAAGACCTTCCTGCATCAGAAATTTGCATCCAGGCTCCAGTGTTTAACAGCTACTGATGGATTGTCCTGTGTTAATTTGCCCAGTCCTATTTTGAATCCACTGATGTGTTTTGCTTACATGCATTGTCCCGTTTCTTTGAGACCTTCTCCTCTTCATCTTGTGCCTCCCAGGTCTCAAACTCTGCAAAACTGTGATTAATTAACCCCCTTTCTCTACACCCAGTATCTTACAGACACCTCTCATAACAGTGTCTCCAGCCCCATCTCTCTCCTGATCCGAAGGGATCCAAATCCACTCCAAAGTAACCACTGCTTCACCAGCAGTAGCTTCCACCTGTTACAAACTCCTCAGCCCTTTGGAAAATGAAGCCACTTTTTTTGCTGCCTAGGGGTATTCGGATCCCAAATAAGTTGGCAAACACAACTGCTAAGGATTTGAGCAAGGCCGTCCCACGGTATTTTTGGATCAGGTGTTGAGATTGTTTGTTTGTCAAAGAGAAAGTTTTGCCAAGTCAGATCCAAACACGTCTGACATCATGAGTGCATCTGTGCTGCAAACCAGATGTGCCTGTGGATTTCTATTAACTTTTGACAGCCAGGATGGAAAGACAAGTAAGGCAGCATTGTCTTACGACCAGAAGATCCGGAGCAAGAAAATCAGATGCACAGGAAAAAGTGGTATTGAATGCTTAAAAGTGCTCCAGCAGCTGACAGGTCCAGAGGTGCTCTGTGGTTTCCAGCTGTGGGTGCCCTGTCCTACCTACTGTCCCTTGAACTCGATGGCCCTTCAGCTGTTTTGGTGTCTGATCCAGCAGCATACTGCTCAATTGTCTGTCCCTGGAGAGCTTTCAGCCTGGCTGACACCTTGCAATGTCCCAGCAAGGGGGTTGACAGGGAATGGAGGCAAGTGATGGAAGGTGAGGTTGGGACAGGAGGGGAGGAGTTTGAAACCACCAGCTATCAGCTCGGTTTTCCTTAGGTGTTTAATGTGAGTTATTCAACAGCAAAGGAGCAGCATTGCCAGACTGCATAGGTTTCCTACAAGTCTCTTGAGAGTAGGTGACTCCTTCAAGTCACAGAATTCAATGAAAATCTCTATTCTTATTCATAGATGTGCTTACATGTGTGTTTCATCTTCTTTGACCTGGGAGAAACACAGAAAGACATGTCCTGAACATATCCCTTAGCACTTAAACCAGTTTAGAGGAGGGGAGAGAATGGGGAGTTGTTTGTTTTTTTTTAAAAGGTCTGTCAGGTTTTGAAAGTCTAAGACTGGTAAGCAGGGCTCAGGAAAATGGAAAGCCTGAGCTGAGCTCTGCCCTGGCCACTCTGCCCAGCTCTGGGCATAGTTCTTAGTAATATAGCTCCTTTTCTGGGAAGTGAAATTAATTTTCTGTGCCTGGCCTGAGGACCATAAGTCCCTCTGGCTGGGAGCTGCCCTGCTCTCAGAGCATGGCCAAAGGAGCTTGAGGACTAAACATGCAAGGGATGAATTATTTCAAATGCCTGAGTTCAGATCCTAGTCTGGCCATTCTAAATCCAGACTAACTCCTCCAGCTCTGGTGAAATCACTCAGGGTTTGTGCAGATACAAATGACAGCAGGATTTGACCCAGAGGTTTTGTGTGTCCAATGAGAGAGCTGAAACGTGGGATGTTGCCTTAAGTGTGGATAGGCCAAACATCTGGAAAGGGATGGCTTTGTTTTGCATTAACGTTAACATGGTTTAGAAACCAGTTCCCACTTCTGAAGGATATTTAGTGTGGATTTTTTCCAAGGACATGAAAAGCTCACTTCTGTTTTACTCAGAATCCCCTTATCAGATCTAGCTACTCATCTCTGTGTCCTTTTCCACACCAGCTGCTCAAACATCCACCATTCCTCTCCACAGGAGCACACTGGGAAACCAAATCTGAGTTTGCTTCTAAGCTGGATTTCATTACCCTTCATTATGTCATTTGTAGTAAGTCTTGCTCCAGAACTGATTGGCCTTCAGCTGCTTTATCTTACTTGGTTTCTAAAATGAAATAACTTAAAATGAGTGAAGGGACCTTAATTCTGAATAGCAGTGAGTTTGGGGAATACAACAAAATGTCATAACCCCCCTTCAGCTGGGTTTGTGAGGGATTGAAATGAGCAGCCACCTCCATGGGCAGGTTCTACAACCTATTGACAGGTTTTCTTCTCATCTGCAGATCACTACTGGCTTCACAAGGTTTTCTGTTCTTTCTTTTGCCTACATATTATGCCTCAAGGTTTCGGTCTGCTCCATCCACCAGGACATGGAGCATTACCCTGGGCTCTGCCTTACAGTGGCCAATCTCGCCAGCACAGGCAGTTTAAGTGAGAAAAAGGAAAATAAAATAAGATGTTGCTTTGTATGAAACAATCCTGCAGCTCTTCTTGCTTAACTCACCCTCAGGACTGAGTGCTAAGTTCTGTACTCTCTCCAGAGAGAGCCAACATCTGCTCTCAGCGTATTTAGTCCAATTAATCCAGACAGACAAACATTAGGGAAACAGAGACAATGAGAAGAGCAATTATTTATCCCAACTTATTATATCACTTTGTAATTTCAGGCTAGTACCTTACAAACATCATTCAGAAGCTCTGTTGTGGGTTTTGTCCCAGCTTTGGGCTGATGTTGTAGATGAGGATCCCTCTCAGCCCCAACCTCCCAGAGACTCTTCTACCAAAAAGAGTACCCAAGGATGGACCCAAAACTCAAGGGCTTCACATGGGTGGTCAGATCCTGCAGGTCAGAACCTGCAAGGGAGGCTTTGCTAGTAGATGGATGTCATCCACAACTTTCCTAAACCCCTTCTACGTTGCAAATCACAAAGCACCTAGAGGGGATGATCTGCAGCCTGCATTCAAATCTAGGGCAGCAAATGGATGCAGGAGAAGGTTAAGTATATGCTATTTTAGGGGAGGAAAAAAAAGGGGGGGGGGAAGTGAAAGGCAATATCATCCCAGTGTTGCTGGCATGGTCACTCCTGCTGAAGTGACCTGGGAGAAAGTTTCTCCTCATCTCAGATTTTGTCTGCCAGGGGGACTGGTCCTGCATGTCTGAGCAGAACACACAATATAAGTACCCAGGAGGCACAGCAGAAAGTTACAGCAGCTCTATTGCATTAGATCAAAGCCCTGTGTGCTATAACAACCAAAGCATTTGTAGAACAAGCCTCTGCCATGATTGTGCCTTCAGCTTCCCAAGGCCAGCCAGGCCTGATGGGAACGTGCCAGCCTCATGAATCAAGAATGCATTAATTATTTAATGACCAGCAAGTGCCTTTGAGGGCTTTGATTCACCACGTATCAGCAGGCAGCAAACAGAGAAGAATCAAACAAGCTCCATCATCCCTGCTCACCCTCCTCTTGTCCCTTGACGTCTGGAAACCCTACAGGATGAGAAATCTAATCCTGCCAGGATGATGCTCACAGCCTCCTTTCCCTGAGCCCTCAGGTTTTTGGGGAGGGGCAGTTGCTGTCAGCTCCCAGCCCTGCCTAAGGCAGCCCCCTCTGCATATGGTCTTGGGTTTAGGGGGGATGTCTACAGAGCCTGATGCCATGTGGCTGAAGACCTGCATGCACAGGTGGGAACAGTTGATGGCAGGTTGCAATAATTCAGAGGAGAAGAATCCTTGGTAGTTTTAAGCCCTGGCAGTATTTTCCAAGAGAAGGGGGTCAGGAAATACAACGTTGCTTTGCCATTCCCTGACTGCTATATTTACCTGTGCTTCTGTGTCCTGAAGGGACAAGCTTTTGGCAACGTTATGCCAATATTATTTACTTTGCTTTTTCCCCCTGGTTAGCAGCCTCATCCCTGCGAGCTGGGACACGCCAGCCCAGAAGTGGTGTGAGCTCCTGGTGGAGGAAACTGCTGATGCAAAAGAGATTTTGCATTCAGCTCATCTGCATTATCTAGTTAGTCGGTGTCCTGCTGCTATTCCCATGCTGAGGTTTAACCTCCTTTGTCTCCGCTGCTGCAGGTGGATGCTGATGATGTCATCACCAAAGAGGAGCAGATCTTCCTCCTGCTAAAAGCCAAGGCCAAGTGTGAACGACATCTGAAGGCCAAGGTGCCCAAGGTGCATGGTGAGTGTCCCCACAGCATTGCAGGCTGCATGGCTGGGCCTGAGACCCTTCTGCTCAGCCCCAGCCCCTCCACAGAACCTCATACACAGAGCTCAGAGTATGTGAGGGGGGCAGCTGAAGAAAGCCCAAATTACTGGGTTTTCAAGTTACACTCTGGGGAAGATCTTCCAGCCCAAGGTGTTGGAAAGCAAAGCTGTCACAGCCTCTTTCTCCTGCTCCAGAACTCCAGATGCCGAGGGGTCAGGAGGATGCAAGGATCATGGTCATGGCCCTTATCACTATCCCCAAAGCCCAGGCAGTGCACAGGAGAGAGCACCAGCAGGCAAAGCATGGGAGATGGGATCATCCACCCCTTCTCCCTTTGCAGCCAGACACCAGGGGAATGGGAAATGAAGTATCTTTCCAACACCCCTTCTCTGTTTGCCTCCTGCAGTCTGTATTCTCCTCAAGGGCCAAGCTTAGCTAAGCCCCATTCTACCACTTCCTTTCTATTTTGGGATGCAAAATCACTACCAGATGTAGGGCTGGAGGGAGAAGGAAGGGAGAAAGCTCTCTCATGTGGGCAGCAAAGTAAGCATCCCCCATTGGTTTCTTTCATCAGTTTCACATGTGTTAATTATTGGCACTGAGGCACTCTGCAGCCACCCAGCTAGTCCTGGGTGGGTGTCCTGCCCCACCTCCCTCTACTGCTTGAGAGAAAAAGACAAGCCAGCTTTCTCCCCACCTCCAGTGTTGTATCTCAGAGGTCCTTCTTCCCACAGCCAGCACTTTGGGAGTACCTGGCGACGTCACTAGCAGAAGAAAAGGTCCCCAAAGGCAGCAGTGGTTTTAGAGCAGAGGTGTCTGCTCACCTGGTGTCACTCTCCTGTTGGAAATGACAACAAGGGACCATAAAAACCCAGATTTCATTTTATTCCAGGCCTCTGGCTTTACATCAGCCAAAACCTCAAACCACATCCTCTGTTGCTTCTTTGTCCTGTTCACCCAGTGCCCTATTAACACCTCATTAAAAACCATATGTGTAAAGACATGTTCTTCTGTTGTGCTACAGACCACCTGCCTACCTTGGGATCTGGTGAGATCAACCAGCTGGTCATCCTCTCACAGCCTATTTTCCAGCTCTTCTTTACGAGACTGTCACCATTTAGAAGTGACCTCTCTCCTTCATTGCCATCAGCTGTGTTGATGGCACTGGGGGGAGATGGTGACTGACAAGCAGACTTGGAGCTCTTTACCATGACTGGTGTGTGGTTGAACGAGGGGAATCAAATCACAGGGCTTTGCAAACATGTCCCTGGTCTTGTTTTGAGACCCTGGTTCTGTACCTGAGGCCAGCATTAGCTCTCCCATTGACTGGAACAGAAAGGAATCAAAAACATTGTCACTTAGATATCTCATGGACCCATGCTGGGTCCTGGCCTTGGAAAAAACTATTCTGAGCTGCACAGGCAATAAAACTCAAGTTTGCTGCTCCATCCTTGATAACAAATCTCTGCTCAATCCCAAATAATAGAGCCAAGAGGAGGAATCATCTGGATGTCAGTGTTCACAGCAGTGTAATCAAGGCTTGAAATACTCAAGACAATCGTTAGCAAGAAATAGATCAAATTAATCTGCAAGAAGTCTATGAATCCAAAGCAGAAATAATTCTGATTTAACCTTCCCCAAGAAGCTTTTTCTTAAGATGTTGTGAAAGAATCTCAAGTAGAAGCATCTCTGTAACACCCCAGAAAAGAAGAGGAGCTTTGCATGTTGTCTCTGTTTCCTTTGGTTGGTTGGTTGGTTTTTTTGAAGTTGTTTTCCTTTGTCTTCCATGTTCAAATCCATGCTTAGTTTATCATTCCAAAAAAGGAAAAATAACAAGCTCCCAGTGAGGCAGCAGTTTTGGGGAGACCATAGGGAAAACACATCAGACAGTGAGAAAAGAATGAGAATTCTTCAGTATTTCTTATGTAGCTTGTTGTGGTGAGGGAAAAGATTCACATTCAGCTCTGCTTGAAGGAATCTAGATCCATATTATTACTTTCCAGAAACAGTGTTCTACTGCCCAGTGTGTCAAAGGTGGAAAAGGAGGTTGAAATCTCTTCCTCTAGTTCTGCTTCACTGTGTCTGAAAGCACCAAAAAGCACTGGTGCAAGAGCTGGATCTCAGCTGCCCAACCTTGTGATCTGCTTGTAGAGCCAGGATTCCTCTGGGACCACTGTAGCAGCTTCCAGCATGGACCAGCTCTAACCATGGGACAGCCCTGCAGACAGCCCAGTGCTGCAGGATGTTTGGGAAAGGAGAAAGCTCCTATTAAAAAGACTTGGCCTGAGTCAACAAGTAGTGGCTTCGGACTTGAGAGTCCCATCTCTCCAGGGAAGCTCTTACCCACAGAGGTCATAGGAAAAGAGGCCTTTGACCCCAGGGCTGTGTTAGAGCTGCTTTGCTCTGGATACTTAAGCAAGCTCTGGAACAAGTGAAGACTGGGCTGCTGTGCAGCCTGAGGGCTGGCTCTCACATCTCTGCTCTGGGATGTCATCCTACACACAACACTCAGTGTTACAGCTTGTGGATGGAGTCAGAAGAAGATCTTGAGAGACACATCCATTGCTATGGGCATGCAGGGATGTTTCCCTTTTGTGGCTCTCTGAGCCATGAGAAATAGAAGTGTGCTCTTCTGCAGGCAGCTTCTGCTTCTCCAAGGAGCCTTTGAGGACTCTTCCTGCAAACCCACTCTCATCGACACTTCAGTTTGAGCCAGACTGAATGAAGCATTGTTTTCCTGCCAGCTCAGAGGCAGCCAGACAGAAGGTGTGAGGAGGCAGCAGTAATGTCTCCTCTCTCAGACAAGAAGATGGAGTCCCTTGGGCTCCTAACTGCGTGTCACGTCTTGAACAGGTCCTACAGGATAGCTCTGTGGCAAAGGGAAGGGCTGACTTCAGCATAAGACCTGCTCCAGGGTCCTGTCCTGGCTGACAAGGGCTGAGCAGAGCTCAGTTGTGCTGAGAGAGGTGCCAAGGACCTGTGTGAACATAGAGGCCAGTTTTATCATCAAAATCATGACTTCATTTGCTATTTCAGGCTCCCCTTAGCATACAAGTATGGGCAAGGCCAGTGGCCCAAATGCTCAGCTTCAGAAAGAGCCTTTTTGGAGGAGGTTTGTTTTTCAGCTGGATCAGCTTCCTGATCTGGTTCCTCATGAAGCTGCATAAACAAAAGGGCCATCACAGGGAAAGCAGCAGTGTCAGGAAAGGAAGCTGGTGGTGTAAGCAGGACCGCATTGAGCATTACCCACTCGGTGTCCAAGGGTTTGAAAACCCAAGCTGACTTATCCCCCATTGCATTCTCCTCTTGCTTCCTTGAAGCCCCACTTCACATCAAGGGGTGTATGTATCCACATGGTGCTGTCAGGTCCTGCCCTGTGAGCACTCTTGATCCATGCCTATCCCTGGTCATCAGACACCACCTACAGAGAGGGCTGCTGGGATCCTGCCCATGCCTGGGTATCACACCAGCCCAGTGTTGTGATTTACTCAACTCCACAATAGCCAATGATCTGTGGTTTTGGAAGCAGTGAGGGAATTTGGGACACCTTAATTTTATTTTATTTTTTTTCTATTATTATTATTATTATTTTAGATAGGAAGAAATGTCACAGAACCTGGCATGAAAGCTTGGTAGAGTGTCCTCATCCTTGGCAGCTGATGTACAGGGATATTCAATGCCTCACCTCCCATCTCAAAGGACAGTCTGTGGCAGAGCCAAGATTTGCATTCTCATCTCCTTACTCTTCAGCCAGGTCACAAGCCACAAGCCACATTTCTTTTTGTCCTGGAATTCAAGGTGATGCTCCAAAGATTCAAATCCAGGTGGACAGAAGCTGGTGAAAACCTTTAGCCAAATCCCACTTGACTCAAACTCAAAACTCTCGTCATGGGTCTTACCCTAAAGCCTCTGATTTTGTTTCTGAAATGAGGAAAACACATTTGAAATGTCCTCCAGTGCAACATGTACCTGGGTTCTCATCCTCTTTACTCCATCTCTTCACTGAGTGTATTTCTTGGGGCTGTTCTTTTCCTGGTCTAAACTGGCAGATTCTCAGTTGGTTGAGTGAGAACCTGGATTTATCAAGGTTCCTCCATGTCTCCCACAGCTGAGCACCGTGACTTAGCTTTTTTCCACTCTGATATTCACTCAATCAACATTTTCAAAGAAGGAAAATGAGAATTTGTGGGATATCAGATCATCTTAAGAGATGAGAGATAGCATGGATCTGCACCAAACCTTGATTTTTGGGCTGACATCTGCTGCTCCTTCACCTTGCAGTTACCCGCTCCTAATGCATTTACTGGGCAATCACAGGCTAGAAATGGCTGCATGGATGAAGTGAAGAAGACACCATGAGAAGGACCTGTGAGAGTAGCACCCCTGCTAACCCCCAAGAGGGGAAATGAGCTTTTGAGAAGTAGGTTTCTGTGCATCATTCTTCCAGCACTGGGTGGGATTTAACATGGACATACACATCAGCACTGGGTCTTTGGTGGGAAATGTGATCTTGCCTCTGCATGAACTTAATTAATTCTTCCTTAGGAAGTAGCCAGTCCAGAAGACATAAGTGCCTTGAATCACACTCCATTATCTTCTGGAAGCAGGAAAAACTTCGTCTCTCATCTGTTTCACTTAGCCTGACCAATGCTGGCTTCAGCTTTGTGCCAAGGGGCTGAACTTAATGTAGCTCCAGCTACTCAATATAGCTTTAAACAGGAAGAAGGGAGATTTAGGAAGAAATTCTGGGCTGTGAGGGTGGTGAGACCCTGGCCCAGGTTGCCCAGGGAAGCTGTGGCTGCCCCATCCCTGGCAGTGTTGAAGGGCAGGTTGGATGGGGCTTGGAGCAGCCTGGGCTGCTGGGAGGTGTCCCTGCCCATACAGGGGGGTTGGAACTAGCTGATCTTTAAGGTCCCTTCCAACCCAAACCTTTCTACAATTCTGTGATTCTAAAAATGGCCATAAGATCCAGTATAGTAGGTCTAGCTCTTGAACTGGATGTTGTGAGACATGGAAAAGGCTGATGGGAATATGGAGAGTAGTGGTGTTTGACCACCTTGTACAGACTAGAAGGAGACTTTCAGAGGCTAGAAGGGATGTTGAAAATCTGTCTTGATTTCAACTTTCTTCTAATCCCTGGCCCATGCCCTAAAAGATCAGCCATTTAGCTGTTAAGTGGAGTATTCAAACATGGTACCTGCGACCCTGGGTCAGCAGCATCATTCACCTGAAATTAACCAGATGCAATTTAAGTAGATATGGGTGGAAGCCACATTTCAAGAGTTGAATTAGGGATTAAGAAGCATCAGGGTGAACAATAGACATGCCAAGCATTTCTGGAGGGTGGGAACGTTGGCTGTCACATGTGTGATTGCTAGCAGGGTTAAGAATACAAAGGAAAGTCCTAGCAACCAAAAAGGTGAAAGATTGGTAAAATTCTAAGCTTTCTTCAGCAGTAATGAACCACTGTGTATGTGTTCAGGCTCCAGATTCTCTTTTTTTCCCCTTAATATTTTAACTTTTAGCTTTATGCTAGCTAATGGAGGGTGAGTCTCCTCCTGTCCTCAAAGGACAGATCACACAGATAGTGCTATCTCCACCTGGCCTCCTGCCAGGCCTGGACTTGAGGACCATCCATGGACTCTGAGCTAAAGAGTGACATGGCCACAGCTCCACATGGACCTGTGCCATGGGGAGACAGCACAGAGCCAGTCCAGTGTGCATCTCTGTCTCAGGGTATGTTTCTCATCTGCCACCTCTGGCTAAGTCACTGAAGGACAGAGACTTTAAAAAAAATTAAATTAAAACAAAAAAAAAAAAAACCCAAACCTGTCCCCACAAGCACTTGGCTTCATTGCTCTTTTTCTCTCTTTTTTCTCCCCCCCTTTTTTTTCCTTCAAATTTAGTCTCTAGATGAAAGCCTTTCAGAACGAACAGGAAACACTAAAATTTCTCTTCTAAGTACATAAATATTACATTTCAGCCATGGTGGGCAGCCTGATGCCACCCCAAAGTTAAACCTGGAAGGGGATGAAGTGAAATCCCCAGCCATAAAGCCATCAGACTTGATTTTTTTATTATTATTTATTTTAAAATCCATGAATTAAAAGCCTGTTTTTCCCTGGTTTGGAAAAGTAGATGGGACTTTTTGTGGGGGAAGAGAAATTTTTACATAAACCTGTTATTAGCAAAGGCCATGGGCAATCCTTTCTCAGAGTCCTAGGTGTTGCAGCTTGCTTCAAAATGGCTTGTTTTTCTAGTAAATAAACGTATTTGCTAGGGAGAGGGGTTATTTTTAGTTGAGAAGCCATGTGTATTTACCCAAGGTGTGTGTGTTGCCCATCTGGATTTCTGGTTCCATTGGCCCTAAAGGACCTACACTCAGTTCCAGGTTCTCTCTGGCCTTGCAGAAGAACAGGATCTGCTTCTGGTTTTCTCTCCAGAGGTTCAAGCACCATCTACTGATCTTCCAGCCTGCCAGGGTATCCTCAGGGGTTGTGAGGAACCTCAGGTGTCCTAGAAGTTAAAGGAGACAAAGGTATCCAGGACACTCAGGATTTGTCCCAAACACCCCAGACATTCTTAAATCCTGTATCTCCTTCTGCTCTTCCTGCCTTCTCCATGTTTCTGTTTTAGTCCTTGTGACTCAACAATGTAAGGCCAGAACACTGGCCCAGATAATGTCCTGCAAACAAACAAACCACCTCTAGTTGCCATACTCAGGTGCAGCACAGAGGCTGTCACTGCCTCTGTGGACACCATCTGGGGGTCAGCATGGACCAGGAGACTTTGCAAGATAGCAGCACAAACAAGTCTCTTCTTCTGGGGCATGCATGAGGAGGAGTTCAGATTTGTGGGTATGAGCTATGCTGCCCTTGGAAAGGCTGAAAATGAGCTATGGTCTGTCAAGCCTGAACTTTCTCATTGCATCTGTGGTTTTGGGATGGGACAAAAGAGCATTCAGATGGTAGGCAGAGATGCCATCTCCTACCCAGCCCATCTACCATAGCTACCACTTGAGTCAACAGACTGTGATGAATATCAAGGGCTTGCAGTTCTTCACAGATGGCTACTTGCCAGCTGTGCCTGAATTAGAAGTGGTAGAAGATAGTGAATATCAACAGTTGGCCTCTACCTGCCAAGTTTTACAGGCCAAGAGGTTCCAGTCCCATTGAGAAATATCTGCTGGGCACCAGTGAAGGTTTTACAATGCACAGGAGGAACAAGTCTCAGCAGTTTTGATAGGCATAAGTGATCCATGTGATAGATATCCAAAGTAAAATGGGGAAAGGGTGAAAAACAGCAGATAGGATTGACTAAAAGGCAATAGTTATGATAAACCTGAATTCCATACTTTTTAAAACGATTGCTACAACCAGCACTATCTCTTGCCAGAGAAGAATCTGGAAAGTTTTGGAAAACTGGATGGACTGAATGAGGAGAGAAGGATGCCTGGGCTGAGCCAAGCCAGTAATGGCAGGTCAGGTATTGTCAGGAGGGACAATTAAGGTGATATTTCTTCTTTTAGGTTGTGAGTGCAATGAGTGGACAGGCAGGATGTGAAATGGGCTAGTGATGTCAGGGTAGCCAGCTCTCTGAAGCTGTGTCACACTAGCAATTGTCTGGTAGCACCAGACAGAATGGGGAAGGCACAAGATTTGCCTTGAGGTGGGTAGAGAGAGAGCTGGAACAGCCCCTGGTCTCTGAGTAGTAACAGACAGGTTCTTCATCCATCCATCCATCCATCCATCCATCCATCCATCCATCCATCCATCCCCTCTGCTCCAGTCTTGTGAGACCCCCCCCTGCAGTATTGTGCCCAGTTCTGGAGCCACCAGCATAAGAGGGACATGAAGCTGATGGAGTGAGTGCTGAGAAGGGTCACGAAGGGCTGGACCGTCTCTGCTCTAGAGAAAGGCTGAGGGAGTTGGGGTGTTCAGCCTGGAGAAGAGAAGGCTCCAGGGAGACCTTAGAGCACCTTCCAGTGCCTGAAGGGGCTCCAGGAAAGCTGGGGAGGGACTTGGGACAAGGGCAGGGAGGGATGGGACAAGAGGGGGATGGATTCAAACTTGAAGAAGGAAGATTGAGATGAAATATTAGGAAGAAATTCTTTGCTATGAGGGTGGTGAGAGCCTGGCCCAGGTTGCCCAGGGAAGCTGTGGCTGCCCCATCCCTGGCAGTGTTGAAGGGCAGGTTGGATGGGGCTTGGAGCAACCTGGTGTCATGAGAGGTGTTCCTGCCCTTGGCAGAAGATTGGAAGTAAATCTTTAAGGTCCCTTCCAACCCAAACCAGTCTGGGATTCTATGCTTCTCCTTGCATTCCCCTCATGCTGGCCAGCGAGCAGTGCCTGCACACAGAGGGATGTTCAGAGATGGATGTGCTGCCACAGGACACAGTTTGCCCAGCCCCGCTGAGAGACGCTGCAGTCCCATGTCCTCAGCTACCCATGCGAATGCCCTGGGATGCAGGCAGAATGTCTGTCCCCAAAACAGACACATACTCCCCCAGCATTGCACAAACCAGGTGAACAATAACACACACCCCTTCCTACAGACACACCCACCTAGAGATCTACATACACACACACGCAGACACTCACACACTGGTGCTCTGACAGCCAGGTTTGAAACGCAACTGCAACACCAAACGCCCCCATACAGAGGCACAGGCTCTCCAAGACTCCCTTTCTCCCCCTCCTGTCCCCAAATGCTGGGTCATTTCTTTGGTTGCTCCTCCCTGCCTGTTTCCAATCCACCAAATGTCCTTCCCGTAACAGAGTGACCACAATTGCACACCGTATTCCAGCTGTGGTCTCCCTGGTGCCTTGCATGGTGCCAGAAGAAGTCGGGCTGATTTATATTCCATACCCCTAGATAAACACCTCAGGCCCATGTTTGCATTTATCCAGCTGCCAAGCAGCCTCGCAGATGGTTTTAATGTGTTCTCCACATGCATGTGCTGCTTGCACAGAAACCCAGCCTGAGACTGGGGGGAAGGAAAGGAAGGAGGAGGCAAGAGGAAAGGAGGAGGCAGGAGGGAATAGCCCTCATTGCACCCTGGGGATGCAGCCCCAGCAGTGAGCAGGCATGGCCTAAATATGCCTCTCCTTTCCATTCTCTTTCACCAAGGATCCTGCAGCCTGGGATGGGATTTCTGGCTAGGCTCAGGTGGGGAGGCAGAAGAGGAAACAGGTGAGACTGATAAAAGTCAACTGCTGAGGCAGGAATTACAGCTTTGTCTTTCAAGACTTGCTTTGCCTCTTCATCCCATGATAGTTTGCTAGAAGAGGCTTCACAGATCTTGAGACATCCCTTCTACAAGCCAAATCAAATAATCTCACTGAGGAAAAATTCACAAGTTCCTTTCCTAAAAAAGAACAGAAAGAATAAAATGTCCCAGCAACAGGGAAGGATTGATAGGGTAGGAAAATTTCATTGGTGACCCTGGAGGAGAATTAAAGGCTTGGTCTGATTAATCAAGCAAAAGAGAGTGAGGAAGAAGGGATTTCTCATCCCACTGGTAAATGTACAAGTGGAGATGAGCTACAGAAGTGGAAATGATGCAAAAACGAACAGGAGTGACCTGGCAGTAAACAAAACTTACACTGGAATATAAGAGAGAGCTTCTGTCCTGATGAGTCATGTACGGAATGAAGTCCCTGGGAAGAGCAACACGTCTCATGTCCCTAAGTGATTTTAAGATGGAACCTCATTAGAGCAAAAGGAATCTGGGGCATTGATGGGGTTAGTTGGAGAGCAGCTTGTCACTCAGGACTTCCTCTGTGTGTTGCACTCTTGAGCTCAGCTGCCCTCCTTGCCCTGGAACAGCTCAGTGCATCTCAACCCTGCCTCAAGACCCTGTGTGCAGCTGTCTCATGATTAACCATGTCACTTCTGCTTCCCAGAGACACCTCAGCTTTCCAGCTGGCTACCCATTTCCACACCAGATCTCAGAAATCATCTCATTTACCCTGGAGAAACCTCATGTCCCAAACCCACCACCTGTACTGATCCAAGAGCTCCTCAAACTATTTCTCACCAAAAAAAAAAAGGACATTTTTCAAGAGCTGTTCAATCATCATTTAGAACAACTGGATTCCTTCTGATTATCTATCTGCCTAAATGTTATTATTAACAGTCTCTTAGGAGAGACTGAGTTATTTTTAACATGGCAAAAACACACTATTTGCAAGTTATTTCTTTGTTGATGACAACTTTAAAAAAAAAAAAGTTGTAAAAAGTGTGTTTATTTTATATTTGGAAGTTCAGAGAATGGGAGGAAACTGGGGGGTTTAGTTTGTTGGATTTTTTTTCTTGAAATGTCTCCCCATTTTTCAGATTTCTTCTTGTAATTCAGTGTGGATCCCTTTTGAGAAATGACCAGGAGGAAAGGCAAACAACAGAGAGAAGCCAGGTGGTTAGTACTGTTAATATTTTCAGAAAGCAAGAAAAAAAATTGTTTGGAGGAAATATCTGGGAAAGCAAAAACCAACAACAACAACAACAACAAAATCTTGCTTGGATTCCAGGACAATACCAATGGAATAGATGGCATTTTTCCCTCCCCATTTTTTCATCAGTTAAGTAGCTTCTAAAGCAAGTAAAACAGGAGAAAGTTGATGGGAGAAGAGACAGAATTTGGTCCCAGTTATCACATTGGTGCCTCAGGCTGGTGAAATAAATAGTAAAGATGCCATTTAGCTGTGCCAACTGGAACAGACAGTGGTGTGGGGTGCAGGAGGAAGGAAAGGATGTAGGGAGGATGGATGGTTTGTCTCCTTAGATGGAAGGAATGGGACTATTAGAGAGAGGGTGGTGGGGCTCCTGTCCAGGACAGCACACATGACAGAAGGGAGAAACAGCTTTTGGCTGCTTTGAGACCCAGGAACATGGATCCAACAGTCACAAAGTGTGTCTGAGCCTGACGTCAGTCAATATTTCCATTTGAAAAATGTTTTCCAAGAGTTTCAGTCAATGTAGGAACTTCTCAATTTGTTCTGCAATCATGAGGTCCAGAGGCACCTGACTTGACCTGTGGCTGTGAAGAGAAGGCTACAGGGAGACATCATAGCAGCCTTCCAGTGCCTGAAGGGGCTCCAGGAAAGCTGGGGAGGGGCTTGGGACAAGGGCAGGGAGGGATGGGAGCAGGAAGAAGGGTTTCAAGCTGGAAAAGGGAGATGGAGATGAGATGTGAGGGAGAAATTCTTGGCTGTGAGGGTGGGGAGAGCCTGGCCCAGGTTGCCCAGGGAAGCTGTGGCTGCCCCATCCCTGGCAGTGTTGAAGGGCAGGTTGGATGGGGCTTGGAGCAACCTGGGCTGGTGGGAGGTGTCCCTGCCCATGGTGGGGGTTGGGACTGGATGAACTTTAAGGTTGCTTCCCACCTAAAATATTATATGATTCAATGAAATGTTCACCTGCCCTTGTCTCTCCTACTCGTCAGTCCCCATGAAATTTGAAGGAAGGAAATGCTGACTGAGATGTTTTACCCCTCTTTTGAACTTGGCTGAAATGAGTTTCCCACTCATGGAGTGCTGGGAGAGAAGCAGGGAATGACAGAGAAATGGAGAGGAGGTGGAAGAGGTTTCTGTGTTGAGACCCTTCTTGGTAACCACAAGGGATTCACTTGAGTCTTTTCTTGGGAGGTGCAGATGCTTCCTGAAGACAAAGTCCCACCAGATCTCATGCAGCTTTATTGAGTCAGTTCCCCAGATGAATACACAGAGAGCTCTCAGGTGCAGTGAGAGGCAGCAAAGATGTTCAGTTTCCTGGAGCAGCTGATGGCTTTCCAGACTGTCCATGGGGTAAAACACGGGTGCCCTAACCCTGCTTTGCAGCCTGTTGCTTGCACGGAGCCTTCAGCCTCTGCTTATTTGGGAGGATTCGGGGCATCAAAGTACCCCAAAAGAAATAATTGCACAGTTTCTTACCCAAAAAGCATCTTTTTTCTCTTGAATGAGTCCATTACAAATGTGTGCTGTGTGTTTGCAGTGTTGGGAGGGCAGACCCATCTGATACTTGTCCAGATTTATATTTTCTGGACAAATATTCTAGTAAGACACCAAATGAAGGTGCTGCAGCCTGACCTTTGCAATTGGTTCTGAAGATCTTAGAAAAGTGGAAGGGATTTTTCTCAGCATTTCAGAGCATGACATTCAGATGAATATTTTGTTGTCCTCAATGTTTTTATTCTCCACAGCATTAATATTAAAGTTCACCAAAAATTATTTGTTTGGTAAAAAAATAATAAATAACAGTTTATTTTAAGCAAGACCACTTTGAGGCATAAATTAAACCTCTATTTACTTTCTTGTCTACAAAAAAAAAACCCTCAGAGACAATAACATTTTTTCTGAATCCAGATTTTGTGGGGTTTATTTTTCCTTTTCCTTTTTGATCCTTCCAGAGAACTGAAAAATAAATAGGCTGGTTTTCACAGTGTAAGTTATCCTGCAACAAATGAGCCAAAGGGAAAGGCTTTCCCAGTTTCTGTGAATAGGAAGTCTGGTATTATTCTTCCTCTAATGTGACTGGAGGCAGAGAAAACTTAATAAACTTATTTTTATCACAATGATGTTTAGGAATTTTAGCTCCTTTACCCCCACTCCCAGTTACTGCTTTAGAAGGCAGGGAGGGATTAGTCTGGCCCTTTTAATCAGCACTAAGTTAAAGATAAGGAGTCAGCTGTAAAACCATGAGCTTTTCTGCTGTTTTTTATGTCCCAAAATACCAGCAAATTGAATTGATCACTGTCTGCTCCAACCCTGGAGAGCACCAAAGCAACCAAAGGTCTTTAAAGCAATCCTGGATTCTTATTTTATCTTGTGAAAACACATTCATTATAAAGGATAAATTACTGTTTGGTTGAAAGATTGCTAAGGCACTGGCTTTGATATTGATGAAACATGCTGAGAACTTGGCCGTGTTTATAATTTCTTTACTGGTGGAGCCCTTCTGCAGATAAGAGCAGGCTGGGTTTTTTTGGACTTCCATGTAATGTGTCTCTGTCAGGCTCCATGCTGTTGACAAACTCCTCCACAGGCTGCCACTGGTACAGGGAGCAGCTGCTGCTCTGCTGGCAGGGCTGGGGCAGATTCCTAAGTGTTTGCTTCTCACAGAATCACAGAGTGCTTTGTGTTGGAAGCAACCATAAAGATCATCGAGTTCCAACCCCCCTGCATGGGCTGGGGCACCTCTCATGACACCAGGTTGCTCCAAGCCCCATCCAACCTGTCCTTGAACACTTCCAGAGTTGGGGCAGACACAGCTTCCCTGGGCAACCTGGGCCAGGGTCTCACCACCCTCACATCTCATCTCCATTTCCCTCTTCCAGCTGGAAACCCTTCCCCATCAACCCGTTGCTCTCTGCCCTCATCAAAGGCCCCTCCCCAGCTTTCCTGGAGCCCCTTCAGGCACTGGAAGGTGCTCTCAGGTCTCCCTGCAGCCTTTTCTTCTCTAGGCTGAACAACCCTGACTCTCTCAGCCTGTCTTTATAGGAGAACTGCTCCAGCCCTCCCATCATCTTTGTGGCCCTCCCCTGGATTCACTCCAGAAGCTCTATGTAAACTTCAAATACTCTACTGCAGCTGGATTTTAACCCATGGGTGCAGTCAGTGCAGCCCAACACCAAGCACACCAGGTTAGATTTGGAGTCCTTCCTGAACTCCTCAGGGACTGGAGATGCAGCCCATGTTGAATTTCTACATCTGAATGGGTGTGTGCTTCCTTGAGGGACCATGACTTTCTGAATCAAAAGCTGTAGAAATGGGAGGCTGACAAGCTGGAAAAATGTAAGAGGTGGGGAATGGGCTTGGACTTCCCTCTCTTTAAAGCAGTGTTGAAAATGAGGGCAATTCCCACAGCTTTCAAGAAGCTTGGAGGATTTCTCAGTCCTTTTAAATGCAGATAAATTCTGGTTTTGTCCAGACTGAATAAACAGACAATAAGGAAGACGAGACTGCTGGCTGGGTGGCCCACCTCCCACAACAGTCATCCTTGTATCTCAGCTGCTTCAGAGGCTGGGGGCTAATCCTGTGGGGTGCAGAGCTTCTTCCTGACCCTCTCAGCCTACGTGGTCATGTAGGACGTGATGCTGGAGCCCTTGAATGATTGGCTGGTATCTCCGTTTGTGAAGAGAGAAGTGAAGCTTCTCACAATTGCAGGTCAATAGAAGACCTGCTTAATTACTTCTCAAGTTCTGGAGAACTGCAAATTGACAGTTAAAGAACTTCCTTTAAATATATTGAATCATAGAATGGTGAAGGTTGGAAGGGACCTTAAAGATGATCAGGTTCCAACATCCCTGCCATGAGCAGGGACACCTCCCACCAGACCAGGCTGCACAAGCCTCATCCAACCTGGCCTTGAACACCTCCAGGGATGGGGCAGCCACAACCTCCCTGGGCCACCTGTTCCAGTGCCTTTATATTCTATGTTTGTCAATTAAAAAGAAAATAAAATGTTTGAGGAAAAAGGCAGACCTAAAATTTGGGAAAGATTTTGTGTGTGTGGTTTGTATCCCTGCTTTTCCTTCAGCTAAGCATGTAAATCACAGGTATCAGCAAAGAAATCAACATGCAGAGAAGAGGCAGAGCTTTGGATGGCAGGAGGCAGGATTTCTCCTTCAGGGCTATTTTGGCTTTCTTCAATGAACAAACAGGGAGAACAGGGACGATTTAAAGGAAAATCCTGTAACAACCACCCCACCACTCACTTCTCAGAAGGTTTGGAAGTAGCTCTGGGCCTAAACAAAATGGTACAACAGAGATAAACAGTTCCCAGGATATTTGCATTCCTAAGGCAATGGGGCTCATATGATTTCTCCACCTTCCCTTTCTCTTCCTGCTCGTTTTCTGAAAACCTGTGACTGAGCGAAGGGCAAAAATCCAAACTAGTGAGTAAGTAGGAGGGAAAGCTGGGAAACCTCAACCCTTGGATGCTGTGCTTGGCAGCAGGTGACTGGTCAATCAGGATGTGTGCAATGCCAGCTAATTAGCGTGGGCACAGCTCCAAATCAATCAGTGCATGACATGCACCTTGCCCTGTGATAACATCAGAGGGAAATGGGGAAGAGGGAAGCTGGGACTCATGAGGTCACAGGCAGAAAGGATGTCAGATGGGAAAGGCTGCAAATCTTTAGGAAACAGAAATTCCATAAGTTCACTACTTGTGGAGCAAAGTAATAAAATATTCTCTATTTAGAGTTAGAAATATTGCCATAGTCACCTCTCTGTAGAGTCTTGCTGGTCTTAGTGTGACTTAAAAGTGCACCCAAATCCAGCCACACAAACTCATCTGAGAAACAGCCAAGTGTTGCAATCTAGCATAGCATGGGCTGATGTAAACAGGGAGTTAAGATTGCAGCTGAATTTAGATTAATGGCCTGTAGGCATTAAATCATAGCCAGGCTACTCTGTGGTCATGAATACCTTTTAGGGAAGCCACTACATACTCTTGGTAGTCTAGGCTCAAATCTGTGCTGTTGTACCAAGGCTACATCCAGCTGACGTCCCTAGGACATCTCCAGGTTGCCCATCAGTCTGCAGAGTCTTGAATGCTCAAGTGCTCTTCTTCTCCACTCTGCTCTCCTGCCCCATTTCCATTTTTCCAGCCCACAAATGAAAGAAACTTCCCAGATTAATTAACTCCTCTCAGAGAGTCCTCAGCTATGTCTGACCATGTCCTTCAGAAATAAAGCTTGGGAGGAGCTCATAGAATCATAGAATGGTTTGGGTTGGAAGGGGCCTTCAAGATCATCTAGATCCAACCTGCCTGAACAGGCAAGGACACCTCTTAGTAGTTCAGGCTGCTCCAAGCCCCATCCAACCTGCCCTTCAACACTGCCAGGGATGGGGCAGCCACAGCTTCCCTGGGCAACCTGAGCCAGGGTCTCACCACTGACATAATGAAGAATTTCCTTCTAATGTCCAACCTAAATCTTCCTTTTTCCAGTTTTAATCCATTACCCCTTGTCCTCTCACTACAAGGCCTTATAACATGTCCCTCCCCAGCTTTCCTATAAGCCCCACGTTATACCTGCCTACAAGCAGCTTTCTCAAGCATTTCTGGCAGTTTCATGGAGAGCCCACCCCAAAAGGTGGGACAGAGGTGTTAGTGTCACTTCCTCAGGTCCAATGATTCCTCTTAATCTTTGTGTCTCTTCAACAGATGGCTTTTGTCTTCCTGAATGGGATGGTATTGTCTGCTGGCCTGAAGGTATGCCAGGCAAAGTGGTGGCCATGCCATGTCCTGAGTACATCTATGACTTCAATCACAAAGGTAGGTGGTGTCCTCAGTGTCAGCAGAGCCTGATAAGCTGCAGCAAGGGGGGGCAGAGAGTCCAAAAATTAGAAATCCTCTTATTTTTTTGATCACACAGTGACTCCCATCCAAACAGCTGTAAAACCAGGGAAAAGGAAGTAAAGAAAGAACCATTTGTTGGGGTTTTTTGTGCTGAGAGGAAAAATAAGCTCTGTGTTAATATAAACAATGACAAATTTCCTACCTGCCCCACCCAGACTCTAACACTGCAGAAAGCAGAAGGATATTCTTCCAATCTATATTCTTCCTTTCAGGGGTTTGTTAATTCGAGCCCCTGATCTCTGCCCAGACCCCTACGGTGGGGATCTGAGAACAGCACTGGTAACCAGAAGATATGAGTTCCTTCCTGTCTCATTTCCCTCAGGCAGTGCATCTTCTGGTTGGCTTCTGCTGCTGCAGATTCTGTGCATGTTTTCAGAAGCAATCAAAGTCCACTCACTCCTCGGGGTGTTTTCAAAACTTAAGCATTCTCTGTTCCCAGGCAAGGTTGTGCACCCAAAGACTGAAAAATCAGAGAATTCAGACTATCCATTCCCAGCAGAGCACTGATGCTGTTTTCAGAAAAGAAGTCATGATATTCCAGTGGACCCTGGTTGTACATAGTCTATCCTGTCTCTTCAGTAAGGGACTGTGAGCTAAGCCAGCTCTGCTCCTGCTTTATGACCTGCACGTGCACCTCACATTAGAGGCCAGGATGAAGAAACAGCCCATCCCTTTTTTCTCCAACACCCAACGTGGAGTGGATTCCCCACCTCACTCATGTCCACTGCTCAGCCAGGGTGGGAGTCAGATTAAGATCCCTGGGTGCAAAGGTGTCTCTAAATTCTCCCTCTGTAGGTCACAGGGCAGATATATCTGTTGATTGGTTTCATCCCTGCTAAAAAAATTATTGGTCTGTTTTACACACAGTCCAAGCAGTGATTCCCCCCCACAGATACCCAAACATGGATGTTCTCATCTAGTAGCTGAATCCCAAGAGGAAACCCTGACTTCTTTCTCCATCATCATGAGGAGGGTAGCCATAGAATAATGTACCCTAAAATGCACCCAATCTGTAAACAAAGAGCAGTACAATGTAGATCACTATTTATTTTCATAAGGAGAGCTGCAAGTCTGAGGATGATTCTGTGCTTTGGGATTTTTCAAAGCTTCTCTTCTTATTTTGTAGACCCTGTATCTTAACTGAAACTAAGCACAAGTTGACATGAGCTCTCTGGTGTTCCTCACTTAGCAAACTGGTAAAGTTCCTGAGGAGATGGAAATGGTGTCCTTGCAGCTGAGCTTCAAAGCAGGCAGGAGGCACAAGGGTTGATGAAATCCACCCTTGGAAGAGGTTTCTTCTGTTCTGCCTGGTCAAGCCCTGTCTACCCTGTCGTTTCTGTCCTCCAGGCCATGCTTATCGTCGGTGTGACCTGAACGGGAGCTGGGAGCTGGTCCCAGGCAACAACCGCACCTGGGCAAACTACAGCGAATGCGCCAAGTTCCTCACCAACGAGACCAGGGAAAGGGTAGGCAATTGCATTTGTGCATGAAGCATCAAGTGTTGGCCTCACCCAGGGCTAACCCAAGGAGCATTTAAAACCCTCAATGTGCTCTAGTGTGTTGCCTCCTCTTGGAAACTATGTCTGAGCTTGCCAAAGCCACATCTTTGTTTTAGTGGAGAGTCATTTGACTTTGAAATTGTCCTCAAAGCCAGAAAGGGTTCCTCACGTTGCCACGATCCCATTTGTAAAGAGATCTTGGGAAACTTGAAGCGGGCTCAGGGACACTAAGAAGTGTTTGGATGTTGTTCCATGCCATTGACACTCCTTTTTTCCACCAAGCAATGATTTTGCTACCAGGTTGTTACCAAGAATTCCAGTAATTATGTCCTTGTCTGCGGTAGGAGATGTACAAACACAGAGCTAAAAGATGTGTCAATCAAACCAGAAGCAACCCTACTTCTGCAGGTGGTTAACAGAGAACCTCTTGATTGAGAGGTACAAATTAAGGACCAGAGGTTTTACAAGGTCTGTTCATTGGAGACGGGTGGGGTCAAAGTCCTTTGCCAAAGCAAATTACCATATAAGAACAGATCTTTAATTAATTCTGGTGTAGTCGATTTTGAAATAGAGAAACCAGCCCAAAGTTAGAAAGGGATTCATAGCACATGGAGAGGGTTTGGGATGATCCTAGGGGAAAAAAGGAAGGGAGAAAATGGTGTCTATCTATACATAAGATTACTTTGCCTTATTTTTACACAGATTCAGGTGGCAAAACAGTAGCTGGCAGAAATTTCCTCCCCCTCTGTGAGGATCTGAGCTCATGTGGGGCTCTGTAGTGCTGCTGAATACTTCCTCAGCTGAGTGCCTCACAGAAGCAGTTCTGTGCTGACATGACAGCAAAGCTGCTAGTGGAGTCACCTAAGAGGATGTGACATTCTTGTTCTCAGAGAAAGACACTTCCACCAGTTGCTGCTCAGTTTCTGTAATTTGCAAAGAATTTAGCAGCAACCTCTGGTTTCTCAGGGTTACTTGGAAGGTGTCCTCCTTGGCTATGGAGTATGGCATCAGGGACTGATCATTTGCAGCCAGGGTTATTTTCAAATAGTTGGAGATAAAGATCTGGCCACAAGCTTCACCGTTGGGGAGCAGGCTTGAAAATTATATACTGTGCCTTCTATGGGAGAACGTTCTTCATTTTCAATCCAACCATAGCATAGTTTTGTTGTGGTTTTTGTCCTCAATGGTGAAGCAACACATGAATGAGGTTGTTTAGCGAGGAAAGATGTTATTTGAGCATCTATGTGTCAAGGAACAGACAAGGCTGAATACACCAGGTGCTGCTCCAGCTGCTTAATAGCAAAACATGTTGTACCAGTGCTGGATGATGTTAACTTTTAGAACAAATTTGGTGGGACTCATGTTTGCCATGGAATGGAAAGAACCGTTTTAATCCCAGAGCCTTCTGGGAAGTGTCTGGAGTAGGTGTTGGAGTCACTGAGCATCTTGCTCACATTGAGAGCTTTAGTAAGTTGCATAATTTGTTGACCTCTCTGAAGCTGTGGTCTCTCATCTCCTACCTCTCTCAGCCATGCCCCAAGGTGGGAGTCATCTGCTGAAGATTTCTCCATTTGAGGCATTTCCTAGGTTTTCCCTAGGGAAAGGAGGTTCTTTCTTTTAAACCTCCCATGCTGACAACTAGGACTTGGTCAAGGTATATCAGTAGGGGAAGAGTACAAAGAAGAAGAGATATGTCCATTTGTTACCAACACAAGAAAGAAATAGAGACCTTCAACCTGCAGGCTTGTAAAAAAGACTGAAAGCCAAGTCTGTTGTCCTGGGTTTCATGTACATGTCTTTGACTGTGGCCCCTGAGTGTAGAGGTGGTCACTGCACAGACAGGGGACTCAGACTGTGCTTCCTGTTGGAGACACATTAGATGAGATGTCATGAGGCAAAATACTTCATTTTTCTTCTCAAGCTCTGCTCTTACTTGGAAAATTACTGCCCCTCATGACCTCTCCCTTTATTCTAATCGTGGTTCTAATAAACCATCCCAATATTATCATCCTCGTCACTGTGTACTCAAGGCTCAGACATCTTTTGCCATGAGTCTTCTGTCTACACAGAGGTGAATTTAATGCTATTTAATAATAAGGCAGATGAGCCCATCATCATTGCTCAGATGAAATGGACAGCATGGTCTTGCCTAAGTGATGTCTGCCCAATGCAAAGATCATACCAAAAAATGGCAATTTTTTCCCCAGCTTTGAAATTGTATCTTGATTCACAAATGCTTTTTAACAGCATCTATCACACTGTTGTTATAAACCTTGTTTTTGCAAGGAGTTGCTTTCCAATGTCCAGCCCTGCCCTCACCTCACAGTGATGTTGCAGTTTGTCCTGTACTTGCCTTATTTTACCATAGGGTTGGCTGCCTTGTAGTGACAAGTGAAGCTGTGCTTAAACTTCTACTGCAGGTCTCTTGGGCCTTTTAGAATGAGAAGCACTGCAGAAATAAAAGAGGGAAGGAATGACCTTTTTCTTTCCTCTCATTTGGGTGAGGACTTTCAGAGAGTAAGGAAAGCCTCTTATTTTTCACAGCCAAGACTGACTCTCAGGCACTGGTATTAATAAACCATCCTTTGATTTTGATTTATTATTTTTTTTTCCTTGAAGTAAATATGTCAAGAGATGTCAGAATCAGGGAATTTGGCAAGATAGACTCACTGTCTTTAGAGGGAGATTGTTTTCTATTATTATTTCCCCCTGTAGGGACCAACATCTTTGCGTCACCAGCAACAGCTGCGTTTAACCAACATTTTGAAAGGAGATCGTGGGCTGACTCCGAGTGGGACAGCATCCCAGCAGATGAAACCAAAGGAGCTTTTAAGAAACCATGCATTAGAAAGCATTAGGGAAAAAATGCCTGTCTGGGACTATCTCTACATACATGTCTGCATGGCTGTCTCTAGAAATAGGCCTGTATCTATAGATAGCCACGTACACAGATAAACGCACCTAAATAACCACCCAGATCCATGCACACACACACAGATATATATGTCCGTGTATGTTTGTTTAGGTGTGTAATTTTCTCGTTTTAACCACTGTGAGATACTCAGAAGATTGACCCAAGCAGCAAATACAGGGTCCCAGAGAAACTTTGTGTCTTTTGCTGCCTTTTTCTGAACCACAGAAATGGGATTATTTCACACGGAGCAGCACGGGAACCCCTTCCTGAAATTAGCAGAGCGTGCTGGAGGCGTCACAGCCAGAAGAATTAACAGTTTGTAACTGCCCAGGAGTAACAGAGTAGTAACTGAGTTGACAGCCCTGAGGGCTGGTGTTCTCCCTTCAGCCAGGAGAGCAGGTAGGACAGAGGTAGCTGCTGTAGTGTGTTTCTCCCAACATTTTGCAGATAGCATTAATCTTGCTGTGAACAGCCATGCCTCGGACACAGTGTGTAGAAGACAACTACTTAGCAAGGGGTAGAAAGAACATATGAAGAGCCTCAAAAAAGGAAGGACATGGACCTGTTGCAGCCAGCCCGGAGGAGGCAAAAAGGGTGCTACGACGGCTGGAACAGCTCTTCCCTGGAGACAGGCTGGGAGAGCTGGGGTGTTCAGCCTGGAGAAGAGAAGGCTCCAGGGAGACCTTAGAGCACCTTCCAGTGCCTGAAGGGGCTCCAGGAAAGCTGGGGAGGGGCTTGGGACAAGGGCAGGGAGGGATGGGACAAGGGGGAATGGATTAAAACTGAAAGAGGGGAGATGGAGATGAGGTATTGGGAAGAAATTCTTTGCTGTGAGGGTGGTGAGACCCTGGCCCAGGTTGCCCAGAGAAGCTGTGGCTGCCCCATCCCTGGCAGTGTTGAAGAGCAGGTTGGATTGGGTTTGAAGTAACCCTGTCTGGTGGGAGGTGCACCTGTCCATGGCAAGGGGGTTGGAACTAGATGATACTTAACCATCCTGTGATTCTATCAAGTTTAGTAGAAAGATGTCTCAGCAGCATAACATGAAAAGATAAGACACTTTTCTTTGTGCCTTCAGGCAGTGCTGGCAGCCACCACCACACCACAGTCTGTATATATTGCCTCATATTCTACTTTTAAGAAAACCTTTCACTAGTGCAGCATAGATGGAGGAAGATCTTCCTCTCCCACTCCTTCCCCAGGAGGCATCCTTCATCCCAGTTGTACCCTGGATCTTCAGAAAGTCTCTCTGCCTCTGAGCAGATGAGCTGAGAGATCTCTAGTTTCCCGCTCCAGAACCCTGACCATATATATATATGTATTTATTCTATATTTGTTCTCTTCTTGCACTCTTCCCAAAACATCATTTTCTGGGCATGTAGGAGACAGGGAGCAGGGCTAGAAGGATGTTTGGTCTGGCCCAGATTGGCCATTTTCCTTGCAGCTCTCTTAGGTTCCCTGCAAAACAGGAGTGAGGATGAGCTCTATTCTTGGAGCTCCTCAATCTTTGGATAAAACATGGCATACATGGGAAATCCTGATGTGCCTCTGGCATTAGTAGGCAGCTCTTGGGGCAATTTCTCTCCAAAAATCATAGTAGTGCTTTGGTTATGGACCCCTTCCCTTCCTCATAGCCAGCCAATAGCATGGTCATTTTTCCAGTCAACTCTTCAGACACTGGCAGGAGTAATGGCATATTCTGCTCAAAAAGCAAAAAATTCCTTCATTTCAATCTCCTCAAAAACAACACCAATCTCAAACACAACCTTTTTTAAAGCAAGTCAAACCCATCCTGTTCTCAAGGATGAGCTTAAGGGTAAATGTGGCCTACATCTACTGAAATCACAAGGGAGGGGAATATGAGCCAGCAACACGGGAGGTTAGCTCAGCTTGGGAACCACCAGCCTAGCAAGATGGACTGTCCTAAGATCTAACCTCAACCCACCAATCCTGTCTTCATCTGCTACTGCTTGTTTATAGCATGGTGGTTTTACTGCTTCTAGGGTAATCAGAGAGGCCTCGAGAATCCATCACGTACCAGACACAATGGGAAAGGCACAGCATGTTGCCAGGCTGCTTTATCTAAACTCCATTGTTCAAACCAATATTCTTCTGTGCCTGGCCTTTGTTCTTGGAGCTCTCTGGGGTCCTTTTAAAAGCAAACAACTTTGTGTAGCCTCAAACCGATGGCACAAAACGTGTTTACGTAGTGTTTATTGAGTCACACAGATGAAAAGCCACCAAAGTCATACATTTGCACCAATGAAGGATGGGCAGAAGTTTGAAAGTGCATGCAGGAATAGGGAAAAACAGCATCATCAAGATGTGCTCTTCATTCCTGCAAGCAACCCTGTCATGCAGTCCTCATTTCATGCCTACGTGATAGGTCTAGTGAGTTCCTGTAAATGTTGGAGCACCTTTTGGTGCAATGCTGCTGGTAATAGTTTATGCCTAAAGTCTGCTGGGGAAGTCTGGTGGTTTATAACAGCAACATAATAATACTTCACATGAAAACATGAGTGTTCTCACAGCACTACCCCATATTTAACCACTGCTGGCCCATAGTAGATGCTGAAGGAAAATATACAAGGGCTGGTGAGTGAAGAGTGTTCTTGTCCCTACTTAGAGCCTTCCCAGAGCCTGCAGCTGTGGGACACTCTCAGCATGTGGCTTTAGCACAGGATTTGGAGAAGTTTTTTCTATTAATGTGAACAGCAGGTTTGGGGCACATTCGTTCTGTGGCCTCCTGGATGTGGTTATCAATACCATGGATAAAAACTGGGCATGACATGGAAAAGTGCTGCCTTTTGTGAATGTGGCTATGGGGCACACGAAGAGCTCAGCTGGCTGCTGAGACATGGGTCTCCTCCCACCTTTTTCCTTTTTCCTTTTTTTTTTCATAGATTGCTCTATAGAGCTGAACAACCCACAGCTCTGCTGACTGCAGTTAAGGGGTCCAATTTATTTGCCTACACTTAGACACCTGGCACCACTGGAGATGTATTACACTACTCACAGTATTAGAATCATACTATTATTTTGGTTGGAAAAGACTTTTAAGAGCATCCAGTCCAACCATTATCCCACACTGCCAATGGCACCCCTGCCCCATGTCCCTCAGCACCATCTCCAGGGCTTGGAAACCCCTCCAGGGATGGGGACTCCCCCCCTGCCCTGGGCAGCCTGGGCCAGGGCCTGACAACCCTTTCCAGGAAGGAATTGTTCCTAATATCCAATTTAGAATTAGCACATGGCAGGCACATGTCTATGAGACCCATGTTCTTCTGGAGCAACACCTGGGATCCATGTGGGCACTTTCAGACATCTCACACACCTGTTAGTGCTTAGGTACAGGCAACTGAATCTCAGCATCCTTCCTTGTTGACTATTATGAAAACACAGACACTCAGCACACATGGAGATGCACGTTTACACATCTAAATTTGGGGTATTTTTGAGAGCAGACCCCAGTTGCCATCCAGATGGTGGAGATCTGGTGCCTGTCTCCTCTACTGATGAGGGGAACAGAATTCTGTAGCACAAAGTCATGTTCAACACTCACTCATTTCCCCTGGGTTTTGGAAATGAATGACTGCTTTGTGCCTTTTGTAAATATCTCTTCTCCCTGTCATGAAGCTTTTTTTGGTCGCATCTTTGATTTTAAAAACTTTTTTTTATTATTTTATTTTTTAAATAACAGATGTGACTAAAAAATGTTTCATGACAGAAGCAAAGCAGTGACTAGAGCTAGTGACAGAGGCTTTCTGGCATTGCTTATCATTCAGAGCAGCAAAATGCTTGGCCTGCTAATTTCAAACCTGTCATTAGCAACATCTGAATCAGCAGCTTGGAGAAACTTTGCAGATACTTGATGTGGAAAGCCCTCACATGTGCTTCCTTCTTCATATACTGCTAATCCCACCCTTCAGCATGGCCTGCCAGCCCATCAAAAGACCACTGGATCCATGTCAGCTTTATGATCTAAATGCTGCAGGGTCTTGCTGTTGTCTCAAAAAGGGGGAAAGAAGAAGGATGAAAGGAGAAAGTTGGATACAAGAATCCTAGAATCCTAGAATGCCAGGTTGGAAGGGACCTCAAGGATCATCTGGTCCAACCTCTCTAGGTACTACTCTAGTTGATATGAGGTGGCTCAGCACCCTGTCAAGCTGAGACTTCAAACTGTCCAATGTGGGGGAATCCACCACCTCCCTTGGGAAAATATTCCAATGTCTGACTGTCCTCATGGGGAAAAATTTACCTCTTGTGTCCAATGGGAATCTCCCCAGGAGCAACTTGTGCCCATGACCTCTTGTATTTCCCATGTGACTCCTTGTAAATAGGGAGTCTCCATCTTCTTGGGAGCCACCCATTAAGTACTGGAACATGGTGATAAGATTTCCCTGAAGCCTTCTCTTCTCCAGGCTGAACAAACCCAGTTTTCTCAGACTCTCCTCATAAGGCAGGTACAGTGAAATGTTACCCTGAGTGGAATTTGCCACCAGTCATCTAGAAAATACATGTCTCAGTCACCCACATCCCTCTCTGTGACTCTAGAAAGGAACAGGACACATGAACACCAAAGTCCTGAATGTTTCATCCAGATGAAGGAACACGAGTTATGTTTATGCCCGGAGTTAAATAACATGTCCTGGAGTTTACGAGACAGCTGCACGGGAACTGCAGATACAATGTGGGACCTAGAAGAAACCCATTACCTTCTGCTAAAGCAACTTGAAGACAGACAGGACACTTGAAACAAGCATGAGACATATTGAAGGACAATTGAATTAAGTCCTAAAAGTCACAAGACCTCTTACATGAGACTCATAAGGATGGGACTTGCTATATAGAGTCATAGGCTTGTTTTGGCTGGGAAAGACTTTTAAGATCATCCAGTCCAATGATTCCCCCAGCACTGCCCAGACCAACACTGCCCCATGTCCCTGAGGACCACATCTCCAGGGCTTGGAAATCCCTCCAGGGATGGAGAATCCAGCCCTGCCCTGGGCAGCCTGGGCCAGGGCCTGACAACCCTTGCCAGGAAGGAATTGTTCCCCAGATCCAACCTCAACCTCCCCTGGCACAACTTGAGGCCGGTTCCTCTTGTCCCATCCCTTGTTCCTGGGGAGCAGAGCCTGACCCCCCCTGGCTCCAACCTCCTCTCAGGCAGCTGCAGAGCCAGCAGGTCTCCCCTCAGCCTCCATCTCTCCAGACTAAACCACCCCAGTTCCCTCAGCTACTCTTCATGGACATATTTATATCTTATATAAATATAAACACACCTGAGCGGGTCACTCTGGACTCCTCTTGTGACAACCCAGTGAATGCTGGTGATGACTGAGGGCACCATCCTGGGATTAAAATGGATTAATTACAGCCTAAAACACCCCTTTTATACTGCTGCTGGAACCTCTGATGGAGCTATCCACACCGTTGATAAATCAAAGATAGGACCACATCCACTGTGACAAACTCCATGTACCCACACTAGAATTTGAGGGAGCAGAAATACCCTTCACACAGACTGTCCTACAGTTGCAATGTGTGAGCAAAAGCACAGCTGTGGTTTTACAATGCATGGGGCCTTGAAACCCCAATCCTGGTGTCCTGACATAGCTCTGAGTTGTCCTGCAGAGGAAAGCAGTTTTCCTCTGGATGCAAATCAATGCAAATTATCTCCCTGTTGGTGGAAGTGGACAAATTAGGAGTCAGATTAAGCCCTGGGCACAGTATAAAAATGTAACAGCCAGCTGCTCTGAGGGTCACACACCTGAAAGATGTCCAAAACCATGGGAAGTGGGGAATACAGGGCCCTTTGAAGGGGGACACATCCAGCCCGTAGATGTCCAAAGCCACTAGGTTTTGTTAATTTTGTGGGGTTTTTTTCATGCAAGGAGTCACCTCCAGCTCTGTGTTTGGTTTCTGGTTCTCCCAAAGCCACCAGGCTGCTGTGAAGTTTCTACCCTGAGGCCAGGCTGGTAGAAAGCTGAGATGCAAAGGGGAGCAGAGAGGAAGTCTCCCACCAAACCAAGAGGGAGATGGAAAGGGACATCTCGTTACAGGTTCAGCACCCAGTACAGCTGACATAGTACTTAGGTTTGTCGTGGTTTGGTGTATTGTCAGTCTCTGAGTTATGGCTGGAGGGAGGTGAAGGGGGCAGTATCAGGTGGGTTAGCTCATTGTGGATTCGTTTCACCTGGCTGTACAAGGTAGATGGTTGTGGTTTGGTAGAGATTTGCAATGTCTGACCTGAGAGGATGAGGGAAAGCACGTGCCCTGAGGCTGTGCAGTGCCTGAGGGCAGCACCGAGTGTGGTGGTGACCTAGAGAGGATGCATGGTGCATGACTTGATGGAAAGTCATTTCACTAACCCCAAAACCAGCTCAGCCACATCAGAGGGGCCTCATCCTGCCCAGCATCTTCCAGGACCAACCACGACTGGCTCAGCCATGTGAAGGGAAGGCTTCCAGAGCATTCTTCTGCCTTCCCTGTTGGCAGGGGAAGGGGACAAGTTGGGTATTTCTTAGGGAGGTGGCAGATGCAAGAAGCACAAGAAAGCTGTAAAAGAAAGGAAGAATCAGATCCATCCCACACCTTCCACATCATAATCTCATCACAGCAGAGCATGGAATGGCATGGACAGAGGGCAATATTCCAGGATGCCAGTTTTGAAACTGATGTTCCCTAATCTTGGTACTGTGGTGTGAGTGCTTCTGTATTTTGCTGTTAATCCCAGTCCCTGGAATCACAGATGTGGAGGTTTTGTCCTTCTGGTTTTCCTTTAGCTTTTCTTTTTTCAGTCCACATATGTCAGCAGTTGAAGCAGGGAAGGATTACTACAGGAGTCACACTAAATGACATTGGTTGAAGTATCACACCTCTTAAACCAGGGTCTCATGTTGTGGCAAGGCTGAATTTTTGCAGGATGCTTCTTCCAACAGGTCAGTGGAAGATCAGTGATGGTCAGTCTTTCTCTTTAAGTGACATTAAGTAGAGATCCTGCTTTAGCAGGGTGGTCTAGTAAGTAGTGCACTGTCTTGAGACTATTGAGGTCCAGGTTGTGTCCATGGCTTGGCCACTCAGGACCTTTGTGGTCTTCTGTGAATTATTTAAACTCCCATCCATCTCAGCTCCAAAAAGAGGTTCTCAGACCATGGAAGTGGTTGTTTCAGCTGGCAGATGACTCAATATTTTGTTACGTGGAGGACCTTTCCTGATTCAGCATTGTGGTTTCCACCGAGCTGGGACCTCCCTTGTGCTAGGAGGTGAGTAAGACCTGGAATTGCCTTTAGAGCTTTTTGATTTTTTTCCCCTCCTGGGTAAATCCAGGTCTCACCATTCCTGAGAACAAACACTCCTGGGAAGCAGCAAACACAAGCTGCCCTGTGGAACCTGTTGGAGAACCTCAACATTTTGCTCCTGAGGTCTTCCCCAAGGACCTAATCACCCCATCCAAAAAAACCCCTTCCCTGAAGGTGACACTGGGTGAGGTTTGTGGCACCTAAGTCTGCAGGCAGACACACCAGCGTGCACGCACGCATGCACACGTGTATGTCTTGGCAGTTCTGACTCCACATCCTTTCAAAAAGAGGCCCTGTGGTTAATCAGAGGAATTAACCACAGGGCCTCCAAAAACGTCCTGCCAGCCAATCAGCAGCCCCTTCCAGAGACCATTGCTGCTACAATGATGTCGTTGTCTGACAGGAACGTGGATCTTTCCGGTTGAATTTCTGAATGAGGCTCAGGGATGCTTTTGTTCAGCTGGGTAGAGTAACACTTCACAACTACCACACGTTACCAAGAATCCTAAACTTGGAGTAGGATTTTTTTTCTTATTATTTATTTATTTTCTTTTCACTGTGGAGGCAAATGTTTTCCAGTTCAAAGAGGATTCCAGCTTGGCAGTGGGAAAAATGGACCAGGATTTGAAGGGAAGGAGCATTTTATTTTTTTCCTTTTCCTTAAATCTCTTGAATCTGCTCACATTGGCTGTTTTAGTGCCTGCTGCCTCAGATATATATATATTTTTATATATCTGCCACAGATATATATATAAATATATATATATAAATAAAAATACTCACACACACACTACATTAATATTGGCAAGAACACCACTCTACCAATGGAAACCGCAAAGAAACATTCACATATCTGGGGGTTCTGATGTAATAGGGCTGAGGTTTCACATTCCAGGACAGCATTTCTAGCCTCAAATCAAAATCAGAGCTGTCATTCAGAGCCCAGAGTTACTAATGTTATTGCAGCCCAGCGGGTGGGGTGAGGGAAAGGCGGGAGGCAGGGGAGGAGGGAGAGAGGAGAAAGATGCTGAATTGGTTTCTTTGGGGTTGATTTCTAATTTCAGACTATGAAGGGAAGTACAGGGCAGGATGGTAGCAGGCATTTTAACCCTTTTTAGGAAGATTTTAAGTAATCCCTGAGTTAAACTGCATGCCCAACACAGGATGAAGAAAAGCATCTCAATAATTAACAAAAAACCCTTACAGTTTCTAAGACCAACTCTAAAATACAGAGGGCCAAGAAAACTAAAAACTGCTACAGGAGTAATTACTCTGAGCTATCCTGTGACAGGACCTTTTCCAATGGGACTTTGGCAAGCTGAAGTTGTGTCTGGATTGGGTAACCACAGTCATAAGCTGCTTGGGATTTAAAATAAAGAAAAATAAATGCAGGTGATTTCTTCTGCTATCCCACAGCCAAAGTATATCCTTTCCAAGTTTGCTGTGGTGGGTTGACACCCCACCAGCCTGGACATCAGTCATTCAGCAATGGTATGGCATAGCCTAAATTTTCCAGTTCCAGCAAAAATCCCAGTTCAGTGGGCATTTTGGTCAAGCAAAAGAGGCCACGTGATCTCTGGATTTGGCTGTAAAGCGCTTTGGGTTCCTTTGGGATGAAAATGCTGCAGAACTCCCAGGGGTGGGATTAACCCAACTCCATCCCTGGCAAAAAGAAAAACAAACCCGACTCCCCTCCGGTGACTAGGAAAGATGGATGCTGCCTTCCAAGCTGCTCTTATGTAAAAGAAAAAAATAATAATAATAATAAAAAAAATGATATCAAGTGTGATTGCTAAAGGTTTCCCAGAGCCAGAGCTGCACACCCCCAGCAGGTCTGGTAGCCTGACTCTGTGCTGCTGCCACGGTTGTGTTACGATGCAGTCGGACGCGTTCTAATGTGACGCTATTTTTTCCATCGTTTGTACTGCAGGAGGTCTTTGATCGCCTCTATTTGATTTATACTGTTGGATACTCCATCTCTCTGGGATCCCTCACAGTTGCTGTCCTTATCCTGGGATACTTCAGGTAGGCGGCTCTGTTTCTACCTAAGCAAGTTGGCGCTAGGCTGGAAAAGCCTCGGGCTTTCCTGAAGGATAAAAGTGGGGTGGCGTGTGCTTCTTCAGCGAGCCACAAGAGGTTGCATCTGGGTTTTGGCTGTGTTAGTGTCACTTAGGTCAAACTTGGGCGATGGTGGGTGGGATGTCTGAACTTCTTCCACCTGCAATGAAGTTTTCTAGACCCTCTTTGTAGCAAACAGGAAGAGAGGCACCTCCAGGAGGAGGTTTGCCTCTCTTGGAAGACTATCTGAGGTTTTCTGTCCCTATCACCCCTGCAGATGATTGCCTTAGATTTAGGTGGCTACTTTTTAGATAGCTAAGGCTTCAGAAGGGAGATTCCATTGTACACCCAAAAATTCATGTGGGACAGAGCAGTTGAGGTGGATCTTAGCCATGTAAAATTTCAGGACTGACTCCTCCAGCTCCCCCACTCCCCCATGCTGCTGCTGTACCTGGGGAGTCAAAAATGATCACTCACTCTCATAACTCTGATTTTATGCTCTCCCTTTCCACCACCCCTGCCATGAGATGTAGGCCCCTAAATAGCATTTTGAACACGTGCTAGCCAGCCCTCAGACCTGGCTGTTGCACCTCCCTGGTGATGTAGAGACCAGGGAAGGGATGAAGGGTCTCACTCACAGTTAGAAGCCTGATCTTTTGGAAACCATATCTGGGGAGCTGCAAGTGGAGCTGGGTGCTGATTCCTCATGCCTTGAGCCCCATATTTGTCTCCCTTTGGTGGCTGGCAGTGACCCAGACAACAGCTGTGGAGGGAAATTCTCCATGCAGCAAACAACCACATGGAATCTGCAGATGAACTCAGCAGCTCCTACTGTGCAAGCTCCAGCTAAGCCCCAGACATGTACCACCGGGAATAAAATGTGTGGCCCTTGGCTCTAAAAGTGCTCAGCCCTCTCTGCAGTGAGCAAAAGGAGCTCAGGGGGATTTGCTTGGATAGCAAAGCATCCCAGTGCTCAAATCTGTGACACACACAAGCCAAAGGAGACAGCAGATCCCTCCTGGAGGGACTTCATACGACATAGTCCCAGAACCCCTCCCTGCCACCACCCTACTGTCCTCTCATCCCTTTCCCTCCTGTTTCATTTCCCACTGGACACTGACAAGGTTGTTAAAATATTTAATGTCCATGTATGCAAGTGTACTTCTGGTTTCAGGAGACACAGTCTGCAGTCAGAGCACATCACTTACAGCCCAGACTACAGAGACAACTGTGCTAGAGCATCTTTGTCCCAGGGATCAAAGCAGCAGGGACCAAGCCAGATTTTTTTTCCCAGATAACACATAGCCCAGGGATTCACTGGTTACATTTCAAATGCAGGGAACAAAGCCCAACTTCATTTATACCTCAGCAGTTCCACTTGGCATCATTTGTATTGCAACAGCACAGGAAACAACTGTTATTACTGTGACAATCTCCCCCAAAAGAGAAAAAAAAAACCAAAAAAACACAGCTATTATTTCTTATTTCCATTATTGGGTCTGGGGATTTGAGAGAGTGTAAACCCATTAACAGACTCATGCATGGCTAGTCAGGCAAAACAGCTATAGAGGACACATGGGGTTCTCAATATGTCAGTTAGCTCCTTCTCCCCAAAGGCAAGATCAGTTTCTAAAACACATCTAGTAGCTCTGGGTTTAACTCATTCACATCTCACCATCCAGCTTTTTCCCCCCCAAAAAAGGATCTTAAAGCGCTTTACAATCAGCATTTGTGGGGTCATTGCTGCCATTGCTGGAGTGGAGCCCAGAAAAGGCTCAGTAGGACCAAGCAAAGGACAGTGGCTTGATGGCAAACAGAGAAAACAGCCCAGCACACTATAGTTACTGCTATAGCTGCTGCTACATTGGGAGGGGGCACAGAGATGAGCAGTTGACAAGAAGTTCTTCAAGGCTTTTAGTGGCCTTTGGAGCCCATTTCCTCTGCACAAAGTGCAGACGAGTGTGAAGTCTTTACATGCAGGGTTTTACCCTGAGAGGGGTAGATTTGTTGGAGGGATGGATTTCAGGCTGAAAGGGACATACACACAGGATCCACACTGTAGTACCAGCAAGTGCTGTGCGTGTGTCCTGGATTCTGCCTGTGCTCCTTGGGCTGCATGCTTGATGCTCTCTCCTTGCCTGTGCACTGAACACCAGGGATGAGGGTGCCCACACCCTGCACATACTACACAGCTGTGCTTGGCTCACTGCACGCACATTGCATGCCAGATGTTCATCCCCTGGATGTCCACTGCATGCTGGGTGCACACTCACTGCAGAGACCCTGCACACTGGCTGTGCACCCACTGCGTTCATCCTGGTGGTGGCCAGATGTGCAGACACTGCACATGTGCTTCATGCTGAATGCACTTCTCACTGCCTCCAGCTGCTCGTGCACTGCACACACAGTGTCCTGCTTGTGCAAACAGTTGCAGACTGGTTGCATGGGTACTGCACACACCCCGCACGTGCACTGCATGCTCAGTGCACTCCAGATTTGCACACACGCAGCATGGACTGCCTATCGCACACCCTCCTCCAGCTGCATGTACACTGCACACACCAGCCTCCAGGTGCAGACTCACTGCCCACTGCATGCAGGCTCACTGCCCAGGCCTGATACAGGCAAAATGCATCCCTGCTTCTTCCCAAGGTTTCCCAGTCAGATATAATGGAGCTTAAACGAGTCGAGGCATGACATTGTCCTAGTACAAAGTCAGCAGCATTCTGTGACCAAACCCCTGGAGTTTAATTCATTCATTTCTTGAATTCATTACTTCATTAAATTAATTTGTTACCAGCCCCATGGGGAAATCACAGAATCACATAATGGTTTGGGTTGGAAAGGGCTTTTAATGGTCATCTAGTTCCACTGTCTCTGCAATGGGCAGGGACACCTCCCAGCAGCCCAGGTTGCTCCAAGCCCCATCCAAAACGCCCTTCAACACTGCCAGGGATGGGGCAGCCACAGCTTCTCTGGGGCCAGGGTCTCACCACCCTGATGGTAAAACAGTTCTTCCTTGTGCAGAGCAGCACTGTCACTAGCACTGCTTCCCTGTGGTGGCACAGTGCTGGTGAGAGGAGCTGGGGCTCTTCAGAAGAAGAGATGACCCAGAGTCTGTCCAACAGTTGGGCTAACCTATTCCAACCCTTCCCTGTCTCCTCCTCCAGGCGTTTGCACTGCACTAGAAACTACATCCACATGCACCTGTTTGTCTCCTTCATGCTGAGAGCCGTGAGCATCTTCGTGAAGGACGCAGTCTTGTACTCTGGGTCAGCTCTGGAGGAGATGGAACGGATCTCAGAGGAAGACTTGAAATCCATCACTGAAGCACCTCCAGCAGATAAATCGCAGTTTGTGAGTATCCCCAGAGCAGCTGGGTCTCCCGGCTTCATTTCTCTGTCCTCTCTTGTTCAACACCTCAGCTCTTTTGGGGGGATTTTCCACCCTACTGAGGAACACTAGCTCTCCCACTTTCCTCATCCTCCATTAGGTCTCCCCATTTCTTCCCAGTCCCTCTCAATCCACTGGCCCAGAGGGATTGCCCAGCCCCACAGCTAAGGAAATTCCCCATGGAATTCAAGGGTAAATTCAAGGTTGAAGTGTTTGTTTCTATCTACAATTACTATTTTCAACATTTCTCTGATGCCACCTAAAGTGTACAGCTGTGGAAAGTCCCCTGGCTTTGCCAGCACAGGGGACATCACTTCTTGCGTTCCACAGTGTGCAGATATCCCACCACAACGTGCACTTGTCTGATTTTCTACCTGAAGCTCCTCTCTCTATGACCCATGGTGACATTATTGTGTTGTAACATCTGTGCCATCAGACTGACAGCCCATACATAGCAAAGCCACACAGATCAACTCATCTTGGGAGGCTCTCAGCCTTGACTCCAGAGCTCTCACCTCTGAAAAAAAAAGACATTTTAGAAGGGACAGTAGAGAGATTATGAACAATCAGAAGAGAAGTTAGAGTTCATCTGCAGAAAAGCAGATGTTTACAAAAGAGACACCTTCATTCAATCTAGTCACCCCAGGTTCCACCTGTGGTCAGCTGGGTCAATATAGTCAACACAGGCAGTTGATTAAAGATTAGTTGGTTCAAGGTTATGATACACCACACCCTAAAATAAAAATTGAAGTGAGGTGAACCCGTCTCCAGAAGTATATGTTTCTTTTCATTGTGTAGAAAGCTCAGTCAGAGACACCACATTGTCCATGTGTTTGGGGGAGATAAAACCCATCCTTAGGTTGCAAAGTTGTCCCCACTTGCTAAAGCTTTCTGCTCTTCTTGTCATAGGTCTCATCACAAATTTGCAGTGGTGGGTTCTAGGTGTGATAGCTCATCATCCATGAATTTTTGAATGCTAGAGAGACAGAAGAGATAGATATTAGTATCGAAGGTCAAGAGTCACCTTCAATGCACACAAATATCTGAGCTAGTTCAAACATCTTAGTGGAGTAGCTCTCACAATGTGGCAATAAACTTTCTGCCTGTGCATTCATTTGGCTTCTCAGGTCTTCCACAGCCTGTGCTGCTACCAGGGACCTGGCCACCAACCCCCCTGCAATAAAAGTCCCCTCCAATGGAATTTTCTCATCTTTCCTTCCACTTTCAGAGATCCATTTCATTAATGTGGTGAGTCTCTGACTGGAGCACTCAGCACACTTCAAAACATTCCCTTTTTGGAAAGAACACACAATGTTTTACTGCACTGTTTTCTGTTTCTCCTTGAGCTGCACCCATTATAGGGAATAATTGGGATAATACACTACATTCTTTGAATATTAGCAATTTTATGGCATTTCCCACTCTGCTGAATTGAAAGGCAAACAAGTGATGAAGGCAACAATTAATGTACTCCCTTTGTTTCCAAGTGAAGTGGAAGCTTTGCAATTATTGTCTGATGCTCCCTGTGTGTGAGTAGATGGTCCTATTTATTTGTTTTTGTAAATACAAAAACTATTATTAAAGCTGGATGGGGGTTTTTAATTCTCTTCCTTCCACTTTAACTAGTTTCACCTGTAAAAGAAAATAGGTGTAAATGTGTCCATATTTCATATAGCTACATATATATGTATATGATATGCACATATTCATTTTGATTGGCAAAGGATCAAAGTAACAACTGGGCCAGAAAAGAATCTGGTTTTATTTACAAGTTGCTTATTGAAATTTTCTGCAAGTCACTCATATTCCTCTCCAAGGAAGGGTCAAAAAGAGATGTGGTGCTGCTGTGGGATGTGTTTAATGGCCAGAAGTTTCTGAGAAATTGGACTATCCAGAGTCCCAGAATTTCCACATGGACAAGAGATGGTTTTAAGGGTCCCTTGGTGCCCATTAACCCCACGTGGCATCATTACTTTGCAGCTTTTCTCTACTAGGGCTGAGAAATGTTGAAACAAGGATGGATTTGCCCCACTCTGTCAGGAGAGCAAAGCATTGTTGGGTCACAGTCAGGGTTTTTCTCTCAAGAAAGCAAAGGGCTGCAGGTCAGTGTGGAGTGAGAGTTCTGCTAATGTACCCCTTTAAAATTGGTGTGTCCTGGAAGTTTCTACTAGGTTTCCCACCTTGAAACTCAGGTCTGTTCTGAAAGTGTCTTGATATTTGGAGGATGATACGAGGGTTGGAGCAGCTCTGTTCTGGAGACAAAGCTGAGAGACTTGAGGTTGTTCAGCCTGGAGAAGAGAAGGCTCCAGGGAGACCTTAGAGCACCTTCCAGTGCCTGAAGGGGCTCCAGGAAAGCTGGGGAGGGACCTGGGACAAGGGCAGGGAGGGATGGGAGCAGAGGGAATGTCTTAAAACTGAAAGAGGGGAGACTTAGATTAGACATGTAGATGTAGACTTAGATTAGACACAACGTAAGGCTGAGGAGAAGCTTTCTTCTCAATTGTCTATCTCTTCTGTTGTACTGATTTCCCCCTTGTAAAAGCTCTCCAATGGAACTCAGCTTATTTTATTTTCCTTTCTCCATCTTGTTTTCCAGCCCATCCTGGCAAATCATGGCTTTAAGTAGAGAAAGAATTTCACACCATGTTCTTGTCTTTCTACAATGATCTTAAAGGTCTTTTCAAACCTTAATGATTCTGTGATTCTCTGATTGCAGGTGGGCTGTAAAGTAGCTGTTACCTTTTTCCTCTACTTCCTGGCAACCAATTACTACTGGATTCTGGTGGAAGGGCTCTATCTCCACAGCCTCATCTTCATGGCATTTTTCTCAGAGAAGAAGTATCTTTGGGGATTCACATTATTTGGCTGGGGTAAGTCATGGCTGCTCCTTACAGTTGATTTAAGAGGCCTGTGGGTGGTAGTCTTTGAAGCAGAGAGTGCATAGATATAAATATTAGGAGAGGGGACAATCAGAGGGACAGTGACTCTTCCAAGGACAGCTCAGCTTTCTTATGAAGCCTTTATCATTTCTAAATTGTGGTATTTTCACAATATGGCACTTCCAGGATCTCTGGAAGATCTGCTCAGGTTTGGAGAGACAGCGTATCTCACCATCCTTCCAGGGTAGCAGATGTGTACACGTGACAGCTGATTTTAGTGAAGTCTCTGAGTGATCCCCAGCTCTGCCAAGGGCCTCCTGCTGAGAAACAGGGGTTGGGCTGGAGGGGTGGAAAGTTGTCTGAGGCTGTGAGTATCTGCTCCTCACGGCAGACCTAAGCTCTGACTTCCTACCTCAGACCTCAGTTGCTTTAAAAAGCTCCTGAGGTTTCACCAGTAGAAACCTGCAATTTGTGGGGAAGCTTTTTTTTTTTTTTTTCCCCTTTTCTTTTAACTCAGAGATCTTTTCCTGGAGTAAGGAGAAAGGGGTGGGATGTGGGTGCAGGAAGGTTGCTCATTAGTAGAAGGCATTGTGGGCACACACATTTCAGATGAGAATGTGCCTTCTGTTCTTTTCTGGCACTAGCTTTGAATTGCAAGGAGTTATGAGGTGTTGGTAGGCTGAGGACAATAAAACAACTGCTCACAGTTGTTTGAAGCTTGTGTACTGTAAGGTAGAACAAGAAATGTATTAGATGATCCTCAAGGACTTAACTAAGAAAAATGGGGTGTAGGTCTACAAAGGAGCTCACAGCGGGAAAAACCTGTTGAGAGGTGCCTAGGGTTACATCTAAACCATATGGCCTGCAACCACTTCCCAGTTTCCAAGTCCAAAATGCACCTGGCCACATCCTGACTGCATTTTAGGACCAGATTAATGTGTGCACCACACCATACCCTGTCCAGAAACCAAACAATGTCTCTAACAGTGGAGCTCTGAGCAAGGATAGAGCAGATTTAAATTTATGGAGGCCTGTGGGAGGTTGTTGTGCTTTATGAGAGCAAGCAAGGGGTTCACTAGCCTGGGGTAGACCAGCCTGCAGGAATCTTTCTAGCTTTCCTCCTTCTCCACTGTGGTGATGGGGGAGAAGGGATCTGCAAGATCCTTACTAACCTCATGTTCAGGTCAGAAACTGCCACATGATAAAGACAGGAGGTGTAAAAGTGACTCCCAAAGTGGGTATCTGTATCTCAGGCCAACTCTAGTTCCAGCCAGCTGGTGGCTTGGGGGGAAAATAAATAAATGAAGAGAGATACTCTGGGGACAGAGTATTTCTTACCTCAGCTGCTGTGAGACAGAAAGGACTTTAGATGTCACCTCTTATTTAAAACAAATGACCAAAAACCAAAACATTAAAAAAAAATAAAACCCAACAAAACCAAAAAAACAAACCACCAAACAAACAACAAAACAAACCCCATCCTCTTTCAAGCCTTCAAGCTACTTAAGATTTTCTTCTCAGAAAATGGCATTAAACTGGACAGAGCAGATTTAAAGAAACAATTCCCCAGAGCAAATGCTAGAAGGAAGAAGTTGAAAAACAATGCCATATGTTTAACAAGAAAAAACAACTTGGTGCTGCTCGTAATGCAGCCAAAGGAAAACAGTCAAACAGGCCTGGGTTCCTTTCATTAATTCTCCCAACCACTGCCAGAGTAGAATCATTTTATCAGAGCAACCACCAAGCTGAAGTCACACCTGTCACAACACCAATCATCTACGCGCTTCCAAAAGTTTGAGGCTGCTCCATTTAAATTCCTCTGGAATGAGAACATAGGATCCCACCAGTTGTATTTGTTTTTGCTTTGTTTTGATTAGCATGATAATGTACACACACGGCCCCGCACCGACGTGTTGCTTTGATAGCTTTTGGGCACTGGAAAGGGCAACCCAATCCAAGACCCACTGGAGTCAGTGGAAAAACTCCAGTTCCCTGCAGTGGGCACTGGATCCTGCCCATACCACAGCAATAAATGACAGGGAATCAGCAATAAATAATTATGACATTCCACGTAGGTACAGAAAAGACAAGTTTGCCCCAAACTGGGGTTGGTTTTATTTATTCTTTTTTTTTTTTTCATGCTTGTGTAACAACAAACAACACTGGATTTATCCTGCCTGGAAATTTCCAAAGTGGGGATAGGGAGTAAAACTCACCCTACAACATTTCCAGACTGCTGAGGAAACCAGAACATATAGTTAGTCTTTGATGTCAGACCCAGAGATTTCTGTCCAGTCTTTTCAATCCACATCCTCAGTGGAACAAGGGAACACTGCTCCATGGAAACCCAGAGTGTCCTTCTTGCAAGGGACACTCTGGTGACAGAAAGGAGCTTGCTCCTTGCCAGCACCCTACAGAAATAAATAAATAATGCCATTATAATGGCATTGGCAACAATAAATTCCCCAGCAGACTTCAAATTCCCTGCAGCTGTTTTATGAAGGAAGTCTAAGAAGCATGACCAATAGCTAGAAAACCCAAGCTGATTCCACTGGCATTTTTCCCTCACACCATGTTAATTCCACCTCTGGCTGGACTGCACTGGCTTTCAGCTATGGTGCAAATGAGGGCTGTAGGGAAACCTGGAAAAGACAAATGGATTGGTGTGTTGTTGCTAGAGGTGCTCAGGTCCAAAAACTCCCATGCTGGTGAGCCCTGCATGCTGATCTAAGCAGAAATGATCCTCGCCTGAACGTGTGTGTACCCAACAGGACAAGAGGCATTGGAGACTATTATTAGCCCTATTTAATATTAGGAAACTGTGACACAGAAGGACTGAAAAAACACATACATTGTTCCTCAGAGAGGTTTTCAAATAGCAGCGAACTGAGACCAACCTTCTCCAGACCTACACAAGGTCTTTATTCATAAGCTTTCTTCTCCTAACAGTCACTTTGCAACGGCCTCCCCTCTTCACAGCTTTGCCACGTGCATGAGAGCCACTTTTCCAACTGCTAGGGGCACGTACACAAGAAAAGCAACAGAGGAGAGCAAGGGGGTTGGGATGGCCACCAGACTTTGCCCAGCTTGAGGTTTGCACTTTTTCCAGCTGATGGGGAGATACCTGACTTTATAGCACCTGCATTGTACACACTGTGTGTATTGACTGGAAATGCACAGCGCATACAATGTGGATTCTGTAGAAGTCACTCGCGGCACCGCTGCCTGGTGGGTTCATCCTGCATCACACCGGTCGTGCTCAGGGGCTGCCTACATGCAAGGGGGAGGACATGCATGGATCCATCCATGCCTGCACCTGTCTGTGCTCATGGACACCCAGGAGATCACAGGCTTTACAGAAACTCACTTTCTTTTCCCTGGTGGGTTGGCCAGATGCATGGAACCATGTATGGCTTCCTATTGATGGAGCTGCATCCTCTCGGGTATCTTGCTGTTTGTGGATGTCTTTGGATGTCAAACTTCAAGGGCCTGAGTCCTAATTTTCTGATTGGTTTCTCTCCAAACAAGGAGCACTCATAGTGCCCAGCAGAGGGGATTGTCAGCCTTGGGTCATCACAGACCAGGACTTTCACGTGTACACAGTAGAAAGTCAGTCATAGAGTCACAGAGTCGTCAGGGTTGGAAGGGACCTCTGAAGATCATCTAGTCCAACCGCCCTACTAGAGCAGGATCACCTACAGTAGATAACACAGGAACACATCCAGATCTACTGCAGGTGATCACCCTCTGAAAGGTGGTGGCAAAGCTAAGCCTTCACACTCTTTAAGTTGAAAGGCTGCCTACCAGAGGAGGAGATTATTGAACTCTAGGAGCTGCCTGAGAGCCCGAACTCTTCATGGTACATTGACACATTGACATAGAGAGAATGTAAAAATGGAGCAGAGGAAAGTGAGGGGGGGGGGATTCATACCACATTTGTAGAACATTTATGATTGCTCACATCACAAAAAAAAATAAAAAATCAGAAGATGCAGAAATACAAAAATAGCAATAAAACTGGTGCCAGGAATTCACTTGGTGTGTTCTGCAAAAAATGTCAGGGATCCTTTTCCTAAGCTTGCCTGAACAGAATGAGGCAACAGTGCACAGGGCACAATAAATCCACACAGAGGCATTTTTTTAGGTATAATTATTTTCTGCTGTATATTTGATTGTCGTTAGGAACCTTGAACACAGCACAAGAACAGGATGAATGGGAACAGTGTCTTTTCTGAAGTACAGAGCAGGCTAGAGAGGAACAAGTACGTGTCAGACACAAGCAGATCTCTGAAACAATCCATATTTCAAGCTTCACAATAGAGGGTCAACACCTCCCCTCTCTCAGGCAGGCAGCAGGCATCTCTGCCTCTCAATGCAGCCAGTTTCTCATACAACCTGGAACATCCCCAATGATATCAGCAAACTTCTATGCCTTTAATCCTGGGGTAGCTCAGCCAGTAGCTCAGAGCACACACGTATTTTTCATAGATAGCTGGTTAGCAGGGAGGAGGAAATAGATGGTGTTCATTACAATAAATCATTGTCTTCTCCAAGCCCTCAGCTTCAGCAGGCTCAAGGGTTCAGAGTGCAATAAGGATTTTCTTTCCAACACCAGCCATGGTAGGGGATGGTAAAGCAGGGAGCAGTCCTTCTAAATGTATCTTTGTGGGCAGTGCTGCTGGGCTGGTCCTGAGGGAGACTCTGAGTTTCATTATTTATGCTTTCTTATGTTACCGTGGCCTTTAAAGGTTCCAGCCAAGATAACAGCCCTGTTGTCCATGTGTGTAGGAAGCAGGCGTCCCTGCTCCACAGCCCAGCTCAGGAAAGCCTCCATGCTCAGGAAAGCCTTCAAGCACTTTAATGAGACTTAAATGCATGCTGAAAGTTAAGCGTGTGCTTATGCACGCTGAGCTCCAATGGGCTTAGGCTGGGAACAGCATATTTACAGTCATCAGTGATAAATGTCGCCTTTATTTATATTTTAATTAATTTTTTTTTCACCTGAAAGGGGCTATTCTTCTGGAATTTGTGGAAGCTACTGTGGATTTGATCCTGCCTTTTAAGGGAAGCCAGTAGGGGACTCAGTTGTACAAATATAGCAGAACTGGACCATACAAAAAAAAATAAATAGAATATTCCAATTAGGTATTGATGATTCTTTTACTTTTCACAGGGAAAAGATAGTGCCCAGTGTAACTGTGCTGACATAAGGATGGTCCATTTGGGAGTGAACCTTGGGCTAGAGTATTTTGCAAGCATTACCCTAAATTCTACCACTTTTCTGCTTCATGCAGCAAGTTTCTCACACTTCACAGAGGTTCTAATCCAGCCAGCCCTGTGCTGGGGGAAATGGTCCAGCCCTGAGTCCAGATTCACCTTTCCTTGACATCAGGGAAAGGGAACAAATACCCTGGGAAAGGTGTGCTGCAGGAAACCCTTCCTGGTTCAAATTGAATGAGTTGGCTTGAGCAGGTGTCAGTCACCCAGGTTCAATCCCTACAGGCTGTGTATCTACAGTGTAGTGCTAGAGGACAAGCATAGGATGATTTATCCTGTCAAGTCCATGACCAATCTCCATCCCAGACCCCCTGGGCATCTTTCAAACATAGCTGAGGAGGTGCTTAAGCCTGGACAATGCCTGGCTGGCAACTTGGAAAAGCAAGCTGCCCTGTTTTGAAAGTCAGGAGAGTTCAGTAGGGTGGACATGTCCTAGCCATGACACTTGTCTTCCAGAAAATAATTCCTGACACTGTTTTTAGCATTTGGACTACAAAAGAGATGTGAGACCAAGATCAGGCTTTCCTAGTCTAAATTCATAGAATCATGGAATGGTTTAGGTTGGAAGAGACCTTAAAGATCATTTAGTTCCAACTCCAATGCCATGGGCATGGACAGCTCCCACCAGACCACATTGCTCCAAGCCCTTGAACACTTGCCTAAATATTAAAAAACTCCTTCTTCCACCCTCCTCAAGCTTGTTCCACTTGCATTTATAATATCAGAGCCTCTAGTCCCTCTACTCAGCCTGCCTGACCTGTGTTTTTTTTCAGGACTCCCTGCTGTATTTGTTACAGCGTGGGCCAGCGTGAGAGCCACTCTAGCCGACACGGAGTAAGTCTCATCAGATCTTCTTTCCTCCCTTTTATGTGTGATGGTTTCTTGGGAGCTTTTGGCTCCCCAAGGGTGACTTTGTGGGTGAATCAAAAGTTAAAAAGGAACCAGGCAAATCCAGAAGTGATTTCTATTTGAAGTTAGGAAACTTCTGGGGAAGGTTTTGGCAGGGTTTTTTATGCCCTGGGTTTTCTTTCTTTCGTTGTAGAGAATTTCATCCACTTGAACCCCTGCAGCTGTTACCCCTGAGGTTCAAGGGGAATATTTCACAGCTAGACAGGGACAGGACAGTGGTCTTTTACATCCAAAATGACTGGGAATGAAGTTTGGAGATAGCAGGTTCAGCAGAGTCAAAGGAGACGATCTGGCACTGGTGAGGTGGTGAAGCTGTAACTCCAGGAGGTGTGGATGCCAGTGTGGCCTTAGGTTTTAAAAGAATTTGTACAACTTCATGGAAGATAAATTTCTCCAGAAGTATTAAATGCTCAGTAAAGTTCTGGCTCAGGAAACCATGGTGAATGGCAGATTGTTGGAAGAATACTCTAGAAAAATACCATTACCTACTTGCCTGTTCCAGGTTAAATATCAGCTTCTTGCTACTGTCAGGAACAAGATATGGATCAACTGCTTCTTTGGTCCCACACTGCCACCTTCATGGCCTCATATTTTTACAATATTCCATAGCATCCAATGTTCAAACCCTAATACAATCACATTTTCCCCAAGAAAAATGAAGGGGCCTGACCACACAATGGGTTTTATCCATCAGCAATGGGGGATCCCCAGACAGCTTTCCAAAAGCCTTTACCTTGGAGGACAGTGCTTTCCAAATGGGATTTCAGCTCCAGCCTTGGAAGGACAGAGCAGCAGAGCTACTGAAGTGTGACACATCTGCATTGGCTCAGGCTCATGGTCACAGAGACTTTCAGTCAGCACCAGTGGTTTGTCTGCCCCTGCCTCTCTTTCTCCTTGAATAACTGCCTGGGCAGAATTCGGCCTCTAAAATGAAAACTGCAGCTGCCATGTGGGGGCTGTCTGGCTCAGATAAAGAAAAGCTTGTGGCACTTCAATGTCCATGGTTGGAGAGAATTCAAACAGAGCAATTCACACTGAGTGACCTTATTCAATGGCTGCTGGAAGCACCTGGGAGAAAACAGTGTTCAGCCCCTTGTTAACAGACTAATGCCTGTAGCCCAACGTCCACACCACCAACAGTTTGCCCTCCCAGTCCTCACCTAGATAAGGGCTGAAGATGAAAAGGAGATAAAGACTTTCACAGGACATGGCTGGGTCTCACTGCAGGGCTGATGGAAGCGCAGGAGTCAAATGTAGAACCACAGTATTGTCACCATCACTGTGTCTTCACACAGGACCTGTCCCCAAGCCAAGTTGTGCAGGTTTATTCCAAGGGTTAGTATTAGGCTGTTTGCACCTCTCTTGTTTTCATGAAAGCTGGATGACTTTTAGTGTAGCTTTCCTTCTGGGAAGGAGGTGAAAAAGGAGTGGAAAGGTATGGGTTGTCCCCAGAAGGGACTAGTCTTGCTGATGGTGGAAAGACCTGTTCCACCAAACAGAGAGGATAAGTTTAAATGTGTTTAATAATTATTTTAGTTCTGAATAGTGTAACAGCAGCAGAAGAGCTATTTTCAAGCCGTGCTGAATGAAGGCAGGGTCAGAGGTAGGTCCCTTCACTAGAGTTAGGCCCTTCCAGTGCACCAGGCTTTGGAGGAACCTGTCCTTCCAGGGTGGATTTATCCAACGAGATACTTAACTCTGTTGCTCTTTGTAACAAATAATTTCCTAATGAGATGTCAATCTCTTCTCAGGTGTTGGGACTTGAGTGCTGGCAATTTAAAATGGATTATTCAGGTGCCCATCCTGGCAGCTATCGTGGTGAGTACCGGCTGATTGTGGGGAGTGGGAGGCAGAGCCTTGGGTCACTGCAGGCTCAGTGCAAAGAGTTGAGCCAAGCTGCCCTACTCTTATCACCCTTTTAACACAGTTTGTGCCTTAAAGGTGTGGAGCTTCTGTATATCTAGTCTAAGGGCCTTATATTTGACCTGCCTGTAAGTTTGATAGATGCATATGGTAGAGGAGTTTATGAGCAGCTTTAAGTTTTGTTTATGAGATAAAAATTACACAGGAGTTAAGACCCTAAAATCATTAATAAAACACTTTCAAGTTGGTATTTCCAACCCATGAGATACTAGAAACCCTCAGGGGTCATAATACTTTGTCACCAGGCACCTTACATGGGCTCCATAGCTAGACCAGACCTTTTCTCTGGGCATGCTTCTGTGTCATTAGAGTGTTTCAGACCTACCTTTCTGAGCTAATAAAAGCTTGGGATACCTCAGAGGTGGGGATGAAAGTTAAACCATCCCATCTATGATCCAGCATGCTGGTAGTCATTGACACAAGCTCACTTCAGCCCCCACCCAGCAGCCAGAGGGGACAGAAGGAATATAGGTGACATTATCCAGATACAGAAATGAGCTCTCCCAAGCTGGAGAGGTCACTGAAAGATGATATTATCTGCACAAGGGGAATTCAGTGGGTGACTATGTGCTTGCTTGAGCAGAGTTCTCATAAGCTAGAGAACCTTCTTTCACAGTTCTCATTAATATCCCCCTTTCCTCCCTCCATGATTCTCCATCACTCCATCATCTGCTGGTTAGATGAGTGCATGCAAAAGAGTTTTTCCACTCCTTCACATCCTATTCCCCTTTACATTCACCTATGAGTAGCTGGGTGCAGTCAGTAAGGATCTCCCTATAGTCTTCAGAAGGTTTTCCATCAAGCTCTATATACTTCCTTCTGGCTTACAAATCAGGAGGCCTTGGAAGATGGTTAGTGTGGGTGAGAAGAAAATCAGAATATCTGCATATAAACAGCAGGAAAGTTTCTGAAGTGAATATGTTCATAAGTGCAACTAGGTGAGCTGCTTTGGACTTGGGGTCAGGGCTTATTTTCTTCATCAGAATTTCCTTTTGGTGGAAATTCTCCACCTGGCTTTAGCAATTAGTTCTGCACCTTGGAAGAAACGAATCACCAAGCCCACACCGTGGTCATTGGAAACCAAAGAGTAGGATGGAGAAGAAAGTTCAGATAGTTCACCTATGTGAATGCCAGCAACCTCATTGCATTTAATGTAAGGTCCAATTAGCAGAGGAGAAAGAGCTCAATTGAGACTCATCCTTGTAAAAATAATGTTTCTCCATGAGGTTCTGCTGTGCTTGTACCCTGTCTATTTGCAAATGTAGCTATTTATCATGCAAAAATATTCTGTGGGTTGTTTCTGTTTAATTTCTGTGGGCTCATATTGTTCACTTGGCTGCCTTTTCAGTTCCCACACTGGCTGGTAAGATGTTGCTGGACCAAGTCATACATTTTCTGGATGTTCTTGCAGAGAATTTGAGGGCTGAGGAGCTTAAAACCCTTCCACTCTCCTGCTAGTTTTGAAGTTACTCAGTTGTCTGGATTTCTTTTAAAACTCAGCACACATTTCAGGAAGTTATAGGAGTTCCCTCTTGACAATGATAAGGTTGGACATCTTCAATTAAGCTGACAAATGTGCAGAGCAAGATTCCACTTCTGAGCCTTTGAAGTTAGAAAAACTCATATGGGAAACAAAGCCTGGCTTTCCCCCCACACCCCCCTTTCAGATTGGTTGCCAATGAAAATGAGTTCTGTGTCCCCAGGCTGTGTGCTTCTCTGTCCATCCATCTGTCCATCCCTCCCTTATAACTTTTGTGCCAGTCAGTAAATTCCAACCAAATGTAACGAAGGGAATGGGGCTGCATGGATGTTACATTCCCACAAACCTCCTGAAAATAGTCAAACAGATACAGGAGAGAAATTCTACTCCTGGCCCTCCAAGGAAAAGGGTGTAATAGGACCTTACCCCCTTTTTAACACAGAGCAGAGCTGTTCAAAAGGAACTTGCACCTCGTTAAAGGAGAAAGAATCCAACCACAGAAGACAAAGCCATAGCAAACCAAGCCGTGTTCCTGCAGCAGCTCAGGGAACTACTTGTTTTAACAGTGAGGATAATTAACCGTTGGAACAATTTACCAATGGTTGTGGTAGGATCTCCGTCATGGAAACACTGAAGCCCAGATCTGCTCTAGCTCAAACAAAAATGAATACAAGGAGGTCTTATGGGCTGAGTTTTGCAGGAGATCAAACTAGAGGCTCACAATGGCCCCGTTCTGGCATAAAGCTATGAGCCTGTGTGTGGCATGGTGGTTTGTTTCCTTGCAATGCTGCTATACTGGCATCTGAGAAGCCAAGTGACTGTTGCAAGCCTCCAGAGAAACCCATAGGCACCAGTGTTAGCCCAGCAATGTGGACTGGAATAGGCTGCCCAGGGAGGTGGTTGAATCACCATCCCTGGAGGTGTTAGAGAGATGTGTAAGTGTGGTGCTTAGGAACATGGTTTAAGCATTGTAATGTTCTTTTAATGGTTGGACTTGATGATCTTAAAGGTCTTTTCCAACCCGAACAATCCCATGATTCTGCCCAGTGCAGAAGGTTACACAACTGTTCTGCTTTTGGCCTTGCCATAGTCTGAGGAATGGCTTTGTCTCAGGCAGCAGCAGGTGTCATGCCAGCCCTAGTGAAACCAGTATCTGAGGAGCAACGAAAAGCTGGGAATCCCTCAGACATCTCTTAATATTTTTCTCTGTTAAGTGGCATCATAGTCATGAGATGTTGTCATTACCTTTTGCTGCCATTGGTTGACACCAGCAGGTTCCTGTAGGACTGGATTAGCTTGGCTGAGCAGCTGGCCACAAGGTGGGCTCATAGATGTGGCTCCCTGCATAGGAAGCAGACATTATTTCCTCACTGTCCTCATTTGGTCCATACCTAATACATTCCCAGAAGCAGAGTTAGCAGTAGATATACAACAGGTTTACAGTTATATTGCCCTTCCACATTCTTGATCTGTCATCTCCAGTTAGGTCAGCTCTGTGTCCCCATCATGGTGCACTCTGCTTGCTCTGCTTCCCTTTTGCACATGGGAATATGGAAAGGCATCCTACTAATGCTTCTCTTAGCCTGAGGAGATCTTAATCTCAGGTGGGTCCCAAGAGACAAATATAATTTGATTTTTCTTTGCTCCCTTGACCCCAAACTAAGTTTGAGAGGTTATGAAGGCATGAGAAGTACTGGTATCACTGTATGGAGTTTTTAAAGGCAATTATGAGAAAAATACTGACTTGTCTGTAGCTCATGCCTCAAAATGCCTGGTGAGCACTGCCTTGTATATTGATATCACAGGCAGTTGCTGGACAGGTTGGCTCAGTTGTAGGTGTTTCTGTGTGAGGTGCCCAGACTCTGACAGAGAAAATCATTCCCTTCTCTCTCTCAGTCATCCAGGTTAAACACAGCTGATCAAATCCCACCAAGTTTTAGGTCTTTCCTGTGGAGCTCATCCCTTCCACAGCACAAGGTCTCCCAGGAGGAGCTTCATACACAGCACGACCAGGTCACTGTGTGCCACAGCCCCTTAACTCATCTTGGGGAAAGGATTGATTAAACACCACTAGCACGGTCTTGATCTTATTTAACAGTTGTTCTTTCCTTGTTGTGCTTTTCCCCCCACCTCTTCCAGGTAAATTTTATTCTTTTTATCAACATTATCAGAGTCCTAGCAACCAAGCTACGAGAGACGAATGCAGGGAGGTGTGACTCAAGGCAACAGTACAGGTGAGTCATACCCTCTCCACTTTTTGGGAGATGTCAAAGAGCCTGTTATACATCCTTGACCACAGAGGGAGCCCAGGGTGACTAGTTCATGGTGTCTACACTGGAGACACCTAAAATAAGGTGAGAAGAATGTCATCTCCCAAGTCTGGTAATACAGAGTGAATCAACAGCAGTTTAAACATCTCCTAAACCCTTTAAATACAACCTGTGGGACCTGCCTTGTAGGTTAAAGAGAGGAATTCAGTCTCTTCAGCCAGCTTGGCAGTGACTGTGCTGGCCTTGAACCAAGGGCACAAAAATAAAAGCATTGCTTATGCTGTTGAAGCCCCTAAAACTTGTACCAATTTATTTATTTCTTTTTTATTTCCCTCCTGTGCTTTGTAAAACTTGGTCTATTTGTTCAGTTTGCCCTTCAGCGGGTGTTTCAGCACTTTTGCTGAAATGAAGAAATACTCCTGACTAGTTACTGGCAATCTGGGCTTTCCTTGTTTGTTTTGTTTTCCTTTGTCCTGCCAGCTCTTCTCTCCTGATAGTTTAGGATATTTGTAGCACAGTCAAAACTGGACAGAAAAAGCAGATTGCTGAGACACCTCAGCTGCTTGAGAGCTCCCGAGGCTTCTCATAATCTCCTGAGCTGGACTGAGCAGCATGACACATGCAGAGGGGGAAGAGCAGAATGATTTGGGCTGCAAACCATGAGCTCATTGCTGCCATCTCACTCTCCAAACACAAGACGTTTCATTTGAAGCAGGAATGAGATTTGGCAGGAAAACACCTCTCCATTTTTCTCTGCTGCCCTGTCAGGGCTCTGATTTATCTATTTGTTTATTTCTCCCTGGCTGAAGCTTGCTATTAATTATGGTTTGGATGGGGCCTTCTCCTTTTAATGTGTGAAACTCCCTTGGTGGTTTCCAGTTGCTGGACAGAGGAGGTATCAGGTCTTTCTGGTAGTGGTGTCTGCCCTTCTCAATAATTGCCTGCACTTGGTGACTTGTTGTAACTCTTGGCAGAAGGTTTAATCCTTCAATTAGCATCACTTCCAGGCAAGGCTGGTTCCCTCAGGAGCAAACCCAGCCAAGTACTTGGGGTTGTATTGTACTTCCCCCCAGCCCCCAACTTTGGTGTTAGGTAAGATGGAGCTGCTACTTTAAATTCAGGTGACACTGAAGTCCAAAGCACCTCCTAAGAGTCTTCACCTCCTGCTTACCCCATAATGGACCATCCTCCTCCCCTTGATATCTAGAACAATTCTGCTCCCAGATACTCTTACCTCTCCACCAGCCCTGCTCTTTGCACAAGAGGCACAGACCCAAGGTGGACCTTCATATCTTGTTTCAATAAGCAGGAAAAATCGCAGAGTAGTTGAGGTTGGAAGAGGCCTCTGGAGCTCATCTAGTCCAATTCCCCCTTACTCAAACAGTGTCAGCTACTGTAGGTTGTGTAAGGACCACGTCCAGTTGTAAGCTGAAGCAGAACCAGTCTGGACAAGGGGATTTAGTGCCAGTCAGGGGCTGAGGGTTGGAAGGAACAGCATGCATGTCTTCTCGGTCACCTTTCCACCTTCTACACAGGATACTGACCCAAAGCTGGGGATAGTTTGAGGCTGAAAAAGGCATTTCAGTGTCTTCATCTCCAGTACCTACAGCAGCATCACATGGTGGCATGCATGCAGAGAGGGTTAGACCAGCACATAAAGACATGCTGGAGAACAGGCCGGGTTGTGTCACATGCCATAAGAGAAGTGAGAGTTTGAAATGTCAGGTGAACAAAGGGTGTAAGGTGGCCAAGCCTATCCAAGGAGACATGCGAGCAAGAAAGAAATTACATCCAAGGTATGAGGTGGAGGAGCCTGGCAGGGAGGTTCATTCCATCCACTAATTTCTTCCATGTCTTTCTCTTTCCTTATTGCTGCAGGAAGCTGCTGAAATCTACCCTCGTCCTTATGCCTCTGTTTGGTGTTCACTATATTGTTTTCATGGCTATGCCATATACAGACGTGTCAGGGATTCTTTGGCAAGTTCAAATGCACTATGAAATGCTGTTCAACTCTTTCCAGGTATTGTCACAGTCAAACTATGGGGCAAACCATGAGAATTTCAAAAGGGACAGGAGGGAAATCAGAGTGCAAGGTGTTGTCTTTGGAAGCAGGGCTGTTTTTTAAACACAGGAGATTCCATTCACAAAGTGATTTGACAGCAGATTTACTATCAAGTATGGTTTTTATTTGCCAAACAACCTATAAAAGCTCCATGTGTCCAACAAAAAATGTTCTTGTTGAAAGATAACTTGCCCCACAAGATTAATTCCTTTAGATCTAGACATAAGCTGGTAGAGATCCACAGAGACATGTTGTTTCACTTGAGCTTCCTATTTGCTGGTCCCAAGCTGTCTTTCAGTCCTGTGAATGGATTCCTCAGGTCTACATTTGGGCAAAAGGTGGGGTCAGTTACAGGACTGGTCCTGTGTGAGACACAGCAGCAAGAATGCACATTTCTCTACAAGCAGAGCAGTATTTGGTCATCACTGTGCACCCTTCCCTGAGAGATTAACTTTTGGCTCTCCATGTTGCTACCTATCATCATGGCTGACCAGCAGAGATGATGAAAGGTGGACAATGATTCTGGCCAGAGGACAATTTAGAGAAACTGTAGGGAGATGGGGACCAAGCTTGCACTTAGGTGCTTCCACAGTTCCTACTGGGTGCAGATGGTATAAAATAGTGGGTGACTTCAGCAAGACCCTGGTAAATTATTGACCGACAAAAAGATGTGCATGGTTTGCTCACATCTGAATTCCTTTGCTGATTCTACTCAAACAGTTCTGCCCACACATGGGCTGCCCCACTTGCAACCAGGGCTGGAAAAGTCCCATCGGGACCATCTTTCACCCTCCCATCCTGCTGCACAATCAGCAGCGTGTGAAACACTGGAAATGGTTATCAAATAACATAGAATCATAGAATGATTTGGGTTGGAAGAGACCTAAAAGATCATCTTGCACTGCCACGGGCAGGGACACGTCCCACTAGACCAGGTTGCTCCACGCCCCAGGCCCCAACCTGCCCTTGAACACTTCCAGGGATGGAAGTGCTCTTGAAAAATGTCACTCCTGAGCTTTTCTGAGACCCCATTCAGGCACTGGAAGGTGCTCTAAGGCCTCCCTGGAACCTTCACTACTCGAGGCTGAACACCCCAGCTCTCCCAGCCTGGCTCCAGAGCAGAGCTGCTCCAGCCCTCCCAGCATCTCCGAGGCCTCCTCTGGCCTCTCTCCAACAGCTCCATGTCCTCCTTGTGTTGGGGACTCCAGAGCTGTTCCCAGCCCTGCAGGGGGGTCTCATGAGAGCAGAGTAGAGGAGGAAAATATCCTCCCTCAACCTGTCATGCTGCTTTTGATGCAGCCCAGATGTTCATAAACTTCTGGCAGTGAGGGACACCCCACCACCTTCCCTGGCACCTCTCAACATCTCAGAAACTTTGCAAAACATCTGCCAGTGAAAATAGACCTTTTAACTAAACCATGACCCAGAGGGTTTATATAGCTGCCTGCATTCTCAACTCTGCAGGGAAATGGCTGGTTTTACCTCTCTCTCAGGTGCTACTGAATATTACAAGGGTTTTATGCACATTATATCCAGCACATTATTAATGTAAGTGATTTCAGGGGGGACACAGGAACACTGGGCACCACCATCAGGCAAGAGATGCCCACATGTAGCAAGATTAACATTAATATGTTGTTTCTTCTTCCTCCTAGGGATTTTTTGTTGCCATCATATACTGTTTTTGCAATGGAGAGGTAAGTCACCAGCTTCATTATTTCCTTCCTTTGTTAGGTTGGCTCCACACAGAGATGATACAAGAGATACACGTCAATTTATCCCCACTTATTCTTGAGACACAATCCTGTTTTGCACTCAGGGAAAGATCTGTCAGTCCACGTTACAGAAAGTTCATGCCCCCATTTTTGATCATGGAAGACATCCAGGTCAACATGTCACCAAGAAATGAGCTACTGGAAGTAGCTAATGCAGAAAAATCTACAATTTTTCTTTCTTTTCCCAGCAGAAGCACTGTTCAGTGCTGCTTCATTTCAGACCTGTGGCAAGAAGAGAAGTGGGTTGATAGAGTAGCTGCCTAACCAGCAAGCTCTTTTGATTGTCCTTTTCTTTCTTCTGTTTTCAGAGTGATATGCTCTAAATGTCCTTTTTTTCCCTTAATTCCTTCTATGACTTGAAACTAAGATACTAGATGGTCAGTGGACGCACATTGGAGCAGAACAGGGCTACTTTCATGGCCCAGTATAAGGCCCCTTAGGCCTAAGTTTTGGATTTTAAGGGGAAATGCAACTACAGATTTGTTGCTTATGTTCTGCAGCATAAAACCAAGATGGGGAATTGATCTCATCTTAACTCCAGTCATCTAAAAGTGGGATGCTAGGTCTAAAGTAGTCAGCTAACTGCTTTGTAGAGGAAACTTGAGGCACTTCCAAACATGGTTCATCCCACTTATGCTTGATGCTCATGGTATATTGAGATGACTGTCTCCTGGGTGTGCTCCTCACTATCCCTTAACCCTTGGAAAGAGTTAACTCACATTTTCAGTTCAATGTTTCAGCCATTCAAGCCTCCCAGTGTCAAATATTTCATTTGGAAAGGGCAGATTTAATGTGAATTTGCTGCTCCTTCCCATTTCACACTCCTCGCCCATTCTCTCTGTGGGTAACACCTCTTTCTGGTGACCCTCTGCCCCTCTCTCCTCTCACTTTTTTTTTCCCCTTTTTCTTCAGGTCCAAGCAGAAATAAAGAAATCATGGAGCAGGTGGACGTTAGCACTTGACTTTAAAAGAAAAGCACGAAGTGGGAGCACAACCTACAGTTATGGACCAATGGTTTCCCACACCAGCATCACAAATGTAGCCACAAGAGGGGCACTTGCCCTCCATCTCAACACAAGACTTATACCAGGGACGCTCAATGGACACCGGAATTTGCCAGGTTATGTAAAAAATGGCTCCATTTCTGAAAACTCCATGCCTTCTTCTGGACCAGAGCAGTACAACAAAGATGAGGAGTACCTGAATGGCTCTGGGCTTTACGATGGAGACAGACCCACAGTACTTGTTGAAGAAGAAAGAGAGACAGTGATGTAAAGAGAGAAGGAGGGGGGAAAAAAAGATGAAGGATGAAAAAGGTTCCTGGAGAGCATTTAGTGGGCAAAAGAATATCAGGCCACGCATCGGATGCCAAGCGTTTCCATACAGTTTCTCTGTTCTGTGGAACAAGAGGTTAAGTTATATGGGAAAAAAAAGAAAAGTGAGCCACCAATGTGGCCAGCTGTTGATCACATACATATGCTCAGTGACCTGAGTCTCCCTGGTGTCACCAGAGGCAGGGCTATCCAGACCTTGCCACCTGCTGAACAACAGAGATACTGAGAGTTTGTGAAGGAGGATTGGAAAGCTGCACGTGGTCCTAGGACCTCCTGCAGAGTGTGGGCAGCCAAGGAGGATGGGAGTCTCAGCCAGAAAAACAAGAGTCTGGCAGGGAGTGTATAGTGCCATCTTCTTGCAAGGGTACAAGGCACCCTGGGCATCAGCATCTTCAGATTAGTTTGCTCTTTCCCTGTAAAGTCTGCCTGGTAAAACACACAACACTGACCAAGACCCCTTGGGTAGCAAGCCAGAAACCAGTGCAATTTTAGGGTGGAAAATGTGGTTATCAGAATGTGTGACGTTTTTGTCCTTCCAGATGCAGCAGTGGAGAGGGGCCCACCAAGAGGGTTGAGGCAGGCTGGAGGACTTGCAGGTCTTGGGTATGTGTGCCTGTGTGTGCATGTGCCTAAAACCAGTTCAGAGGGTAGCTAACTCAACCCTTTATTTTTGTGGATGCTTGTGGAATCAGGCTTCAATCATTTTTTTAACCCTTGAAATTGCTTCTCATTCTCCTCTCTGAATTTCTGGCTTTTCACTCTTTGAAGCCCTCATGTGAAGGAAGACTCCATCAACAGTCTGCCTGTATCACCCAGGAGCACAAGCTGCTGGATACAGTCAGACAAACCTTCCTTCATGAGATCCAAAGGCAATATTTGCCAGATAAAAGCACAGGGATTGTTTGTGGATGGTCTCCCGCTGAACATCTTCTGAACTTCCTTGTTCTTTATGATTTGGTCACATACACACACATGCAGAGTGACAAGGTTTTGGCTGGTATAAGTAAACAAAACTTTAACCTAAATCTTTGAGTTTGCCTAGAGATGCTCAGATGAGGAAATAATATAACTTTGTCTCCAGAGGGAAGAGCAGAAGGAAGTGTCTCCTTCCTACAGGAGACAGAGACCATGGAGATGTTGTCACTGTGAAGAGTTTTCCTTGCTGGTGGGTTTTGCAATGCCAAAAGGTCATTTTCTGACACACCTCATTATGCCTTCAGCAGGGACAATCACTGTTGTTGGTCAACAGGTCACTGTGCTGGAGGCCTTTCACAGCAGCTAAGCATCCAGTAAAGGGTCCCTGCCAGTTTCCAAGCATGATTCAGGATTATCCAGAAGTAGTACATTAGAAACAGTGACTTTCCCAACTGGAAGGGCTCTGGCTGAGCCAGCCTGGACCCTCTCTTCACCCCATGTCATAACATCACTAATCCCTTGCTGCAGTCCAGGAGGCAGCTCCTCAGGGGGTTTGTTCTTCTTGTTTCTTTTTGTTCCTTCTTGACAAGTTTCTAGTACTTGAAGCATTTTGACCTTACTTGGCAGTTACTCAAATGGAATAGAGAGATTGAGCAAGTTAACAGAAGTCCTTTAGGATGCAGGTGGAGTCAATGGTATAATCTACTCTCCGTCCTGATTGTTTAGATAGAGCTGCTGGGTTACACCAGCTAGCACTTCTGAGATCCAATCACTGCAATCGACTGGTCTTCTGAAGGCAAATTAAGGACTAACTTCCCCAAAATTTTGAAGGAGGTCAGCAAGAGCAGTTGTGATCTGGACTCTGTGTCCCACATCTTCTTCAAAGAACCTCCCAGGTTAGGACCTGATCCAAAGCCCTGTGGAGTCAAAGGAAAAACCTCGTCCCCTCGACATCTCTGAGTTTTGGATTCAGACCACGTAGGGAATGTGGAGGCTGAGAGGCTGTCTTCTGTCAGGAACTGAAGCTCCTCTCCAGCAGCTGCAGACACACATGAGCAGGTCTTTCAAAGCCAGTATTTATTTAATAGAATCACACAATTACTTGGGTTGGAAAGGGACCTTAAAGTTCATCTAGTTCCAAACCCCTGCTATGGGCAGGGACACCTTCTACTAGACCAGGTTTCTCCAAGCCCTGTGCAACCTGGCCTTGAACAGGAATGGGGCAGCCACAGCTTCCCTGGGCAACCTGGGAATTTGTGGTGCTGTTCTTTTTGCTTGTGTGTGTCGTTAGAATAAGTCAAAACTCATCATCACCATTTGCCATCAAATGGCAACTTTAGAAATGTCAGGTTTTCAAGGAACAATCTCTTTTTCACGCTCTCTAATTCTGGCTGCTCTTGTTATTCCTCCACCAAAAGGAACAATAGCATTGCAGAGCAATCTTGCAAGAGAAGTCAACTCTAGTGAAAGTTTGGCATGGAGAGCTCACCAGCTCTGCAAAAACCTGGGTCAGCCTGGCTGCACTCACTACTTGCCTTTCCCTCCCAGATGTTGGTGTGGCTCCTGGAGGCAATGAAAGGGGGCAGAAGTGAGGGATAGCCAGCTGCCAGTGCACAGCTGCATTGATTAGCAGCCCATCTGGCTGAGCCACCAACGAGAGAGAAGGACATTGAATATGCTGGCTCTGGCTGTTCACCCTTCCAGAAGTATGTTGTGCTTAAACCCTGCCAAGTAGATGCAACAACCCTCCTGATTTTCTCACTCAAATACATTTCTTAGTATCATTTCACTGCTGGAACAAAAGGGGGGAAAAAATGTTTAAAACAAAAACAAACACCAGTGACTTATTATTTACTTGTGTTTCTTACTGAGAGCTGAAAATTAAGAACATGTTTGACAATCACTTAGCAAAGTTCAAGGAATTAGAAAAGTCATAACATCATTTAACAACAAATACAACTCCCCTCATAAAATGTAGCCTCACTGAAATGCATTCATCCCTGGAATATTTAAAATAAATGCCTAAAAACTGTTGCTAAACATAGCTAAAAATTACATGCACAAGGGATACACAGGGAAAGAAATATTTTCTTAATCCTTTCAATTACAAATCATACATAATAAATATTTTATTTCTGGATGCTCATGTGCATGAACAATATTTATGCAAACATTGGGAAAATGCTGATAACAAAACAAGGGAACAGAGATCCAAAGAAATCATCCTTTGATTTTAGTAAGGAAGGAACCAGACCTGTGATGTCTAGAAACAGAGGAGGAACCACCTTTTGTGGTTGTGGTTTTCTCTGGATTCATCTGGTGACCCCTTCAAACCCTACAGGCAGGACAAGGTTTGTGCCCATCCTGCTTCAGGTCCAGCCTGGGTTGGCAGAGCAGGTTGCTTTGAGTTGGGGTGCAGCAAACACATGGGCAAAGAAGCTCCCTCAAGTTCACTTCTAGCAGGAGGCAAAGATCCAAAGGAGCTGGTTGCTTGTCTTTTTCTAGTTTTCCCTCCTCCAGCTTTGTGTCTCTTCCCATCCTGTAAAGCAGCTGGCAGCACTCAGGAGCCCTAGAGACCCTCTCACTTCTCTAAGCCTGCTGGGCTGGCACGGGCCAAGCTGTGCATTGCAACATCCCAGCTGCCTGGCTCACATGGAGAGGAATCTCCTTGCCCACCTTTCGGATGGGTGTCCTCTTCTCCAGTGCCACAGAGATGCTGGGCTCAGACAGGGAGTCTCACCCTCTGGCAGGTTCATCTCATGGTACCAGGTCACCTCCTCTTCTCTTCCCACCAACAGCAGCACGGTCTTCTTCCCCTAGGGAGTTGTCCCTGCTTCATCTACCTCTCTTCTGGACAGACACATCCAGAGCTGTTAGAAGTTCCTCAGCCTTGTGTTTCTTATGGATTATTTTTGGCATCAGCCTTGTCATTTCTGCTTTGCCTGGATATGTGCAGACAACTGTTTTTACACCTTCTCTATACTGCTTGGTCTTGGTTCAGATGAGATCATGTCTTGTCCTACTCCTCAACATTCCTCAACTCTGCTTCTACTTATCTGATACATATTAGAGCCAAATCAGTTCTCAAAGTTCTCCCAAAATTGAATTCTTCAGCCAGGGCTTGGCTTCATTTCTGTTGATTGGGCACTTGGCTGAAAATCATAGGACATCCACAGTTCCATTTCTTAAACTGTGAAAATACATTGAGAGGGAAGGGCTCCAATTTTGATTCCTCTTTATTGTCTTGACAAATTCAGTGACCAGCTTAAAAGCTGTTACATTTCAGATTCTGATGTTCCAAAAAGTTAAGAAACTTCAGTTATAGGTTGGGTTCTCTTGCTTTTTCACTGGCTGATTTTTCTGCACCTCTTCCACCTAAGAACTTCCAAGCAGAACTAGTTACAATGACCAGCATGACCAGTGGGTCCCTCAACCCATCTGAATTTCTCACTGTGGCCAATGACTCTTCTGAGGTAGGACCACACAAAATGAGAGGAAGCCCTTTAAGAAGTGACCTTCAATGGAGAGCTTGTATGAACCTGTGAAGTCCTTCCTGTGAAACATTGGTGAATGTGTTTTTTTCCACCTGTTGGTGCCCATGAGTTTGCTAAAGACCAGTTTGTACCTTGCTTTGGAGCATTATGCAGCAGAAATGGGGTTCACGCCTTCTCTTTCTGGCCTCACCTGAATTTCATGATGTTTTAGTTGTAACAGGAGGAAAAATGAAAAAGAAAAATATCTATCTGGGGCAGTATTTTCCAAACTTGGGGTGTAACAGCTCCTCAGCTGGATAGCCTATGGCACAAATTAGCATTGCAGTGATGGCCGCAAGTTGTAAACTGCTCAGCAGGTGAGGACTCTTCATTTTAAGGTCATGGATGGGTTAACCCAAGTCTTCTCCATGACACCTCCCTGCTACCAGCACCTGCCACAGAAGAGCTCACATTGCACCCTCAGGCAGGTCTAGGAGAATCAGCTTTTTCATAGAATCGAAGGACCATTGATTTTAAGATCATGGAGTCCAACTCTTCCCCCAGCTCTGCCAAGGCCACCCCTGCCCCAGGTCCCTCAGCACCATCTCCAGGGCTTGGAAACCCCTCCAGGGATGGGGACTCCCCTCCTGCCCTGGGCAGCCTGGGCCAGTGCTTTTCAACAAACTTCATGCTGGAACAGGTTTGCTGTTTGATTTAATTGTTATTATTATTCTTTTCTCTGCTCTCCTTGATGGGCTGCCATGTTCTACAGAGCAAACAGAGGACAGATATGACACCCTTGGCCAGCTACAGAGATTTCAAGGATCGAGTGTGATTCTCCAGACAGAGTAGATTTTATATCTCATTCCTCTAGGGTGTCCTGAAATGAGGAAAAATATTACATTGTAAAGGAAATGAGTTTGTGAAAGACCTTATAAATAAATTTCCATCATAATTGGCCATTGCTGTCTGGATTTGCCTGGAAAATATAATGGTTCATAAACCATATAAGTAAAACACAGGGCATGTCCATCTCTGTGGACATCCATTGGAAGGCAGTTCTCCTGCTTTTGCCCATGGAAATGAAAAGTTGAACCTGACAGACAGTAAATATTGTTGGCCCAAAGGAACATACTTCTTTTTTGAGGCAGCAAATCTTGCCATCTGTATTAAAACCAGTGGGCTTATCCTATTCCACCCAAACTATTTTTGTGACCTCTCATAAAATCAAAACTCAAGCTTAGCTCTTAGCTAAAGGTGGCAGAGGAAAACAAGCAGTTGCAAAGATACAAAATTAACTGGAGAACACTAAAACACGGCTCCATCACTGAGACTGTTCTAAAAAACTCAGTGAGGAAATGCAGATTGAATTTGCTTTTATTCAGGAAAAAGGCAAAATAGAAAAGAAAAAAAAATACAGGTTGACATTTTTTATATTTTTTTTCCAATACTGCCCAGTTGGCCAGAAATTTTTATCCAGAAAGCTGGTCTCCTTTGTGTTGCCATGTGCTCCTAGGCCTGTCCACAAGCCAAAGGCCATTTTGAGTGAGTTGGGATGGAGAGAGATGCATGGACATGCAACTCAGAACCCACCTTGGCCTGTGATCAGTAACTGGTCGTTTAAATCTCAGAGAAACCAAGCAACCCTGTCCTGAAACAGAACTCTTGCTGATGTGCTTCCGTTAGTGCTTAACCCCAAATTGATTTGCTGTCTGTAACAGGCAAAATGTCCCTAATCGTGGTGCTAACAGGCACCTTCACTGGCTGCTCTTTGGTCTGTAGGTGGTTTAGGAGATTTTAGAGCAGGTATCTTCTATGGAGTGTCCTGCAGTTGAAGCTGAGACTGAGACCTGGTCTTCTGGCAGTGCCAGAATACTCCCATGTTCCTACTTCATCTGTACCATAATGCTGGACCAGCAACCACTTTGTATCTTTGAGGATGTTTGTCCCTAGTGAGTGGAGAAGGCCACAAAAAAGACACCAGCAGGGTGGACAACCTCTGTATCAATCCCAAATTCAGGTTGGTTGGAGTCCTTCTCTACACCCAACTCTTTTTTTCCAAACTGGTTCCACAAAACAACCCCTAAAGCTTAAAGATGTTGGTTATGCATTTCATTCTCCATTTTAACTGGATGCAGATTCCAGCTTGGATTTGTTAGGCTTTTTTTTTTTAGCTAGAAGCCAATCTCAACTCTCAGTTTCAAAATCAAACCAGAGCAGGAGAATGGGAACATGATTTGCTCACATCAGCTGCTGTCATCTCATTGTACCCATCACACCAGGTTCAGAACAGAGGTACCCCAGCAGAGGTGGAAAATTGCTCTGTCAAAATAGTCTTTTATTCAACATGAATTTATGAGAAAAGGGCAGAGAGAGCAAGGAAAGACTCACTGTCTTTATGCCACACTTAAGAAGGGTTATAACAAAGCAGTAATTATTAGTTATCCTTTGTTCGTTCCATCAGGTTCTGGTGAGCTCTCTGGTGGTTCCTGTGCAGTGTCTGGCTTCTCCTGAGCAGACAGAGTTCTGTGGTGGACAGAATAGTTATAACAAGCACAAAGAGTCATTCAAAACCAGTGTCTGGGACAGGACATTTAGGAAAAGACCTGATGTTGATTCTGTATTCGTTGGCAGAAGGCAGGAGCTTCTCCCCTGGAGTTAACCAAATTAACTCAGTCTAATGCCAAGGCAAAACAGATCTGAATCTAGACCACAGCTCAAGACTCATGTACAATTTGCATAATGGAATTAAAATAAAGCTTCCAACTCTAGCTAGAAAAATACTTTTATGAGAATTAAAGACCTGGCTTGCTGTTGGAGATTAAATAAAAGGACACTCAAGGCATCAGTTGTCATATAAAACAATCCCATTTGATCTGTTCCTGAGCCACACTCAGCTGTTCCAATTGGTAGGGACTTTTTTCTTTTCTTTTCTTTTCTTTTCTTTTCTTTTCTTTTCTTTTCTTTTCTTTTCTTTTCTTTTCTTTTCTTTTCTTTTCTTTTCTTTTCTTTTCTTTTCTTTTCTTTTCTTTTCTTTCCTTTCCTTTCCTTTCCTTTCCTTTCCTTTCCTTTCCTTTCCTTTCCTTTCCTTTCCTTTCCTTTCCTTTCCTTTCCTTTCCTTTCCTTTCCTTTCCTTTCCTTTCCTTTCCTTTCCTTTCCTTTCCTTTCCTTTCCTTTCCTTTCCTTTCCTTTCCTTTCCTTTCCTTTCCTTTCCTTTCCTTTCCTTTCCTTTTCTTTCCTTTCCTTTCCTTTCCTTTCCTTTCCTTTCCTTTCCTTTCCTTTCCTTTCCTTTCCTTTCCTTTCCTTTCCTTTCCTTTCCTTTCCTTTCCTTTCCTTTCCTTTCCTTTCCTTTCCTTTCCTTTTTTTTTCTCCTCCTCTCCTCTCCTCTCCTCTCCTCTCCTCTCCTCTCCTCTCCTCTCCTCTCCTCTCCTTTCTTCTCCTCTCCTCTCTTCTCTCTTTTCTCTTCATTTTGCCAGGACTTGGGAGGCAAGTGGGGAAAAGAATATCAAGGGGAGCACTAAAATAAATATCAAAGGTTTCTCTGAAACCTTTCCCAGGGACCAGGGAAAGGTTTGCAAACCTTGACACAGCATTTCATCCTCCAACTGAACTTACCTTTTCTTCATAGAAGATTTTGAGCCATTCAGTACAACCTGCAGAGCTCACACTGCCTTTCCACTGGTTTCAGAGGGTTTGGGGTTAAAGCTGGTGCTTCAATAGATCTGGTAATTAAATATTCTTGTTCAAATTTAATATTCTCATCTACTTGCATGGTTTCTACATCCTTCTCTAGGCTGGTACGTTAGTGCTGCTGAGGGGCACACTAGCAGGGCTGGCCCTTGAACTGCCTTTGCATGTTGCAGTTACCTCACCCATCTGGGGCCATCTCCTCTCTGACCACATCTCTTGGTGGAAGCTGCCTCAGAAGGGAGCCAAAGGCAGGGGTTGTGAGAACAGAGGGCAATGAGCTATGTCCTAATTCAGAACGGATTTGCAAGACTCCAGCAAGGCAGGGTGAGGCTGGAAATCCATCCAGAGTCTGGCAGGAGCCAGGAACAAAAGAAAAAGTTATGGAAGAGCTGACCCAGATGATCATAAGTAATTAGTTGGGCTTATAAATCTGGCTTCTTTCCAGGCAGACCTCACTATCCAGCACAAGGGATGTCTTGAGAGAGTAAACAGGGAGGCTGACAAAGTCGGTACAACTTACTGTTCTTCATCATTCTCCCTGGCACTTCTTCCTTCTTTTTGCACCTGAACAAAAGGGGGCCTATTAGAACAAACTTAACATGAGAGCCTGGAATTCAGACCCATTTCTCTTGAGTCCCACAGAGTAACTTCTCCCTATGACAATAGCAATCATTCTCCTGGCACATTACCTAAGGAATTTGTTGGTATTTGATTGTCTTCCTCAGGCTAATGGTTCATGGTTGTGAGCTAGTGATGTGGTGTGTACCAACAAAAATGTGCTGACAGAATTTGGGATGGAACCCTGATCCCATGAAAATCAACACCAAAATGTCTCTTGATTTCCATGGAGTGGGATTCACCCATAAATTATGAAGAAGAAAATTATTTAAACAAATAACCTTCTCTGTCCCAAATCCTTACTTGTCACCCATATTTCAGGCTGGTTTTTTGCTTTAGATCAACAGCCCTACAAGACCAGAAAGCTGAGATCAAGAGGTAGAAGCTGGTGTCCATGGTCTTCTCTCCTGAAATGCTTCACGAGTGACAACATTAGGCTTTTGGGTTGGTGTCAGTGACTGCATGTGGGGATTTAAGATGTGGTAGATATTTGGCTAGAAAAAGGCATGGGATTAAAATGTTTGAGATAGATGGGATTAGTGTGCACTGGTTTTCCAAAATGCCTGGGCTTGCCTCCTCTGAAACAGAGACACAATTTCCACTTGAAAGTCTGCTTAAAACAAGCTTCAGTGAAGGGTGATCTCCAAACAGGCAGACCTCAGGTACCTAAAACAGAAGACAAAACAATGACTTCACCAGGGAAGCAGCAGCTATTTAAACCAGAGCATCCTGACAGGCACGAGCCCTTCTAAATATAGAGCTGGATGCTTCTTGCCAGGCCAAGCTTTTACCTTTTTATTGTTCTCTGTCTAAATTAATCATTCTTCCTTCAGGGCTGCAGGGAAGGATGAGCAAGAAAGCATTTGTTGTTAGAGGTGAAATGTTTTAAAGGACGGGTTGTATGAGGCAGAGCTGGTGGGAGAGGAAAGTCATTTGGTGGCAGAAGAGGAAGGACAGGCATAGTCAAGCACCATCACCCAAACCCATCCCTTTGGCCTGTCCTCCTGTTCAGAAATGTATGTCAATCTCTTGCCATCTGCATGAGCTGGGGCATGCACCGAGAGACAAACCAGCTGCTAAAACTCATTGCTTCATCTCAGCAACTTCAGGGCAACCCACCCACGGTGGTCGCCAGAAGTGATGCAGCCTGGGCATTAGAAAAAGGATTCAGCCATTCCCAGGGGTTTACCAGGCTCTGCCCAGGGACTCTGTTTTCAGGATATTGGCTCCTTTTTTCTAGCCTGAGCAGGAGGGAAGGGAGCTGGGGCATGTTCTTCCCCCTCCAACACAAGCGCTTTCACTGAAGTGTTTTTTTAAGACCTTATTTCACTTCAGAAGAGGGACAAACCTGAAAACCTAAAGGACAAAACTGTGATTTCTTTTATGTGTTATGAGGACATTGCCTTGTGTGTGTCGTCAGGCAGGCATTTGGTTTACATTCCTCCACTTCTGCTTTCTGTATGGACCAAAGTAACGAGCGGAAAACGACAAACCACAGGTGTATGTAAAAGGGAATTAAAATAAAAAGAAACCTTTATTGATTCTCATGAGATACTGCTTCTGTGTCTTTCCCTGTCTACAGGTCTCAGAGCCTCAAAAATCCTTCAGGGGCACCCTTAGATGGATGTGGGTCAGGGATTCTTCTGGGTTCATGAGGAAGGAGCTCCATGAGCTTCTCCAGTTCATTAAGGACACAGAGAGACGGCAGTGAACATGTCTGTGGAAACCCTTTGAGAAGACCTTACACAGGGTGGCTTAAGCACCCACTTAAGCTCGTGGCTTTCAGGAGCACCAGGAACAAACCTGCTCAGCTCCCATCCATACTTCTTGCTAGGCAGAAGCTTCTGGAGACATGCTAAGTCAACTGCTGGCAACCTTCTCCTTCTGCATGGTTCAGCTCTAACAGCATCTAAAGAAGAAAGCTGATTTACAAAAATGAAATTTAAAGTCTTTCCTCCCAGAGGCTGGTAAAGGGATTTTTTATTTATGCAGGAATGTGTTTTGCACAGAAGGAAGAATTAGGCAAAAGAGCTTCTTGCTCCAACAAGGGGCAAGGACTGTGCATCACCACTCCAGCTGCAGCCCCTCTCTGGCAATGTTTTCAGGAAAGCCAGCCTATGGCTACAGGTGGAAAGAGGGAGGCAACATTTTCTGCTCTTTCAAATGGATAAAAGATGAATGATTGGCCTGATTTCAAAAAGCACCCAGGTCTCAGCAGCAAGGGGTGGGAACACCGCTGAGCAAAGGCAGCTGGACAAATGCTTGCTCCAGAAGGAACTCTGCAGGTCTTGGCTGAGAATCATAGAATCATAAAATGGTTTGGGTTGGAAGGGACCTTAAAGATCACCTAGTTCCAATTGCCTGCCATGGGCAGGGACACCTCCCATCAGACCAGGTTGCTCCAAGTCCCATTCAACCTGCCTTTCAACACTGCCAGGGATGGGGCTTCTGCGACCTCCCTGCATAACATGTCCCAGTGTCCAGGAACAACCTGTTCCTGTTCCAGAATGAGATGGTCTACTGCATATATTGGCTTGATCCTATTTGCTGACTTCAATATCAGTACCAGATCACAGCCAGGTGAGAGGACAATCATACTGCAGAAGGTATTCACCATTACAGAGCTCCTCAAGCTTATCCCAGAGGAGTGTCTACAATGCCACTTTGGTGTCATAAGGGACTAGGTCTGACTCCCAACCCATTCCCATTGTTTACACACAAGCAAGCTTCACTCACAGATTCAAACCTGAGCTCTGTGGCATGCTAGAGATAGGCCAAGTATAACCCCAATCTTTGCCCTCAGCCAGGCTTTCCTTCACTTGAATAGACAGGAGAGATTTAGATGAGATCTTAGGAAGAAATTCTGGTCTGTGAGGGTGGGGAGAGCCTGGCCCAGGTTGCCCAGGGAAGCTGTGGCTGCCCCATCCCTGGCAGTGTTGAAGGGCAGGTTGGATGGGGCTTGGAGCAGCCTGGGCTGCTGGGAGGTGTCCCTGCCCATGCAGGGAGGTTGGAATTAGAAGATGGCTCTATGATTCTATGAGAGAGCACCTTGTATCCCATCCACCTCCATGTGTCCAGGCCTCAGTTCTTCCCAAGCACAAGATTAATGACTTCAAACCAAATACAAGTTGGTAAATGACCAGCCACATAGAAAACAGTTGTTTCAGTGATCAAGTTCGGTAAGTCTGAGCCTGCCCCTCAGCTCACATGAAGACTGTGTTTCCCACATCATTTATATTATTTCACTGGAGTAAAAAGGTACATGGCATCTCCCTTGCCATGGCCCTAAACACCAGGTGGAGAATGCAACAGAAAATTACAGAACAAAAATAAAGCAAAAGGCAGATTGGACAAATCAGCCTTTTACCTCTTCCTGGTCCCAAAGCACAATGCCTTCTAGCTCTGCTGTTCTCCTAATGTGGTAGCAGTGGCTATTTTGAAGGATGTTCTCATGCCACCTGGTATACTCACAATGTCAGTGTCAAGAGGCCACCTCATCCCCTCCACAACTATGTGACACCTTCATCCAGCATGGCACAAACAATGCAGGGTGGTTCCCTCGAGCTCTACCCTTGCAGAGAGCACGGGCTGTAACTGGGCACCAGCACCAAATGCTGCTCCTTGCAAGTATGAAACATAATCATGGTAAAACCTAATTGGTGGAGACCTTTACAGAATGTCAACCCCACTGGCTAGGCTGCTCAGTACTTCATGTGCTCTTTGTAGCCTTCACGCTCTCAGTGATTCCTCCCAAAACTAACTGGTTTCAGAGTCCCCAGCTAAGCACTCAAGTTTTGTTATACAGGAGGCCCAAATTAGTGGTGACTCTTGGTTCATACAGTCCTACATGGGATCAGGGACCTCCTGTGCCCTACAAACAAAGTGTGGATTAAACCAGTTGATGTCAACTGCCCTCATCCTGCATGGCTTGTTCCACAGCACCCAGCTGCTTTCTTACTGGTACCACCAACCAGAACAAACACGACTTATGCACCATCCCAAGGGTTTCTGGTGTATGTTAGGTCAGAAGTTCACTATGCTGGACAACTTATGGGCACAGGTGAAGCAAGGGCAGGTATTGGCGTCCCCTATGTTGACCATAACTAGGCAGAATCATTTTCCCCATGAAGCAGAAAGGAAGATGATCAGCACAGTGGGGACTTTTCCTGCAGAGGACTGGTGGTGCAAAGTGCTGGCAGAACAAAGGTGAATTGGGTGCATTCTCCCTGGAGTTGGGCTGAACGACAAATGTAACCCTCTGCCACAGAGCACCTCAGCATATCTCTAGATAACCATTCTACTCCCACTCATGCTACCAGAATTCTGTGAAGATGATAAGATAGTTCCTCTCCTTCAACTCTTTTCTGCACTTCAACAGTTCAACCCAACCAGGGGCAGAATCATAAAATTGTTTGGGTTGGAAGGGAATTTTCAAGATCACTAGTCCAACCCTTCCACAGTGAGCAGGGACAGCTTCAACTAGACCAGGTTGCTCAGAGCCCCATCCAACCTGACATGGAATGTTTCCAGGGATGGGACATCTACTCTGTTCCTGTGTTAGATTAGACCTAAATGCCCAGAGTTGCAGCTGAGATGAACCTAGAAAAGAAGGTGGTGGTGATGCATCAAATACAAATAAACAAGCTACATTTCAATTGACATAAAAAACATGCATATTTTTCCCCCATGAGAAGCAGAAGTCTCAGTTTTCTGCTGGCTGAGCAGTTGGCAGTTCCAAAACTCTTCAGTTCTCTCTCGAAGAACAAAAACTTTGCAAAGAATTTTCCATTTCTCTGTGCTCCACTGAATGCCATGAAGATTAACAAGTAATATTAGCTCTGCTGAAGTACCTTCATCTGCCCATGGAAACAGAGGACATCCAAGCAGCCAAACTTTGAGCAAGAAAAAGAAATGAAATCCAAACTATGTCTGTTTGGAAGCAACACCCCTTTGAGGAAGAGAAGGACTGATGGCTGCCAAAATGCTAACAGCTGGTTTTTATATGCAGAACCA